>NC_083317.1:91260705-91582341 GCF_963455315.2 Globicephala melas
AAAATAGTTTTCATTTAATTGCAATAAAGCTCCCCATTATGATATATAATTATTTACTTTTTCTCAGAAAATAAGCTAAAATTCTTCGTTTGAAATGAAAATATTTTCCTTTCTCATGTCTTTGAATTAAGACTAAATTTTAAAATTGGAATTATCCAGTTACTTTTGAAATGCCAGTTTGATAGGCTGATAAACTTAATAAGACAGTTCTAAATCAGTGAAACTGCCAATACTGTGTGCAGTGAGTCAGACAGCTCAGCCGATCCAAGAACCAATAAAAGGAATTATGTCTGCTTTAAAATGTACTTTTCTTCCTTTACCGCTATCAAATTAAGCCTATATCCTGCACAATCAGAATTTATTAGAGCATATCGTTTTTTCCCTAAATCAATCACCTTTTTTTTTTAATCTATCCTATCTCCAATTCCTCTTTTCTAGTCTCTCTTTAATCTACTCTGATCAGGCTTTTGTCACCCCTACTCCCCAGAAATTGTGCTTGTTGCCATCACCAGTAACTCTCAGACCCGATACACACACACCCCACATTGCTAAATCCAATGCTCCGTCACAGATCTCATTCCCTTATGCATAGCAAAGACATTTTGACAGAGTTGAACATTTCACCCTTCTTGACTATCTTGGTTTTCCTCCTACGTCACTAGCATTTCCCTCTGAGTCTCTTTGGTGGGGGTGGGGTGCGCCTCAGCCAATGCTGCTGGATGGAATGCCTCAAGATTCAGTCCACACACATCATCTCTCTCAACCTACACTCACGCCTTTAGTATCCTCAGCGAGTCTCATGATTTTAAATACCACTAACATGTGAACAACTCTAAAAATTTTACCTCTAAACTAGACCCTGCTAAATTATACATTCACCATATGTTCTCGGATGTCTAGTAGGCATCTCAAACTCGCCAGGCTCCAGATCCAAGCTTCTGCTCTTCTACAACGTCTGTGCCTTCTTTCGGTGTCCTCAATCCAGTTAAGAAATTTTCCATTCTTCTAGCCAATTAGGCTAACAAATGTAGTTATTCTCTATTCCTTCTCTTCTCTCACATCCCACATCTAATCCATCAGGGAATTCTGTTGATTTGACTTTCAAAATATACACAGAATCCTGCCTCTTCAAACCACTAGCACTTATGCTATACTAACTAGGACAAGCCACCACCACCCACCACCTGGATTAGAGCAATAGCCTCCATCCCCTACTTTGCACTATTTTTAACAAAGTAGTGGAGTGGTCCTGTCAAAACATAGTTTGGATTACATCACTCCTTTACTCAATACCCTCCAATGGTTTCTCCAACTTTCTCAGATGAAAAAATCAAATTCAACGTACAATGGCCCACAATGCTCTAACCTGTAATGTTGAGTATGGTAACCACCGGCCACATGTGGCTAAAGTGAAACTGAAAATATTTAAAATTCAGTTCTTTGGTCACAATAGTATATTTCAATGTGCAAGAGTCTAGTGGCTAGCCCACTGAACAGCACACACAGAACATTTCCCTCATCACAGAGAGCTATATTGGACGGCACTGCCCTATACAATCTACTCCTTCCCATGATCTCACTCACCCACTAAACCCACTTCTGCAAGCTGAAGATTGATCTCCACACTGAATGATTTCTAAATACAGTTTTACTGCTCCTCCCTTTACTTCAATATATTGCCTGTTATACTTTATGCCTGTTGAAATTGTTTCCACCTTTAAGTTCTGTATCAGACAACACATTTCATAAAGTTTATCCTGGACACAACCCTCTCCTTAATCAGTTATAATCTCATCATACTTAGAACATCCATATTGTCCTGTTTGGATTGTGTCATATGACACATATTCTTATTCTACTATGTAGGATAATCATTTAAACACCTGTCTTAACATCCTGCTAATATGTGGCCCACACTCTTGGTTAACGAACATCTCACCCTTTTCCCCCTATTTTCTTTCTTGCTCCGTTCCCTAAAAAGGCTGGAAAAGCCTCTCTTGCAGCTAGGGAAAGCCATGTGCCAGAAATCTGGCCAGTGTGAAGACTTGCTGAGGGACTCTGGGAAAACATTCCTATCCCTGATCAAAGTGATTGGTGTGGTTAGTGCTGCCTTTCCTCCTTTTTCCTTCATATATGCCTAGATATGCAGTGGCTTTCCCGTGACCACGAGGGAAAAGCTTGAGGGTGAAGAAAGCCAAGGTGTTGAGGTTGGCAAACAGAATGTTACAATGTGCTTGGGCCCGATGTCACCACTGAGTAGCTGCACCAACACCAGACACCACCTAGTTCCAAGTATCTTTTTTGGTTTGCTTGAGCCACCATGAACTGAATTTTCTATTTCTTGAAGCTAAAAACAGAATATATAGACTGTAAGATTTAACTATGCCCTAATAATTTCTGTACGTTTATTGAATGTGGCAGAGACCCCTGCACAGAGAAGGAAGTCCAATACGTATTTTAACTGAGTGGAATCAAGTTGGACTGTCCACTTAAACACACAGACATCAACACACTAAAGCAAGAGATGGGCAAGAACAATACAGACACCTACAATCTGATTTAGAGAGTACCTTAGGAGGTTAGTCTCAGGTTCTTACTTTCCTTCAGAGGAAGAAAATGTCTTTTTATGACAAAAAAGATCACACTGTTAGACAAAAAGCAAGCAAGCAAACAAAAAATGTATACTACACAGCCCTTACTCTTAAGAAACACAATCTGGTAGAAGAAAACAAAACCAATAATGAAGAATGTTGAAGTGCTCAATACTACTATACTGTCACAGCACAGAATTCAATATGTTCAGTGCCATTTGACAGAAAACTGGTAAGGGTTGGAAAGTACTCAGAGGAGGAAATGCTTGAGCGGACCCTTGAAAGATACAAGGGCGTTTGAAGCAGAGGCAGCAGCTTGAGCCAAGGACACAAGGACAGTAACAAGGAGGGGGCATCTGGACAATGGCAGGTAGCCCAGCTGAAAGCCACGTAGGGAGAGAAAGTCAGACATAGAAAAAGGAGCCAGGTCATGCTCTGAAGCTGTGCTCAGGAATTTGGGCATTTTTCTATCAGCAACAAGGAACAACGATATTATCAAGGTCATTGTCAAGAACAATCATTAACTGGGCAGATCACCCAAACACTAGTGTCGAGAGGTACTGTGTCAAGCACTGAGCACCTAAAAAGGTTTCATGACAGAAATCATGACTTGGCACCATTGCCCTAATATCTATTAGTACCACCATCCATAAGCTTGAACACAAGTCCTGAATTGCATTAGTCACTGGCACAGTTCAAAAGTCTGAGCATCTTATAATCAACAAGTATTTCCATATTCTGGATTCTTCTCTTAGTTTAAGGGCTTTTCCACATGATTTTTGTCTTTCCTATTTTAAATACTGAAAAAATAATTTTAGAAGATGCCCATATACATTTTTCTCTACCTGGATGTTACAAAAAGTGTGCGTGGTATGTGGGGGGCAATGTCATGGGGGAGGAGATAATAAAGAGAGAGCTGCTCTATGCCAAACCCAGACCCCAGAGGGAAGCAAGCCAAACTGAATAGGAGACTCCCAATTTATAACCTAAGTTATTACTAAATTACAATTTCTAACTGTTCTCAGGTAGTGTTGCTCAAAGTTTTTTTTTTTTTTTTTTTGGTCTAATGAGATGCCAGCTAGCTTTCTTCTTGAAGCCCTCTAGCCAGCCTTTACTGGGATATAATATTTGATGGTCTCACCATACCTATTCAAAAGCATTTAGAAGAATATATTTAATACTTTGATGTCTTACCATACCCTTCAGGAGCATGTAATAGAAAATAAGACCTAAGCGAAAAAAGCAATGCTTGGTTCACAGCCAAGTGAAATCCAGGAATCTCATCCATACAATCAAATTTTTCCACTGCATAAATCAACCCGTCACATATCTTTGTCCCTTTTTTTTTTTTTTTTGCGGTACGCGGGCCTCTCACTGTTGTAGCCTCTCCCGTTGCAGAGCGCAGGCTCTGGACGCGCAGGCTCAGTGGCCATGGCTCACGGGCCCAGCCGCTCCACGGCATGTGGGATCTTCCCGGACCGGGGCACGAACCCGTGTCTCCTGCATCGGCAGGCGGACTCTCAACCACTGCGCCACCAGGGAAGCCCTCTTTGTCACTTTTGATTGCAGTGGCCAAGTGGCAATCAACTAGGGTGCAGAATGGGCACACCTTTCTGTCCTGAGGCGATCATGAACACAAGTTTCTATCAGTATACACAGTCATATTACAAAAAAAATCCTTTGTAAAAGTGGATTCACAAGGTGTGTTTGTTCCACCTCTTCACTGCCTAACTCCTCTAACGATACAAAGCTGAGTTTAATCAACTACCAATTCAGGACAACATAATTCTTTCTTATTCTTATTTCCTTTCAACTACTGCAACATGTCTCCACTGTGATAGTAAGGAAAGAAATGGAAAGAAACACAGGGATCACAGACAACAAAATGAAATGAGTGAAAGGTAGCAGGGGCTTGTCCTGTCTTTCAGGCTGAGAGTCTCTCCTAACTACTGGCCTCTATTCTGAAAAAGAGTAAGGAGAAGTGTATATTCCAGTTAAGTTGAAGAGGCCAACAAAACTGAGGCCAGAGGGAAAGCTCAGAAAAGCCTGCCTTGAGTCCTGCCGCAAAGTTCTGTGGTACAAGGCCCAACATAGGGAAGGGTGCCCAAGTTGCTAAATAAAAGAGTAAAAGCCTTTCAGCCCCAAACCATAAACAAAATTGTGATGTTAATGGAAATGTAGGTTTGAACTTTATTTGAATGTTGGAACCACGTGGACCCTGCCCACAGGACAACAACTATTTCCATCTAGTCCCATAGAATAGGGTGCCCCTCAGCTTTCTGAATCAGGAGGGACATTCTGTAGGTACAGCTGTAACCACTGGAGTCCACTAATCAAAGTGTGCTTCTTTCCTGTCCTCAAGAGGTCACCAAGATAAGTTCCTGTTTTTCTCCCTACCCATCAGCTTGCCCCAAGCTCTGGTTATGAAGCTTCCTACCCCTTACTTTGTAGGCCAAGAGGTAACCAAGGACAGCAGTGAAATAAGCATGAATATGTCATCAGGAAGTTGCCTACATGTCCATTTCTTTGTTCAAATGCAAGGTTAAAGAACCTCAGACAAGTTAGTATATATAAGCAGAGTGATGACCAGGCCTCACTAACACACCTGCATATTTGTATGAGCATTTAGCCAGATCCTCAAGATCGGTCTTAGGCAAATCTCTCTCTTCCTTGTACTATGTGAACAGGTTCAATCTTATTACTAGTCTTAAGTCAGGATCAGAGAAAATATTAACCTAAACCAGAAAGAATTAATTCTTAATAACCACTTGAGAATGCTGGATAACACCCAAAAGAGCTGAGCCAAAAAGGGGACTATCAGAAAATCAAGGACTGTCCGCACCTCCATCAATAATTATTTTAGTGAATTAATTTATAGCTTTCTGAGACTTATGAATCAAGACACCTTTGTTAGATGATTGATTTTTTATTAGCCCAGACTAGCTTTGCTCTTTGAAGATTAACTTTTTAAGGTTACATCTATATGATAGCAAAATAAGAGTTGGTGTGAACAGTTTGATCAACCAATTAGCTAAATTAGTTTTTGTTTGGAGTTTGCAAAGAAAAGCATCAACAGTCAAACAGATTATTGCACAGGTGTTGAAAACAGCTACACTTTTCAACCAGTTGTGTTACAATCATGTAGACATAGCTTAAGTGAACTGAATTGAAAATAACATCTTTTTATTGCAAAAATTATAACACACAATTATTAAAATTGATTAATACTTGGGCCAAAGCAATTTCATTATCTCTGATCGATTTCAAGCATTACTTTTTAATGGCCTTCACTCTTGTCATTTTGGTTAGAACTGCATGAACACTAGCTTAGTGGAACAACACACAGCCCTTTTATATAAGATTAAGCTCTCTGCTTAAATGAGTCCCAAATGAATAAACGGTGAAAGACAGAAGACCAGATGCTTCTACAAACACTGTTTAGAAATCCACACCTTTTAGAGAATTTATTTTGATGGATTTTCATGTTTATAATGCCAGAAAAAATTGCATCGAATAGGGGTTGTAATTACATTATAGTCCATAGCATTGGGCTTTACTTAAAATAGGCACCCAGGAAGTGGTTGTTATGTGATTGCATGAAAAAGATAGAAAACAAATACTATCTGACCTAAAATCATCTTTTCCTCAAAATCAGGAAAGTATGATCTGGAAGGACCAGGCTCCCTACTTCTTTGTCAACTGCTAAAGCAGCAAATCCTCTGGATGCTACCTCTAAAATATCAGGGAAGTCCATTCTGTGCCTCAGTTACCATGAACTTTGCTTTGATTCAACCTTCAACAGCAAAGCAAGCAATAAATTTAATTCTTGGGCTTCCCTGGTGGCGCAGTGGTTGAGGGTCCGCCTGCCGATGCAGGGGACGCGGGTTCGTGCCCCGGTCCGGGGGGATCCCACATGCCACGGAGCGGCTGGGCCCGTGAGCCATGGCCGCTGAGCCTGCGCGTCCGGAGCCTGTGCTCCACAACGGGAGAGGACACAACAGTGAGAGGCCCGCGTACCGCAAAAAAGAAAAAAAAAAAAAATTAATTCTTGCAACAGCTTCCTATGTTCTTAATCTCGTTGAACATTTTCCTCATATAATGCATCCTCAATATTCTTTCCTGTTCTTGTTTTAAAATACATATCTCATAAAGTGACTCCTCAACCGTCATGTTAGAAATAAAGCAAAACAAACCAAAACATTTTAAGACGGCATAAAACGTTCTTTATAATCTGACTGTAACCTGTATCTGTCTCTCTCTCTGTTCCTCCTCTCCCCTCTTCTCCCCTTTCCAATTCCATCTCTCTTCCTCTTTCTCAAATCACCTTACCTCCACATACCTTACACTTCAGCCACATAGAACTAAAGGCCATTTCCAAATACTCCGTATAATTCTGCACCTTCCTATCTTACACCTTGAACTCTCTTTGTCCCTTTTTCCACCTGGAAAATTCCTTTAAAGCTCATGCCCTTTGTGAATCTATCCCTGTTCTTTAAAACCTTGTTATTAGTTATTACACAGATATTTCCATAATTCTTTGTTATACCACACTTTTCTTCAAAGATATCATTTCACCAAACATTCCCATCTCCTACCTCCTAGTAGTCTCTGGGCTTTCTGAAACCAGGAAGCCCAGCTTATTTTAAAATTGTCTGTGCCCTGATATCTCCTGCAATGTAAACATACGCTTAACAATGTCCACCGTATAAATGTGTGAATACAATTTAGGAATTTGGGTTTAGTATTCAACTGATACAAAATAAATATATTTTAAATTATGGATATCCTTAAGTGTTATAATATGCAATACTTTATTTTCTTGATAGCTATTGACCAGCACGTCTTACCCAGGGAAGTAAAAATTAGACTGTATTAAGAGCATACTTTACGAAACTGATTAGATCTCTGTACATAGGCTATAATCTTGAGTCTAAGCATCCACAGGAAGAATCAATATCATCAAGGCAGTAATCTTAGGAGATAAATGGGCAGCTGGTGTCATTCTCCATTCATCGTGATATTGTTATAGAAGAGACTGTGCACAACTATAATCTAGCCTGACAGTGCTCACTGATCCAGAACCCTATTGCAGATTTTTATAACTTGCATCTTTTAAAATGCATTAGAAACTTTGATTTAGACATTATGGAGTATTGAATAAAAGAGACAACCGAGTAAGTCATGGTTCTCTTGTGCGTGGCACCACTGTACCATATGCTGACTAGTCTACTCACAGCTTGACGGTCTATTTACCACTTCTGGCAGACTGCTGTCATGAAAACACATCATCTGGTGATTACAAAGTGCTAATTCATTGTTGTTCCCCAAGGCTAGTTTTATTTTATGATTTTTTATGCTTTATGTATTTATTTTTTTGATGATCCAAGCCCCACTAGCAAAACTCACTATTGATACACAAAACAGTGAGGCAATTCATTTCAGTTCTGTGATCTCTCCATAGTCACTGTTAAAATTTGGGAGGACATTTTGAGCTATTCAGAATGTTGAAATTCTTAAATCTGATTTGGGAGAAGCAAAGTAAGCAAGTATTTTATCAAAGTAGTAATATCCATTATTGCTCCCTCACTTAAAGACTCTGAGATTCTCACAGCACATATTTCTAGCAAATACTTTCTAAGTGGATCATCTTAAAAATCAAACATAGAAGAATTTTTTATTTGCTGCCTAAAAGTATATATTCACTTTTATGCTAACACTATACTTGTAGACTTGGTATGAAATTATTAAGCATGTTTTCTTTTATTTGCAAATGTTCAGAGTTTTACACAGACCTTGCAAAAATGTTTTACTAGCATGTTTTATTTAAACAAAAATAAAGCCAAGTTTATATGCTAATTACCATGTGTCTTGAATAGATTTTGGTACCCATATGTCAAGAAACTATACCTAACTTTTGTGACATCTATAATAAGGTTTGATTGGAAACATACACACACACACACACACATAACAAACGGGATGCAAATACTAACTCAACAAACTTTTGTTTGTTGGTTTGCTCAGGCTATCAGCGACCAGGCAAGCTCTCCTGTTAACTACTTAAACCCTCTACATGGGAATCAAAGTTAATTTCAAGAACTAATAGAGAAATAGGTATTTCCTTCTGCAAATATAATTCTAATATGTAATAGATATGACACTCTAAATAAATGGACAGAAATAGAAGTCATTTTATTACTTAGTCAATGAAATTTTAACATCTTTATTTTCCATTTAAAACCAAGGTTATACATGTTTTAGCTTCAAAACTCCATTTTAGTTCACAATAAAAATTTGGGAAGGGACACAGATTGGTTAAACCTATAAACTAATGGTTAAAAAGAAAGCACAACTATGAAGTTTTCTCTTCTGATTTGAATGAGCTGAAATGAATACTATGGCCAATACACATCTGCTTAGAAATTTTCTCATTGCTTTTATATCATAATTAGTCTAAGCCTTCTGCCCCACCAAACAAACACTACATGACAAATAACATCACAATCTTCTCAAATTTTAGGCATACTTTTTCATCCTAAGAACTTCTAAATCCCAACGCATTATTGTGACATTACAACCATGGCTAAAGGGTTTAGGGTTTAGAGCATATCCTAGAATGTCTACTTAGTTCTAACATTCTGCTTTCCTGTGTTTAATTGCCATATGATTAGTAATGCCTCACCAGAGTATCATAAAGCATAGCTAGCTAGTTTTTCAAGGCCTGAAGTAACTCTAAGAAGAGAGTATAACACTTACATGTTTAGTATACATTTATAAAATAAATATCCATTGAGAACAATGAAAGCTAAATTAGTTAGATTCACTTTTTTCCAATAAAACCACAAAGCCCATAGCCTAAAGAGGGTAATCTGTCAAAATCCTATTTCCATCTATTGGTATCCCTATCCCCTCCAGACTGCCCGGGTTTTCTCTCAGGTTTGGTTTGATTTATCAGAGTTTATTTTTGCTGTGAAGCTAAATTCAACTGTTGAAAAGCACTACTGCCATACCCATGTGATTTAATATTCGTCTAATGAGAATGCTCTTTCTCCTGATGACACTTTGTCTATGTCTGTTTTACCACAATTATGACAGTCGACTTCTACTATTAGGACATATTTTTCTCTTTATCCTTCACCAAGACTTCAAGCTCCTTGGGCTTCCCTGGTGGCGCAGTGGTTGAGAGTCCACCTGCCGATACAGGGGACACGGGTTCGTGCCCTGGTCCGGGAAGATCCCACATGCCGCGGAGAGGCTCGGTCCGTGAGCCATGGCTGCTGAGCCTGTGCGTCCGGAGCCTCTGCTCCACAACGGGAGAGGCCACAAGAGTGAGAGGCCCGCGTACCGCAAAAAAAAAAAAAAAAAAAAAACTTCAAACTCCTTGAAATCAGAAACTGCATTATATTCCTCTGAGATTTCCACTCCTTCTACCTATTGCATGAAGCAAATGTTTAATACATCTAGGTAACTTACTAAGGCCTGCCAAATCTGAGCCAAAGATGAAACGTGATTCTTCCTGAAACTCTCACATTTTGGCACATCTTATGAGCAGAGGCACAGACTGCCTTTGCTGAGAAATATCTTTCCAAGGACATGTATACAGCAAACAGCCCTGGAAGATAAAGATAGTGTTGCCCCCAGAGAAAAAGTCAGGTCTGTTTATTGCTTTGTAAAAATAAATATAGTGTCTCCCTCGAAGGCAAATATAGTGTCTCCCTCGAAGTCCAGTATAAAAGATTTGGGATCCCTAAATCGAAGGTTCCTCTTCTGCGATGCAACCACTGCATGTTCAGGTGTCAACTAGCCCTCTTTTCATCACCCTGTGGGAAGCTGGTCTCAGTGAACTCATGCAAGCATAATCCTTGGGCTGCTAGCTGTGATGTAATAAACAATCTTTCATCTTTGACCCAGGGGTCTCATGTCTTCTGCAAGTATCCATGTGACAATGACAGACTGATGTGTTAGCTTGGTAGCTCAGTAAAATCTCAGACCTTTCACAGATTCTTGGCAAGGAGAAGTGATATAGATGCTTTAGTCTCAAAGCCTGAGAATTTTAGTTTGTATCAAAATTTGGCCATAGATATAAAATCAAATTTGTATATTATGCCTCTCACTTTAGCATTTTAGCACTTGTACACCTCTTCACTGATGCTCCACCAACACATAGCTCACTGGTCATGCATCTGATGAACATTGAGTGTCTACTGTGAAAGTGAGATCAGCAACCATCTCTGCACTGCCTTTCTTGTTTCCAGCCTCTCCCTGTCTCTAACCCATTCTTCAGAGAATGATCTTCTGAAAAGGCACTTCTGGTCTTGTATTCTCATACTCAGAACTCTTTGATGATTTATCATTATGTCGGAAACAACTTCTATCAACTTTACTTCAAAACTCATCATGAAATTATCCTAACTTACCTCTCCAGCCTTTACAGTATGATTTAAAAAGAATGAGCTGCTGCTTCTTACCTACCTACTGCTGTCATCATAGAGGAGTGTGGTTTTCAGTAGGGATGTTGGATTTTTTTCCTCATATGTGTTGAGAACTAAGATAATTTATTTATAAGGTAGAATAAAAGTTTTCTTTGCAAATATGATCAAGCACTTTGTACAAGTATTATTTGGGCTGACATTGAAATTATTAGATGACTCTGGGAAAATACTTGGAATATGAAAGGTGAGACTCTAATGGGCATGACTTGGAAGGAGAAAAAAATTAATATGAACATCAAGTTGAGGAGAGAGGTAGAGAAGAGACATGGGCTGGGCCACATTCCAAGAAGCCAGCTTATGAAGGATGGTGATCAATGAGAAATTATCACTGGAACACGACTGAAGACCTCTTACTAACAAAAATAACAACAACGATAAATAGGTAATATTGGGTTTTTTACATGCTAAGCCCTAAGTACTTTTTATTTTTCTATCCATTTATGTGAAAGTGGGATGATTACTACCTACATTTTCTAAATGAGGAAAACTGTGTTATCACAAGTTTAAGAAATTCCTCAAGATCATACAGCTGGATATAGTAGAGCTGGGATTTGATCCCATGCAGACTGGTTTGTTTGTATTGTTGTGATATAAATTCCCTTGACTTCAAGTCTTCAGTGATATGGACATTACAGAAATATAGTACAGGTACCGCAGGGAACAATGATATGTGTGGAATGACCCTAAATTTACCTTTTCCCAACTGGCTGACTGGAGAAGTCGGCGGCACTGAATCATGAGA
Source organism: Globicephala melas (assembly GCF_963455315.2). NCBI lineage: Eukaryota > Metazoa > Chordata > Mammalia > Artiodactyla > Delphinidae > Globicephala > Globicephala melas. The sequence goes on from NC_083317.1 coordinate 91,272,531, forward strand.
AACATGAGTCTACATGTTCCAAGAAGTGACCTGTGCTTAAGTTATCTGTGGACAACAGCTGAGTTATGAGCAATAGCTTCAAGGTAAACTAACTCAGGAACAAAGGAAACCCAAGTCTTTATTATTTTCCCAAATAGACTATTACTACCTGCCTGCAAAGGATCACAGGTTGATACTGTAGCATCTGAGTTGGTATTTAATTTCAACAGTAGCTCTAGGTGCATAGTCCTATTTCCCATCACTCTGGAGGATTTCAGAAACACTAGGCATAAATAATCCTATGACAGTTATATCAGTTTCATCTGCAGAAAAATACTGCATGACCTCTATCAACATTGAGTGTGCAGTTTAGATACAGATTCTGGGCAACGTTCCAAGGTCAAGTGAGACCTAGAAGTATGTTTGGTTTTCTGCTAAGTTTTGCAGCTTTGTCTAGGTTCCTCTTCAGATGTTTACTTCACTTCCAAGACTCAGACTGGATAAATTTTCCCTGGATAAATCTTCACCTTCTTTCCAGGACTTGTACACAGCCCACACAGAATATTGGAGCGGGGCCTCTCAGATATGAACAGCTGAGTTGCCATTTCTCCACGGCCCTATTGTTGACTCTCCCATTAGCTTCTACTGGAGCCTCTTTTCTTCCCTTCTAACAATTTTCTAGACTAGATTCTCATGGTAGCCTTTCCTTCCTGGCTTATTTTCTAACCCAGATTTCTAAGCTAGAAACCCTCTCCTAAATCACATGGCAGAAGGAAAACTTAACTCGTTCTGCTGGTGACTGTCATCTTATTTCTCTCACTTCAAATTGTTCTCTAGTTTTCTGATTTTTTTGTCATCCTGTGTCATTTTCACAGCTTTTTCCCCCAACCAATCAGCAAATTATCTTCCAAGTGACACTTTCCCCAATACCCAAATTTATGTTTCCTGCTTACAGACTATCGTAGCAATGCTTAATACCAGTACTGTCTGTCATTTAGTTTGCCCCTATTCCCAGAACAGGAAAAGAGTTTTATTTCTGGATTGAAAATCGCTAGCTGTAATCACTATCTTCTCTACCTGCATGATTACCACAAAGCTGCTACTTTCCCAATTCTGAGAACCCATACCTGGAGACTTCTCAAATCCTCTGATCCCAATTCCTTCTGGACATTTCCTGCCAAAATGGTAACATTTTCCACCAAAAAGGCTAGAGTAGAAAAACTTCCAATACCCTGTCCCTACCCATTTGAAGGACTCAGTTGCAATATATGTAGATATTAAGAAAATTAAACAAAAAATATTCAAGTGAATTTTCTTATCTGTAAAGCAACTCCCTCACGGATACTGCCTGCAGCCTTAAAACGCTAACATGTACCACTGGGCGTCAGATCATAATTACATATAATTAGCAAACTGCAACTCTTTCAAAAGACTGCAACTGATTAAACAAGAACTAAGAACTGAAGAATCCAGAGTTAACAAATCATCCTTAGAATGGTTATTTCAGAATAAGACTGAGTTATAACAAAGATTTTACTTATTATGTAATGTGGAATTTATGGGGGAAAAAACTAAACAAAAACAACAGGCAGTGGTGAGGCAATCCTTAGAAATGAGGCTATTTGGGGAAGGAAAACAGAACTTTAAGTAAGTGACCCTATTCAGTAATTTTAAAGAGAGACAGCAATGGAGCACAGTGTTTCTTATTTGGAGCAATTAAATTCCATGTTGGATATTACAAATAAATAGAAATTCAAGGCTGGTCAGAGGTCACCATCTCCTCCCATCTGCTTGCTTCCTATTAAACTCACTCTTCACAAGTGGGTTAGTTTTGTATTTTTTGTTGTCATTTATTTGCAAAAGTAGTGGCAAAGCAAATAAATTAGCAGGAGAAGAGCTCCATGCAAGTCCACTGAGCAGGGAGGAGCGACAGTAAGTGTCCATTTGAAACTAAATTGACCACTTCATCCAAAATTAACCGGTAGAGACCTCTGCAAATTAGTCAATCTCTCCCTCCCTCCCTCCCTTCCTACTGACCACAATGTATCATTTTGTTTCATTATGCTTAGTTTACAGAACAAGTATGTTCCCATTGATTCCCTCTGGCCAGTGGGAACATAAACACCACAAATGCAGGTACTTAATTATATGTCTTGTTCATTGTTTTGTCGCTAGCCCAGCACACAGTAGGCTCACAAGAAATAGTCATTAAATAAATACATGCATAAGGAAATGCACTGATGTTAAAGGGCACTGGATAAGTCTTCGATGGTAGGCCATCAGGTGTTTTTTTTTAATGGAACATAAATTTGATTAAGAATACAAATCCTTAAATTAGAAAGTTGAGGTTCTCAACTTGTATAGCTTTGATTTTGCCTCTAATTCCCTAGTACTTTTCTATATAAATAGATAATGTGCTTACTTTTGTGTATTATTTGATTGAAACGTAATTTAAAATTTTGAACCAGGAGAAACAGATCATATGGGAATTTAGGTTTTCTACTTTAAATAAGAATGGCAGAATGAAGGCTTAGATCTCTATCATGTGGTATGCCAGCACCAACTGATTCAGATCCAGCTATGGCTCACAAGAGCAAGATGCAGGCCAAGAGAAAAACCCATAGGAAGCCACAAGAAGTAAAAGTAAAAGCCTATGAAAACCTGATACAATTTATCTTGGCTGCACCCTCTGGGCTAAAATAAACATTTTTCTCCCTTTGCTCTTTGCCCATATGAATAGCAAGACATATTCTGAAATACCCAGCTAAATTCCGATATGCCACTCAGACACATGGAAGGCAGCTATAATAAGAGAATATCTGATGTGTTTCATCAAATTACAAAAATTATCAGGCTAATAAATTAGAACTTTTAAATCTCTGTAGCAGTTTGAACTACAATATTGGCACAAGCTGATTTTACAAGTTGTTCCCTACAGAATAGAGTTAATATAATGAAAGCGAGCGAAGAAATAGCGAGAAAACGCCCACACTTATTTTATTTTTATTGAAGGTAAAAACCACCTGCACACGTTTCTGTTCAGTGCAGAAACAAAGCAAAATGTTCAGTTTCATTTTTCTCTCAGAGAGAAATGTACTCCACAGAACTGGAACGACTTCTTTTGTTTCTTGTTCTATCAGAATTTGATTTGCATATTTTGGGACATGATAAGGTCCTCTCTGATTTAAAGAGTTTATAAAAAGGTAATTTGACCTCAAATTGTAGTTTTCTTCCTTTATTTCTAATACTGAAACCTGCATACCCTTCTGAGAAGTGAGTCATGAGAGGAAGACATTAGCTTACCTTGTATGAGATAATAAAAAAGTTCCACAGGGGACGAGTTACATATTATGACATTGTGAATATAAGGCTCATTTGGATTTAATTCATTACTACATCATGTTGCACAGGAAAGCAATTTTTAAGCAATAGAAGTGCACTTCATCTGTAAAGGGCCCAGTTATAACACACACTCAGTTATTGAAGACAGAAACTGATTTCCCAAATCAGGCATATAAAATTTAATACATTTGCTCTAGTTATAATGAAAGGGAAGGGAACTTCAATGCCATTTTTTTTTCCAGATAAGAATGACTCTTGTAAAATTTGGAAAAAGCATTTTTGCTTGGGAAGTTGATTACATTTTGATGCCACCAAACTAAGTTGAGAAAATTAAGCATTTTTAAAATATTTGAAATAGTTGGTAGACACTTTGAATGTAATTTCAAATTCTATCCTATAAATGTATTTTACATTAAAAATAAGATCTGAAATTAATGAACTAAGGGTAATGATGAGCACTGGCTTAAAAAAATCAGTATCAATTTTCCATATTATTCAGTTTAACACTAAAGATTGACTATGTTATTCTAGAGTTAAAAAAAAAAAAAAAACCAGCCAAATTGTATTGGTTTATTTAAGTTTCCTAAATCTGCATGTATTATTAGTTAGGGTTCTCCAGAGAAAGAGAACAGGATTTATATAGAGAGAGAGGGAGATATCTATTTTAAGGAGTCAGCTTATGCAACTGTGGAAGCTTGGCAAGTCCAAAATCTGTAAGATAGACCAGTAGGCTGGAGACTCAGGGAAGAGTTGCAGTTAAAGTCCAAAGGCATTCAGTGTGCTGGTAGAATTTCTTCTTCTTCCTGAGAGGTCAGTCTTTTTCTAGTAAGGCCTTCAACTGATTGGATGAAACCCATCCACATTATTAAAGATAATCTGCTTTACACAAAGTCTACTGATTTAAATGTTAATCTCATTTTAAAAAAAAATACCTTCACAGAAATATCTACAATAATGTTTGACCAAACATCTGTGCACTGTGGCCTAGCCAAGTTGATATATAAAAATAACCATCACAGTGTATTTATATAAGCATCTAACATTTGGGAAATAATATCACCTATCTATTTTGTTATAGTTTCCCAAGATGGGGGCAGTGGAGAGGAAGTTTTCATCATCCATTTTTAAATATCTGAATTACCAGCCAAATCTACTTTTTTTTCCATCAGCTAGAAACATCCATTTAAATTTTTTTAGGTAACTATAATAAAATACTTTATGCAATGTTTACAAAATCAAATTATCTCTTTTCATATACATTTTAATTTTTCTCTTGTAAACTAGCCTGATGAGATTATGGGATTAATGCTTTTAGCTGCAATTGTCAAATACTTTGCTTAAGTTCTAAAGCATGGATTGAGATTTTCAAATTGCAAATCTCAAAGGGCCATGTCTGCTATTTGAATCTTGATTTCACTGACATTAAAAAGGAACATGGGGCTTCCCTGGTGGCGCACTGGTTGAGAGTCCGCCTGCCGATGGAGGCGACACGGTTCGTGCCCGGGTCTGGGAAGATCCCACATGCCGCGGAGCGGCTGGGCCTGTGAGCCATGGACGCTGAGCCTGCGCGTCCGGAGCCTGTGCTCCGCAACGGGAGAGGCCACAACAGTGAGAGGCCCGCGTACCACACACAAAAAAAAAGGAACATGAAAGAGAGAAGTATGTAATCAGTTCCCAACCTTTCCATGTTTAACTATACTTCAGTCTACTGAATGTGATCATTACCAACTTTTCTATCACCAAGAGTGTCAGGAAGTCAAGTGAATCCACAGGAAACTGACATACTTGATCCTCAAAGGAAATGGTTTATTTATTCCCTTGTACTACATCTGACTGATCTTGTTCCTTTTTTGGAATGAATAAGATCAAGAAGTGAATGGAAGAAAACGACTATTACAGTCAATGCAGGAAAGATACAAGAAAAATGTGATGAGCCTTAAGGTTGAGCAGTTTCAGGATAGCCAGACAGTAAGGGCAGATGACCTTGATATAGCTAACAAAAATATTTCACTGACCATCACTGCAAAAGAGTCCTTTCATTATGTAAAATATATTCCTCCCCTTAAGACAAAACCAAATTTGAAAAACGAAGAGTTCCTGCATTTTGATCCTTAACAATCTAACTTACTCCTGGTGTTTCACAAGAGAGAGAGATTTAATGAAAAAGATAAAGAAAATTTGCTTACTAGGAAAGTAAGTAACCTAATCGTAGTATATAACCTCGAGGATAAAATAATGTGTGTGTGTAGGGAGCAGGGAGAGGGCAAGAGATGAGGGATAGGGTGGGGGGAAAGGGAGAAGGTGCGGGGAGAACCCTTTGATTCTACTTGACCATGGAGAAGGAATAAAGCAAGCCTTCGGGCTGAACTGGCCCTCGTCTGAGACAACCCTTTCCTGACACTGGCAGGGCATGAAAAGATCTGTGAGGGAATCTACTTTGCACCTCCATCAAACCTGTGATCATAGAAGTACCTTTCTGTGCAATTTTTACTTTCATTTCTTCTTTATAGAAAGGAAATGCTCTCTAGATTAAACAGAATATCATTAAAACCTGTCGAGTGACTGGCAGAGTGCCTGGTATACAGCAGACACACAACACATGTTTTCATTAGAGAAAAGAAAATCCTCTACCTTCAAAATCAACTTTTTAGCACATGCTATGAGAATGTATATAAAATATGTTAAAAAGGCAAAGGTCTGATACATATATATATATAATTTTGAATTTCAGTAATGTACATGAATAGCCAGAAGTATATTTTCTTTTAAAAAAATGATAGTAGGTTTATATTTTGGGTGCACTGTCTCCCGCAATAAAGATTTACTGAGTGTCCACATACTATGACTCAAGGACTGGGCCAGACGCATAGTTCTTTCTCCACTGCAAGGTAGAAGGTAGTTTATGTCAACAAAGAGAGAGAAAATGAAGTACTGAGAGTTTCAAGGAAAGAGAGAACTCAATTGGTGGGAGATCAAAAAAGGGAATCATGGGAATTCCCTGGGGTCCAGTGGTTAGGACTCAGGCTTTCACTGAGGCACCTGAGCCACCCTCAAAGAATGCCTAGGATTGAGAAGGTGGCCATTGCACTCAAAGACCCTCTGTCAATAATCCTCATTCATCTTATTGGTGGGTGCTGCTCTTGTTCCAGACAAATGCCTAAGAATTGTGAAAGGCATAAGCTTTTATCTGAGTTGAGCCATTTAAGAGAATTCATGTCACTCTACATGACACTGAGAAACTGAGTGAAGCAGTTGCTTTACTTCAAGTCCAGAGCAATAAAATACTATGGATAATTAAATAAATCTAATCCTTTGTATTCCTTTTGTGATTAAATTTAAGACAATGTGCATTTGTTATCTGGAAAAATCAATGATAGAATAGCTAATTACTTCCTTTAGGAACCATCACTCTATTACTGTTAAATTCATTCTGCTGTCATTTGCATAAATTGAATTATGTGCACTTTTTAAATACATTTACATGTTTTTCTCCAATTCAAATGCCAGGTGCTTTATTGCCTTCATATCTCCCAACATTCCTGCTCTCACCCCGCTAAATACTGAAATTGGAAAGGAACAAAAAACACAAACAGTAGAAAAGACAGAAGCCAAAATATAATTCAAGACAGAGGAGGGGCAGAAAGATGGCTGGAAAGTACAGCTGGAAACCAGAGAACAGTTGCTGATGGTATCACCATCATCAAGCCTTGCATTTTTAAAGTGTAACAGCAAAAAATATAGCCCTGTGGGATCAGAGGAGAGAAAAATCACAGAAGATAATTTATAACATTTCCTAAACTTTCGAAGAATTAATCAACAGCTAAGAAAATGTGGTGTTTTACTTAATGTTTGTAAAGATCATTTCACAGTATAACTTAACTCATGGTTAATTACTTGTACCGAGCCAGAGAAAGATGAAAAATATTGCCCCTGTCCAAATAATGTAGAAATTTTTAAAAATCTAGGGATTTTATTTTATTGTTCATTTGCTAACAAATAAAATGCATCAACTAAATAAAATCCAGAAAGATTACATAAAGTAATAGACTATTTTTCTACTACAATATTCAGTAAACATGTTTTTAAATTATAAAAGGTTCATACATGCAAAAAGAACTATGAATGGTCAATTAAGATATAAAAGTTTGTCAACACTATTTTTGGCCTATCAAAACAAAAAAATAATGAGGACCTAGAAGGCTGGCAGCCCTACAAGGCAATTTGGTAACTAACACAAAGCAAACAACTAAACAAATTTCAACTCCCCGAATCTGTGATCTGCTTCCAGGAATTTATCAGAAGGGAATAATTAAATAAGCACACAAAGACTTACGTATGAAAATGTTTGTAGAGACAAACTAAATGTACATTTATAAAGGATGGGCTCAATAAATTCATGTCCTCTACATAAGGGAATGCCAGCAGCATTTTAATGTACTGATTCAATTCTGTATTTACTAGTTTGAAAAATGGTTCTCAATATATTGTAAGTGGAAAAAAATTCAAAAGCAGATATCAAAAAATATATACATGGTACAATACAATTTTGCTTCTTGTTAGGTAAAGATAGAAAGAAAGAATAAAATTATGGGGGAAAAGGTGGTAGGGTTATGGGTGGTTTTTACTTTATTTTTTTCCAACTTTCTGTATACATTTTACTTATAAGAAGAAAAAAAATAATGCCCCTTCCATAAAAAAAGATACCATATTAACCATAATTAGAGTAGCACATTTTCTCCTTTTCTTCTCACCATTTCACAGCATCTACAGCTGTCAAAAAGCAACATTCCTACATTCAAAAATATACTTAACCACATTGGCTTATTCACTTCAATTATTATTATAATTTATATTACGTAACTAAATTTTGAAGCTTTCAACATGCTTTACTCTGTTCAGCAACGTGCTTACGATCTTTAGTATGTATATACACATGCACACACATATAGATCATTCATTCAACAATATATATGATAAAGGCTCTGTGACTTATACAGGAGAAATAAAACATGTACCAGTCACATTTAAGCTTCTTCTAAGTTAAAGAGCTCTCGGCCAAATCTGATTAGACTAGGGATAAGCACTTGACAGAGTCACAAACATCGCTGACCCCCAAAGGGAAAACAATCATACTTCATTCTAGCCCCATAGGCTAGAAGAGGAATGGAGGAATAATGTATTGGAGAACATAGCAGTGGGTACTGGAAGAAGAATAAGGCAAACAAAAAGTAGTACAGATGGAAAGGGAGATAAATCACTTTGGTGGTTCAACCCTTTAGTAAAAATTAGAGGACTGTGGCTACTAGGGTCCCTGGAGTTGACTGGATCCAAATTCCTTATCAACAAGGCTCAGTCAAATGAATTCCTATTCACAGATTATTGTGTGAGCCCAGCCTCCTGTTTTGATACTTACAATAAACTTGCATTATCTAGTTACTGTTCCAAGTCACCAAAAGCATACATGAATGCAACTTTTAACGGCCTATTTTAAATCTCACGCATCTGAATATATCCAATATACATCTGAATATACACCATCTGTTTACATGAAGATACATGAAAGAAATCAACCACCACTGTAAGAGTGAATGCCTTTTTCAAATAGCAACAAGTATTTGCAGAAGTGACCAGGAGAATCTTATTAGAAGACTGATTAATACACACACACGGTATTCATATTCCTGTGCTAATGTTGAAAATGATTTCCTTTTATTTGATCAACATGATATCAAGTAATTGGCTTATGTGGGCTTTATTATGGGATAATTAGGTCCATAAACTGGAATATGCTGTCAATATGTCTATCAATGATTCTCTGGATCAACACATTATTCAAATGTATTTTTTTCTAAAACATTACACATAAAAATAGCGCATGTGTAATCTCTACACTGAGCAAGCATGATTCAGGGAATGCAATCATAAAGCACTTTTTTTCTCCCATTTATATTAATTGGGGTTAGTTTATTTGTTTGTTTTCCTGTTTCTGGATTAAAAACCCAGTAATTCTGGTCACTGTTAAGTGACCTGAGTTCCTCCAGTGAGTAATTAAAAGGTTCAGTGTCATTTAATAGTCAAAACTTTGAACTTTTCCCCACTTTTTGACCATCTCTAGATTGGGAAACTTACAGCCAAGGAAAGGAGAATAGTCAGTTTCTTCTGTGTTTTTACACCTCCTTTCTCAGAGCTTCTGACACCTCCAGGGTTGCAACAGAGCAAGTGAGAATAGCTAAAGCAGGAGCAAAAGATTCTCACTGGACAAGAACTTTCAAGAACTGGCATGGTACTCTGACTGTAGCAGGAGTAGTCAGCTGAACTTTCCACGTGTCCAGCTTCATCAGTTCTTTGGGGACCCACCCACCCATCCCACGACTGGGGATTTCTCACCTTCCTTTAACATGAGTAATGCACTCTCCTCTACCTCCTTCTTCCTTCTTCCAGGCATCTGACCAGACCTCTAGCTCTGTCTCTGGTAAGTTCTTTTCAGCCATGCAGGAAGCTTGCTTGCTCCTCCCCCGCAATCTCTCTCTTTCTGTTAGTCCTTTCAGGCTGCTATAACAAAGTACCACGGACTGGTTGGCTTATCAACATTATGTCATAGTTCTCGAGTTAGGGAATTCTAAGATCATGGCACTGGCAGATTTGGTGTGGTGGCTGATAAGGGCCCTCTCCCTGGTTCACAACGGATACCTTCTCCCTGTGTCCTCACATGACGGAAGGACTAGAAGTCCTGTGGGGTCTCTTGTATAAAATCTCAGCCCATTCACGAGGGCTCCAGCTTCATGACCTGAGCATCTCCCTCCCAGCAGCCCCACCTCCCAATACCATTACATTGGGCATTAGGATTTCAACAACATATGAATTCTGGGGCGGGGGGGACACAAACATTTAGACCATAGTGATTTCTCTCCCTCTTCCCCTCTCTCTCTCTCCCTGCTTGGATAGAGCCCCTAGAAGGAAACTTTGCCATAGGCTACCCCAAACCACCACCTCTTCTTCGGCAATCTTATCCACAACTAGCCAGTCCGTGACTTGTCATTTCGATTTCTTAGGTAGAAAGGCAGACACGCAGTTCTTCCAAGGAGTTCTATTAAACCCCTTTTTCATTGGACTTGAGGCTTCCTCCTTGAGAAAAGACTGGGGCTTACACCACCATTAGCAGCTTTCTCCCCAAATCCTCTTTTTCCACTCTCCTAGTTCTCAGCTTCTCTAACCTCTCCTAGGCTACAACAGGGTCATCATCTCAAGATTTTATACCATCTTTTTCTTTTTTCCTCCGAAGTTCTACATACTGGTCCTAGTAGTAGCAATTGTATTTAAGCCTCAGCTGAAAATGAGACATCAATAGTGATACTTTAGCATTTTTACAGTATCTGGTTTTGATTTCAGTTGTCACTTATCTAAAATCAGAACTTAGCATAGCCTCTGAGTAACTATAGCTACATAATTTAGTATTTTATAATTGTGTTATAAATCAAAATTTTATTTATAATACTTTGAATATAATCATAATATGAAAAACCTAAATGGTAAGTAAAATGATTTTCAGAATACATAATAAAATTGATGAATTAAACACAGATCTGTTCCTCACCTATTCATGCATTCATTTATTTCCTCCCTTAGAAAAATAATGATTCAATGTCTGCTGGACAATAGTCTAATGATGGGCAAAGCAAGTAGGTCCATTCCTTCATGGAGTCTGCAAACTTATCTATTATAAAAAGAGTGTCTTTTATATTGCATAACTGTTAGGATGTTTGGCAAGAACTGACATAGTCTTACAGCACGGGCAGGAATGGAGAACAAATAGAGAAGAAATACAGCAACTGATGAACAAGACAGTAGATTGGTGAGAGCCCAAAACTGATCATAAATTGATGAAAAGAAACAGGAGGAACCCATGATGTACAGAGCCAATGCCAGGATAACTTAGTAAACACAAGAAATCATAATAAGGCATGTGGTTAGCGCGACTACTGGGGGAACAGTTGTCTTTGGATGAAGAGTTGTAATTCGAAGAAAGTTACGTAAACATATTTGTACCAAAATATTATTTTTTGATGAAAAAGACCTATTATCTCAGCAAGGAAAAAACTGTGGCTATCTGACAGGACATAATTGTGAATTTGTGCCCAACCACTGAATATTGCTTAGAAGTAAAATTGCCAGTGGTTATATTTTTTAAATATATAGTTTGTTGATTTTTGAGTTTAAGAGAATATAAGCCTTATGGTAATACAACTCCTATTCTGAGGGAAATGATGAATATGTTTACTTAATTATACATTTTCAACATTTTAGAACCAGCTGCCTATTTACAAAAAGGACATGTCAGTTTTTAAAATTGTCTACGATGCTGGGAAAAAAAATAAGGCAAAGAAAGCCAAAGGAAGATAAGGAGAGAAAATATGCAGACTAGTTAGTATACAAAAGGCATGCCTGTAAGTTCTTTATGATTTCAATACAAATTTGACTCTGAACTTACTAAAAGCCAAAGTAAAGAGGGAAGCAGGCTAGGTTATGAGATTCATTGTGTCCATCATTAAAAACTAAACAGTTGCTCAGGAAAAATGAGTTAAATCCATGGATCCTTTTCCAGAAGACACTTTCGTAATGAAATGAATGTCCACCATGAAGTTAGAGTAGACAGAGTTTTATGGAATTCTTCTATTTTCTTTCTTCCTTTCTCTCTCTCTCTCTCTCTTTAAATAACATCCCTGTGCTGGTTAGATCTAATTTTTGGACAGACCCCTTGCTTTTCCCCTGCTACAGGGATCTGAACGCTTTGGGATGAGTTTTTCCAGGCTCTGAGTCAGCAGCCTGCGTGCTGGGTTCAGACAACCAACGGAACAACTGGTAGGAGGGCAGAAGGAAGGGAGAAGCCATGGTACTTCTTACTCTGTCTTCAGTAGTACCCCTGGCTGAGGTTACATCCCCACTGCCAGCCCAACCCCTGCATTTGTGTACGCAGAAAGTTCCAGCTTCCATCAAGTTACCCCAACTCCCTTTCTCCAGCGTAGGTTTAGTAATGGCTCCATTTTGTTGTTCATCTCTTGGCTACCTCAGTGTCCCCTGACTGGCCTCTCAGTTTTTCATCACTGATGGAATTATTTCCCTACTTTAAATGCCCTCTGCTTTAAATATTTAGGGAGTTTTCTTTTATGGTTGGATCCTGACGGATACAATCACTCATTATAAGACAATGCTATATCTTTCACTCAATTCACTGTAAGTAATTTTACATTGAGAAATACCATGGAAATTGTTAGTATCTGCATATGACACATCCAGAGACGCTTATGCAACAGTAAATAGCAGACATAGAAGGGTGTAGAAAACAAATTCCCACAAGTCATTCAGATGTGATATTCAGAAAGAGAATTATAATTTGCCAACGTCAATACATGTGATATTTCAGCACACAGATTAAATGGTGCACCTGCAGTGGGCATGCTCCCTAGAAGATCCCTAGAAATGCACATGTGCCAACATCTTGATGGTAATAAGTCAGTGTAACCCAGAAGGAATATCCTTATGACCTAGTATCCTTCTCTCTCATCTGCCTACAATCAACAAACATGATTCACCTAGGATTATTCTTTATTGCCAGGTATGGAAGACATATGTGGAGGCTAATATCGAACCTTCCTCTTCCAGTTCCTCACTTCTCTAAATATGTTAACTAGGGAACTCTTTACAATTAAACATATATGCTAATGATATATCAAGCAACAAAATTTAAGTTACCCAATAGCTATATGACATGAGTGGAGCTTTTCCCAAGAATTCAGAATTATTAAGGCCTGATAAAAAATATTTTCTTACCATTTAACTTATTAACAACACATTCTGGCTAGAGAGGTCATATGCAAACTTACCTTAAAGAGAGAGGTGACCTTTTAGAATTGCCTGATATATGGAATGCAATGTGTTTCAATAAAAATACTCAACTGGGAAACTCAGTGATGCAGGGGACCAAATACGAGCAGTGCTTGTCTTACCTCCTGTCAGTTATTTCAGTCCATAAAGCAAGTTTATTTTATTCTGATGTCATTAAAAATTTCAATCGTATGGCTAATGCCCTAGTTTTTATTACACACACATCCAGCAATCTTTGCATCCCAATTTGGCTTACCTGGGCTTTCCCAAGAGGGAGAAAATACACTGGCTGGAGTCTATTATCTCCACAGTAGTTACAGTTCTTATTATCAATTATTAAAGCAGCACCATAAATTTGCATTACAGTATCGTAAATCTGAAAACGTGCACCCCCTCTGTGAAGGGGTTGCTGGTTAGTTATGTTTCTCAGCTTGTAAGACTAACCTTAAACAATAGAAAAATCACAGTATGATATTCGCTGTAAGACATCTCTCCCAGAAGATGCATCCCACCAACATCCATTTCTTGCATACCTACCTGAAAGACTTCCTAATATCTTCTGCTTGGATTGTCTTGAGAATCTCTTGGTGTAACTGAAGATCAAGTGTTCCTGAAGACGTAGCATTTGAAGAGCAGTTTTTATGTGTGTAATAGCCTATCAAAATTCCAGAAATAAATAAAATGCTTGCTGTGCAAAATAGCTTTAAAAGGCGGCAAAAGTTGCAGGGGTTGCTCTTTGGTGCAGATCTTGTATAATGGGTCACATAGTCAGACTCTTCTTGAAGTCGCTGAAACCTTCCTTTGGGTGAAGTTGCTGGTTGAATGGGATCAAGACTGAGGTCCGCAGTCTCTGAATTCTCCAGGTTCTGATTCTCAGCACTATCTAGCTGGAACTGGTCAAAACCAGGCTCCTCCAGTTCCTTTTCCATGTCCCACTCTAAGTCAAGGGCAGTGGCTTGGAGGTCATCATTGTCTAGGTACTGTGAATGTCCTGGAGCTCTTCGATCTGCATTGACCTTCTGATAGGCCATCTTTTTACCTGTGAAAATAAGAGCAGTATATTTTCTGAAAATAAATCAACAAAGAGAACCTCCAAGGTGAAAACAAAACAGTAATCTATATTAGCTGTTCATAAAATGTTAGTGATTTTAATCAGGGGAAATACTTCATTCCTATAGAAAATCATGTATTAATTATTTAATCTTATGTTTTGCTGTTGATGTTTACTATAGAAAAAAGACAAACAATAAATAAAAGTAGAAGGCACCTGATACAAAAGCTATGAGAAGACATAAAATACACACACACAAACACGCACTATTCTTTTGAAGCTCAGAATTAAAGTCACAAATGCACAACTGCATTAAAGACAATGTATTACAATGAAAGCCAAGTTTAAGCTTATACATTTTCAAAATCACTTTTAAGAAAAACTGAGGACAGAAGCAATAAAGTGTGATTTGTTAAGTTAAGGGGGGAAAAAAAGACCCTGGGATCAGTTACATCACCAGAGCTAATTTTAAAAACACAAATTCAGGGTAAGAATGAGGACAACAAAATGAAGTAGCACCTCTATAGAAATCCAAGAAGCAAAATATGGTGTATTGCCTAGTCATGAGTTATCAGAATGACTGGAAAACTTTAAGGCTACCATAGAAAGCCAACATGTTTTATGGAATTAGTGACATGAATTGGCCTGGCTCGCTGAACTTTAAATAAAAGTCTGGGATGGCATCCATCCAAAGAGGGAAGCCTTTTGCCAGGATAGGAGAGTTTAGTTTCATAACCTTGCTACTGAGTGGCAGATGGAGGCTTTTCTCCCCTACACAGTTTTGGATGACAGTTTGTTGTATCCTGCAGAGCAGTATTAGGAAAACTGGACTAATTAACTACAAGTGGTCTTCAGTCTGTATTCAGTAACACACTGGTGTATTGTAGTTGCACATTAGGAGTATTTATACTTAAATTTTCTGTGTATTAGATTTGTCATCCCAGCTGGATTCTAAGGTCCCTCACTACGTTTTACGATTTTTCTATGGACCCCACTGTGGTGAGTGAAAAACAGAGCTCAGCTGACAACTGATCTGCTAAGTGTCTTAGGGCGGGTTGTTAACAAGTGAACTCTAATGAAAAATATACAAAGACTTCATGAAAGGGAGTGGCGTTATGTACAGAATTATGGGTATATACAATTCCAATCCTGGCTGACAGAGGTCCGTATAAATTAAAATGTCCTGAATGTTTAAGAGAGTTCAAGTACAATTAAATATTAAACTTTACAAAATAAAAATTCTAATTCTGACTAGATTTCTCATCTGCTACGATACCATTTTTTATTTATTCTTGTCCAGAGCTGATTCAATAAAGATGAGTACCTAATATATATCAGGTATGGGGATAGGCAATGAAAACAAAGATGAACGGGTCCCTATTCCTCAAGTAGGGAATAATTCAATAAGAGAGACAGACATTTGAACAAACAAGTATGTCACATAAAATATGCAAAGCACAAGGGAGACTCAGGGGTGACAGATTCTAGCAGAGAATATGGGAAATAATTCCCCACCCAAAGTTATTTCTGAGGTACTTCTGGAGAGAAAGGAGGAGTTAAACTAGGACACACCAGGGGTGTGAGAGGAGAACAGCCAGGCAGGGGAAAGTGTATAAGCACACGGAGGAATACAAGTGCACGGTGCATGGTACGTGGACCATTTGAAAAATCCAGACTGGTGTGCGAACCAGAGTTGGAGAAAAAGCTAGGAAAGGGTGACCGTAGGCAAAAGGCTTAACTTCTTTGCAACACAGGGTCTTCATTTGTGATATGGGCATGGTGATAATATAAACATCATAGTGCTGTTACTAGGAATAATTGAGACAGTGATCCTAAAACATCCATTGAGTGTCACGTAGGCTATATAGGTTTGAAGGGATATTTCTGGTTTTAGAGGAGAGAGGATTGTCAAGGATTGTTGGAAGAAATAAAATGAATTAAATAATGCAGAAGAAATTATATAATTCTGCAGGACATTGTGGAGAAGGGGAGCAGGTTGCATAATACACACACGTACACTCACACACGTATATGATAGGTTTTTGCTTGTTTTTTTCGTTTTTTTTTTTTTTTACAATTAATCTATATGTAGAGACTAAAATATTTTTTAAAAGTACCACATGACATAGCAACTCTTACCATGCAGATATTAGTTGGTACTACGTATTAGAACAGCCTCAGGAGTGACTCTGCAGACCCCTTTCGTCCCTCCCTCTTTTCCTTCCTCTTTTCCTTCCTCTCTTCCTCTCCCTTTTTTCTGCTTGGCCTGGTTTCCATGATGATTCAAGAATGTGCATTATTTGAATTCTGTCTTTGGTCACATCAAGACAAGCAGAGAAAAGAAGTGCTATATGGAGTCAGTGATAATTATTCAGACAGGTTAGGAGATGGTCGATTAACTGATAGAAGAAGACTTTAAATCACACTTGGTTAAAACAACAACAAAAATAGTACAAGACAATACTAGAGAACAGGAAAAACCTGAAGGCAGTAGAAATAAAGTAACCTTTAAAATCCATGATTCTAACCTCTCTCATATTACAGAAGAGGAAGCTGATGTCCAAAGTTGAGTCATTTCTCATTCTGAGAAAAGTGATGTTTGGGGACACATAAGGTGATGTGTGGTTTTATAAAAATATGAGATTAATAAGTTAGTCGTAACTTAATAAGTCGTGGGGTTAAATACCCCACAATCCATTTTTTTTAATGTACATTGCAAAATACTGCAACATCTTGGCAGTAGTCATTTTTTTTCCTTGTTTGGCTTAAATATCAATCAGTTCCTATCTTGACATGATATTATGATATTTACTTCTCTAACTGTTCAGTTTATGCATTATTGATTTACTTAGACACTATCTCAACACAGTTTTCTAGACTTTTTCCTCCCATTTTAATGATTCAGAGTCTCTCTAAAGGTTTTGGGTTTTTTCTGGTTTTTATTTGAAATTGAATTGTAGAGTGTGTTTTATGCTCAAGGAAGACGTGGCACACAGGAGTTACTACAGAAATCTGAAATCTCTAATTCTGACCTCTAATACAAACATTCAAAGTCATTTCTCTACAAATCATTTACAAACCAACTGCAGTGATGAGGAAGAGTTTTCATTTCTAGCCTGACAATAGGTATTCCATCATCTGTACATCAGCAATTTAACGCTTTTCAAACATCAGACAGAGCCATCAATTAGAATGTAATGTAGATACAGATATTAACTCCTCACCATGATGGATGTCTGCCTGACACCCTTACTACCACTTTTGGACTCATTACACATTTATAAATTTACACTAAATTCTATCTTCTAGGAGAGCAGTATCTGGGTAGATCAAGCCACTTGATGTAAAAATAATAATAAAAAAAAAACCCAAAGGATTTTAGGAAAATTTCCAAGAAAATAAGTATGTGATGACATCTATAATGAAGCATTTAACCACTTATTTGATAACTTTATATTAGAAATCCATTAGAAATTCATTTCTTTAAAATTATCTTGCCTTAAGGAAAATAGTGTAGCTTTTCACAAAAAGCTGACAGTTTTGTTTCACTTAAGGTATTTAAAATGAACTCCTCAAAAATTAAACTGAGTAGCAAACTATTAAATAAAACTAATAACATATTTAAAGTAAGCACCAATTATTTCATTTGTCCCACAAAGAATGTAGCTTTCTTTAAAAACCTACTCCCCATGAGGTCAAGTAAAGGAAATACCACACTTTTTTCAAGAGAACTTTCAAATTCCCACAACGGAAATTTTATATTATAAAAAGAAATCTTCAGCAAAATTAGCATGTCTTAGGTGTGATTGCATAATTATGCCAAACTTCATATATTTTCTGTAACTGATGCACATGATTCATTTAATTTATATTGTCATATTATTTATAGCTACCCTATATGAGTAATTTAAAAAATACAAGTATTAGATTTTGGAATCTACCACATGAGTGTTTCCCTCAAAAATATGTACTTAGGTGTAGACCAGTCATAGAAACTTGCTACATTTCTTAAAACAGAAATATTTGTAGCATCCGTACATTCTATATTATACTTATTTTTATAAAACGCAATTTTTATGAAAAGTACAATGCATTCCCCATGTTTTCAACATATCTTATTTGCTTAGGTGAGATCCTTTCCCACCCAGGCCCACAATGAAGGCTAAATTGTTATTAAAATTCAATATACTCAAAAGTTTATCATTTATATACACTTATTCTTTTCTAAGGAAAAGAAAGCAAATATAAGATGAACTAAAAGGTATTTCTTCTATACTATGACAAGCTTAGATCAATAAAAAATGAAGTTGTATTTTTACTAAGCATATGGGTAGTTTAAAATAAATTGATGCTTCCGAATGCTTTGTTTCACACATTTTTACTGGCTGAAACTAAGTAAATTATGTAGAAATAAAAGATGAATACAGAAATAGGCTGAAATTTCAATATATAAAATACAGTCTCTGGATGCTGCAAATCTAACTTAACACAACATCTAGCAAATATTTTAGATGATAAATACATGTTAAACAAAAGTTTCATTTTAATAAGTTGTATATTACAAATGTCACTTAGAAATATGATTATGACATGTTATCTTGCTCAGCAATCACAATGAGGGAATTTATTACATGAATGCCCTGACCTTATTGATCTCTAAATTAGCAGACTCTATAGTCAGACTACCTGGTTCAAGTCCTAGCTCTGCTATGTAATTTAGACCAGTCACTTAATCTTTTTATGCTTAAACCCCGTATTTGTACAGTGGAAATAATAAGAGCGCTGTATTTGCAGCATTACCAAGAGTAAATGATATAAATTATTAAAGATGCTTATAACAAGGTCTAACATGGTGTAAGTGATCCACTAACAAAGCACCACCCCAGAAATTCTATAGAGTTTAGGAAAATAGAAGGATTTGGCACTTACAATTTTAAAATACAGACTTAACGAAATTAAATTATGACCAGAGGGCTTAAGTTTCAATAACAAGAACCTGGAGATAATGAGAGATGGAGCAGCGCGCTCAAGCACTTCTGAAGGGGAAGCATCTGTTCGTCATTAGCTGTGGTTCAGATAGATAGGAGAGAAGTGTGGCTAATATGTACATAAAAGTCATTATTACATTTTACTTGCAACCACCAATTCTATATCTTGTTATTATAGAGTTTTCATTTCAGTCAATTTACAAAAACAACAGAGCTTTTCCATAATGCTCAAGAATTCAGTTTAACAGTTCCAGGAATTAGTGATAATTAATCATGAACATGGGTTATGTATGATTTTGGTAGAACACCATGTTTGTCGTAGGTGGTTGACTTGATCCACTGACTAGGATGATACCGATAGCATTTTAACCCAACCAGTATAAAAGACTGTATAGATCTTATTAGAACTACGAACACATCTAAAGGCTTTTCTACTTGTAAAAGTTATTTTACAAGTAAAATAAATAAATGAGTCTGGCAGATTAACTTGAAAACATAAGGCAGAATCTCAATTTCCGATGACAGCTGTATGATTGAATCTTTATCGTACAATGGGGAAAAAAAATATATTCATATAGTGTTTCCTGAAGCTTTGAATACCAAATCATTTGCTGGTTGGAGTAGATTGATTGGAGGCAAAGGCATTTCTTAGAAATGTCAGTGCACCATCAAAAGGTATTCATTATGCACCTTCGTGCAGCATTACTTTAGATGCTGCACCAGTGAACCAGGAGTGCCCAGAGGGATTTTTAAATTTAAGTTTAAGGATATTCCTTATAGGCTGAAAACACTTGACATAAATTTTTCAGTATGAACCTAGTTTGTACAAATAAAGCCCATATTTGTGGAATAAATTTTTGTTGTTGAAAGCTTTAATGTCTCAGCTTGTGAGCAGGGACAAAGATAAAACTATAAAAAGAGTAATTCAGAAGACTGTTCTCTGACTTAATTTTTCAGTATAATGAGATTATTTTTCCCATCTAGTTTTGTGAAATGGCCTCAGCAATTGTTACAGTGTCTGGAAAGGTGGTTAAGAATGCCTTATTGTAAATTTGTATATTAACTGCATAAAAGAAATGACAATAATTATTTGTTGTTCGTGCTTCACTAACTGAATAAAGAGTCTATAAAGTAAGGGGAAGTTATTATCTGTGCTTTATTTTTAGAAAAAAAAATTAGGCCTAGTCTACCCTGCAACAGGTAATAGCACACTCAATTTAGGCAGAGCAGATCATTAAGCTGGAGAGTATAAAATTAAAACTTAACTCTGAGGCCTGAGTTACCTTGATCTCTAAATGACATGTAAAAGGTATGCTTCTAAGATGCCAAATTAATGAGCTTTAAATTGCAAAGTGAAGTCAAAACCATCTGAGGGAAAATTACTTGATGAAATCCAGCAGGTTTGTGTAAATGTGTTTTATATCGCTTGCATATGTATGACCACCTGCCAGTTCCCTGAGTGGGCCTGCCTTTCTTTGGGTACCTGTATGTAACAGCAATTTGTGTAACACACTCTAACTGAATGGTTAGTTGGGCCCACCTGAGAGCTCCTGTATTTACAGTAAGGTTTTCCAATATTAGAATGATATAATTCAATATAGAACTTGGCAAAGAGAAGAATTAATTTAAATGACCTGAAATAATAGAGTGCACTCTATGGGTTACTTGAACAGGTAGATACTCTATATAATACTAAATGTTCGAACTATCATGGAGTTTCAATTTCCACTAACATCACAAAACTCTATCTGGGGATGTGTGAACAGTTCTATGACTCCTTTCCTGGTCCTCTTAGTGTCTGATTTCCCTCTAGATTCTAAAGTGTCTTCTTTTTTTTCTTCCTGGTCATCATTTCCATTTATAGTAAAGTATTTAGAGTATTAATTTACTTCTACAGAATTTACATTCTTTTACCCTTCAGAGTATGGATGTGGCTTACATTAGATATGCACATACATGAGATAAATGACACCACAAACCATAAAATAAAGAAGAGTAGAGGGGAAAAAACTCCGATAGTCTGACTAAGGAAAGCCACTGAAATTGAGTTTTACTGTAGTTAAGCTTCACTGCAGTCAGGGTGCAGAAGGGCATCTGTGGGGTCTTCTGAGGCTCAGTCAGCCTTCCCCTAATCTCACCTGGTAATCACAAGGCTGTCAGTCTTAGCTGAAGAGTTTATTTTTATTTTTTCTGAGTTATCTCTTTTTGTAGTTGCCAATTTCCATGTTGGTAAGCTATGAGCATTTTTCTCTATCTAGTCAGAGAAATCCGTGTGTCTCCTTTTTATCTTTTACTCCTGGATTTGGATATACAACCATGCCCATGTTATGGTATCCAAAAGCATATGCTAATAGATGATTTATTGGGCCCTTAAAATGATCCAGGACTTACTAGAAGGTTAGCACTTTACATACATACTGTTGTTTAATTAAACAATCCTATGTGATAAGTACTATTACTATCCCCATTTTACAGATGAGGTATCTGAGACTGAGGGATTAAGTCATTTCCCCAAGTTCTCACAGCTATTAAAGTACAAGCAGCTGGAGTATCACACCCGACCTGTCAAATTCCAAAACCTGCTCTTTTTAAATATTACAACATTCAGACTCTCTGAAAGTTCCCAAAGTTGGTATGATGTTAACAACTTCAGAGATCTGAGGGGTTTATTTATCCCTGGTTTGTCACCAATATGACTGCAAACACCAGGAGTCTCGATGTCCATTAAATCTGAATGATCCTGCCTTGATCTGTAGATCCCCGGGGGCTGCTCAGACTCCAGGACCTAAAAGATCTCTGTGGTTTGCTCTCGACAGTGCCCTAGCAGACACTGATGTTTCCTGGCCCTGTAGTTTTTAAATAAGGGAGAACTGCTTCCAACTCCATTGCTCTGAGCAAAACAACTGTGCTTAGAACTTGAAAGCTACAGTTCACATTCGACCTGCCACTGTCCTGTTTTCAGACATTCAAAACCTTTGTTCCACCCCTACTACATGTGGTTTACATGGGCCTAAGAGGGCTTCGAGACTGTCAAGAGTTAAAATGTCAATACAGTCACTGCTCCGCTCCGAGAGTTGTCTGCCAGGAGGAGCCTCTTAGCTCGATAGATACACTGCAATTTTCCATCCTTTCAGCCAACGTGAATAATCTTAAATTGCTGCTTTTTGACTATGGCTCTTGGATTTCTGGGAACAGACAGATGAAGCTTTTACCTACATAATACCACTACGCACTCTATTTTTCACTTTTTTCAAAGGTGCTTTATTGGCTTACTTTTTAAATATCTTTACTCTTCAAAAAGTATCAACAGGTTTCTACAAACTGTAAGTGCTTTACTTTAAAATTCAGATCCCTATGTTTCCTAAAATCATAACACAGAAAGCCTATTCGATGCCCAGGTTGGTAATTCAATGCACCCAGAATCTGTGCTTTTCATTTTCTGAAATGGTTCTTTTCATACTTGCTCCTTTAGGGTGTTATTAGGAAAAAGTGTTAATATATCATGATACTGTGGTTAACTGGTGGGAAAGGAAACATCCCAAAAAAGCACATGGGTAGAGAATATTTATGTTCACTTAAAATTCAGTTACTAAGAAAATATGTATCATATGAACCATCCCAAATCTTTATTGGGTAAATTCTGAAAAACTATTCTTCAAATAAAGATCCAAGAGCAATATCCCGATGTAAAAGTTTTAGTATTCAGCTTATATAAACTGTTAGACCATGGAGTTAAGGAAATTAAAATTGGGGATTTAACCCACAATACGATAGGAATAGAGTGCAGTTAACAGCATGGTATGCTCCTTATAAGACAAAGATCTTATATATTAATTCACTTTACCTTAGGACTAAAAATGAATTTAAGTGAATTATTATTTCTGCACAAGTAGTAGGAATATATTAATGGTAAGAAAACTAAGAATTATGAAGTTTTCAATTGACAACTGATGGCAGAGTCAAAATTGAAATGCTTTTTAAGAATTTCTCTAAAAGCTTTTGCACAGCAAAGGAAACTATAAACAAGATGAAAAACCAGCCCTCAGAATGGGAGTAAATATTTGCAAACGAATCAATGGACAAAGGATTAATCTCCAAAATATATAAACAACTCATCTAGCTCAATATTTTAAAAATAAAAACCCAATCAAAAAATGGGCAGAAGACCTAAATAGACATTTCTCCAAAGAAGACATACAGATGGCCAAGAGGCACTTGAAAAGCTGCTCACCATCACTAATTATTAGAGAAATGCAAATCAAAACTACAATGAGGTATCACCTCACACCGGTTACAATGGGCATCATCAGAAAATGTACAAACAACAAATGCTGGAGAGGGTGTGGAGAAAAGAGAACCCTCTTGCACTGTTGGTGGGAATGTAAATTGATACAGCCACTATGGAGAACAGTATGGAGTTTCCTCAGAACACTAAAAATAGGATTACCATATGACCCAGTAATCTCACTACTGGGCATATACCCTGAGAAAACCATAATTCAAAGAGAGTCATGTACCACAATATTCATTGAAGCTCTATTTACAATAGCCAGGACATGGAAGCAACCTAAATGCCCATTGACAGACGAATGGATAAAGAAGATGTGGTACATATATACAATGGAATATTACTCAGCCATAAAAAGGAACGAAATTGGGTCATTTGTAGAGACGTGGATGGATCTAGAGACTGTCATAGAGAGTGAAGTAAGTCAGAAAAAGAAAAACAAGTATTGTATATTAATGCATATATGTGGAACCTAGAAAAATGGTACAGATGAACCGGTTTGCAGGGCAGAAATAGAGACACAGATGTAGAGAACAAATGTATGGACACCAAGGGGGTAAAGCGGGGGGTGTGGGTGGTGGTGATGGGATAAATTGGGAGATTGGGATTGACATGTATACACTGATGTGTATAAAATAGATAACTAATAAGAACCTGCTGTATAAAAAGATCAAAATAAAAATATTATCTCAAACAGCATAAGAGAGCAACAATTTGCCCAAGATTTTGCTATCTTTCTTACTTCTAAAATGCCATATCCATAATTATATATATATATCTGAAGCTAAATAAGAATATATTTTTGCAATATTTTCTTCTAGGCCTCCTACTCATACAAAACATAAAATGGTATCTGGAAAAAAGTTGACAAAATTATTATTTTAACGTACAAAATTCAAGTTCTTTCTATAAAAGACCTTTAAGTATGATAATACTAGTGACTGTCAACCTTTTCAGAAAAAAGGATTTATTGAAAAAGAAACAGGATGAGAAATACTACAACAACATATTACATCTGTATGACAGTTTGACACTGAAAAGTTAATTTTTATTACTAATTTACATATATGCACAGTAATAGTTTTGGGTAAATTAAAGCAACTAAATAATTTACTAAAAACTATATTGGGCATTGCTTATGTCATTTATATTTTATTTATGAACAGGATTATAAAAAATGGAAGACCTCCAATGGCACATAAAAGTAATGCTGATAAGAAATTAAATGTCAGGCAAAAGGCATGAAAATGCAATATTCACAAAGCATTAAATGTAAAATATTTAACAGAACTTTTATATAATTGGGACTATTGAAAGGTAGTTTATTATAATACATGCAAAATTTTAAAATTCACCTAGCTCTTCAATTTTAAAATGTCAAATATTATTACTTTACCAACATGAATTTTACCTTCTTTTCTCTTTTCTTTCTTCCCATAATGTCTTTTTTCTTTATATTATTTGCCTCCCTTCAGCCATTCCCATTATTTCATTTTCATTTTTCCATTCTTACTTATTTCACTATTGATGTCTCAGGAAATTGTTGAAAATAAAATAACTGACCACAAAGAGTTCATTTTATTCTCTTCTATATATTGGGAGTGATATATCTTGAATAAAAAATCAGTGGATGTATTTGAAATGATGACCTCATGGCCAAATCAAAGATTATGTTTGGCCCTACCATTCCAAACACATCAAATCTTGGCTCTTCAAAATAATAGTAAAACTCAACTTGCCCTTAACCTGCTGCTTGCTGCTTGGGAGTTCCATTCTCTGACACTATATGAAAGGCCTTCTAAATGAAAGGCCTTCTCTCTAACACTTCTATATAGGTTTCCTTCAGCTATTGCGACTGGTGGCCCTTCTCGTTCCATTCATCCTCTGTAACTATGGCCCTCAAACAAAACCTCTCTCTCTCAGTAATAGATTTTAGGAACCAAAGCTTTCTTTTTCTTTTCTTTATCCTTTTCTTTTTTTCAACCCTGTAAAGGATTGAGGTATTTAATCATTCCTGAGAAATTTAAAAATATTTCAGAGCCCAAAATAATGGAAATATTATGGTTTCTGCCTAAAAAGAAACATAATCATTAAGGTTGTGGAAAATCAAAGTTAAGTTCAAAATTAAAATGGGAACGAGCATTGCAACACAAGGTGTAAACGGATGACCTTGACTAGTTTAATTGTACTAAAGAGTATAGTACTAGGGGAAAAAAGCACACATTTATGTATCACTATGTACCCTCTACTTATATCAATTCATTTAACCATCAAAACCATACCATGAAGTTACCATTGTTATCATCCCCATTTTACAAATAAGGACACTACAGAGAGAGAGAGTTGAAGTCACTTGCTCTAGATAACACAGGACTTGAACTCAGGCAGTATGGTTCCAGTGCCTTTGTTCTTAACCACTCTGCAATCGTGACCAAAATCAATCACATGGGAGCATATTTTTAATTCCTCCAAAAATTAAGAAAAATACATAGAAGAACATCACTCAATTTTCCCACAATCAAGCCCTAATAACATTGTGTAGTATGACCTTTTCATATAATCTCCATCCCTAAGTAGCTTCCTTAGAATCTTTCAGAAAAAAGTGAAGACAGGAAATGAATAAACTCACCCACTCACACACCCATGGAAGCCTCTACTCTCTAGCCTCACTAAACTGGCTTGTGGCTTTCCCCAATAAACTTCACATCCATCTTCATGGCTACTGGTGCTAAGCTCATGATTTTATTTTAATTAATTTAAAAATTTTTCTTTTCAATAGACTTTTCCTCTCTGGTTCTGCCTTCAAGAATTAGATCTTATTAATATTTTTATTGCCCATAGTTTTTATAATAATTCTTTTACCATGTAAACATTTGTTGGACTAAACCCAGAATTTTGACAACCCCTGAATAATTCATAATCCCCTCACATTTAAATCTATGGTCTTTCAGAAATACATACATCTTAAGAGTGATTATTTAACTTAAATATGACAGCTCTTAACGAAACAGATTAAATCATAGTGCAATATTTATTTGCTAAAGTGTCTTATGAGAACTGTAATTAAGGCATGAATAACTTTTACGGAGAACAAATCCTTGAAGCCCTGAGCACAAGAGGTCCAACTACCCTGTTGGAGAGGCCATGTGCAGAAGCACTGAGACCATATGGAAAGGAAGCTGAGTCCAGGCATCCAAATCAATGTGCCACACATGTGAGAACAGACCAGCCACCAGCTGATTTCCGAGTGACAAGCACGTGGAGCCAAATAATTGGCCAGCAGAGACCTGACCATATTCCTGATCAAATAAGAAGACATAGGGGCTTCCCTGGTGGCGCAGTGGTTGAGAGTCCGCCTGCCGATGCAGGGGACGCGGGTTCGTGCCCCGGTCCGGGAAGATCCCACATGCCGCGGAGCGGCTGGGCCCATGAGCCATGGCCGCTGAGCCTGCGCATCCGGAGCCTGTGCTCCACAACGGGAGAGGCCACAACAGTGAGAGGCCCGAGTACCACAAAAATAAAAATAAAAAAAAAAAAAAGAAGACATAATAAAATGGTGCTTGTTCAAAGCTCCACCATATGGGGGTGGTTTGGAACTCAGCAATAAACAACCAGAATACTACTAAAGCTCTTTTTCCAAAGCAGAAATCTGACCACATCGCTTGACCATTTAAGATCCCATGAGGGGTTTTATTCTGCACTACCAGGACATTTCACAGACTCCTTTCCAAGGCACAGAACACCTTTGTGCCCTGGCCTCAACTTCCGTTCTGATCCTTTTCCTTACTTCCCGCTTTCAGGAACACATCACACGCCTTGCATGTGCTCTTCCTCTGCCTGATTTGCCCTCAGGTTCAGATTCATGGAGGTAGTTAATTTGTATAGTTTTTTATCTTTAGAGCCTAGCACGGTATTTGGAACCTTGTAGCTGCATAATAAATGATAGGTGCACAATAGGTATGATGTCTTGAAGAAAGTACAGAATTTAGGGTAAGATAATTGCCATTTTATCAGCAATGCATCTTATTGCAATTACTTCAGCTCATTCAGGTTTTAAAAGAGGATGTAGTATCTATTCTATATATCTCTAAGTGTTAATTGATGAATAAAATTATTTAAAAGGCAGTTGATAAACTGTAAAACCCAATATAACTGCTATTGTTTTAAAATTCTAAACTATTAGGCATCAAGAGAGCTAGGTTTATTTTTTGTTTGTTTCACTTACTTTTAATTGAGGTAACATTGGTTTATAACATTTTATAAATTTCATGTGTGTTACATTGTAATTCAACTTCTGTATACACACGACCAAAAGTCTCCTTTCCCTCTGTCCCCATACAATTGACTCACTTTACCCATTTTTACCCTACCCCCACCAGACTTAGGTTCAGATTTTGGATCCACAGTTCCTAGCTATGAACCCCAGAGCAAATCACTTTTCTCCATAGGTAAAATTAGATTTATGTGTGTGAAAAACCAAATGAGATAACTGATAAAATATTTTAAGAACTATTTATTATTATATAATTAATCAAAGACTTAATGATGAATAAAAACTGATTAATATGAATTGAGTTCATCACTCTCATGTCTATATCACAGGCAGCCATCCCAATTTCTGAATATTGCTGCTGGGAGGAAAAACCACAAGTGAATTTGTACAAGTGCTTAAATTTCTCTTATCACTGAGCAGGACATAAAAGACTGGAATGAGAGAATGAAACAGGAGACTTCTGGGGTGTGTGTCAGATGTGAAAATTGTATCGGGGGATGGGTACACAGAAGCAAAAGGAGGAAGGAAGTAACTTCTGGAGAGAAGGCTTCTGGAAAATCCATCCTAGAACTTACCAACTTCGAGTCCCTAAGATACATTATAAAGTTACTTTCATCTTTCAGAACTGATGTCTGTAATGTGGGCATACACAGAGTTAAAAACAAAATCAGGTCCTATCTCTTGAGGGGGAAAATGTGAAGAGATCTATGGGAGAAGATTAATGAACTTCCCTTCTGCACATAATGCATTTTGAAAGGAATCTGTCCAAAAAAATCCATTTAGCTATGCCCAGAACAATCAAGACTGTGTAGAGATTGAAGTGCCTCAGTCCATCTGCTGATGATATTTATTACTTTTTGGCACCTTCTACATATTTACCAAGCCTATGTAAAAGAAAGCTATGCTTCTTATTTCTAGGACAAAAACAGATGGTGCTTCCAGCAGGTAATAATTTAATTAAATGGCTCCTAAAGCATGAACAAATTGTTCCAAAGAAAAGAAAATATTTTTATTTATTCTTTAAAAATAGGGAGGGGGGAGAAAAAAACTAAATCAAGTTTGACTTTTTTTTTTCCTCTCCCGTTGCGGAGCACAGGCTCTGGACGCGCAGGCTCAGCGGTCACATCTCACGGGCCCAGCCGCTCCGCGGCATGTGGGATCCTCCCAGACCAGGGCACGAACCTGTTTCCCCTGCATCGGCCGGCGGACTCTCAACCACTGCGCCACCAGGGAAGCCCTCAAGTTTGACTTTTAATGCAACAAAACGAGAGTTTACTAAATCTCCTGCTCTTAAAAACAAAGGGCATCCCCCTCTCTGCCTTCCACCTCAACTGGAATCAAAATTGTAACAAATGATATTAATGTTGTTCATCAAGTTTCATTTTTCATCTCTAAGAAATAAGTTCAAGCTAAAATGAAACACTTTTTGATAAAGCTGAAATCAGATATTCTTGGAATAGGATTAATTTTTATGATATTTAAATGATGTTTCATAATGCACTTTGTGGACTCAGGATAGAAACAGATTATATATCTAAAATGCAGATTCTAATAATCAAAAACAAAGTCTTTCATTCCACTTAAGGCCAGGAGGCCCTTTTAAAGCTCCTGTGACACATGCATCAAAGATGTTATAAGAGTAGAAAACAGTAACAATGTTGCAGCAAAACGTAGTAAACAGCATTCACTTGGGTTTAAGACAGAAATGCATATGAATCCCACTACTGCCACTTACCAACTTTGTGACTTTAGGACAGGAAATTAATTTTTCTAAGATTCTGCTTCCTAACCTGTATGTACATACATGCATACACACACACACACACACACACACACACACACACAGAATGACTGTAGTTATGGGGTCACTGTAAGACTTCAATGGATAAATTTCAAGCACTTAGCACTTTCTTAAGACAGAGTAAGCATTCTATAAATGGCTGTCAATCATCATCACCGGTAAGATTAAGCAACAAGAATATGTGTACAGTATTGGAGCTATGAGAATAGAAACAAAAATACATAAGGATATGCTTCAAGTAAATTATATCAACAAAGACGAACTTCTACATACACACGTAAAGCCTAATCAAGAAGTAAACCATGGGATCTAAAGAATTCAAGAATGGTGAAACTAAGAAGGGTTTTGATAGAAATTAAAGCTGTGCCTTGAAAAATGAATAGGGCTTAAGAATTAAGTCACTAAAGAAATAAAGAAGATAAGCTCAAGCAGGAAGCTGGGAATAAGTATCTGCATATAGGAGTCAACGAAGGGACTCTCTTGAGAAAAAAGAACATATCAGAGGGTGGTAGAAAGTAAGTTTTAATTGAGGGGACAGGAAACGTCTACCTATGTAAAAGGTGATCATTGCAGGTTATTCGAGGATAAAGATTCATGAGAGTTATGTTTCACAAAAATGATATGCATCAAGGAAAGCTAGCATCAAGAACATATTACAGTGAAGCAGAATAACTAGGTAACCCAGAGAGGTATGCAGATAGGTAACAGTGTAGATCGAAGCAATTACACTAGAATATGATGCTCTTTACCAAAGTTGGGTTATTTAGAACTCAAAGTGTGTACATTTGGCTTAATTTTATGATCATTTGCAATTATACTATGTTATATATATAATATGTTTTATTTAATACATATTTATACTAAATATATATATCAATTTTATACAATAATTATTTTAAATTATCATTTAAATTTTATATTATATGTATATGTGAACGTTGCCTTGTGTTAAGTGATAATGATGACAGCGATGTGTTTTACAGATTCATATCCTCAATCATCCATCTGCTCCCAAACTTTTCACTGGCAAAATGGTTAGAAAGAAAGGAGGCTGTGCACTGGCATTGCTCTGATAGCTGTGGAAAGCATTTGCTGATGGCTGGTGTCCCACTTCCAACCTCTAACAGTGGACCCTGGGGGAAGAGCTAAGGGATAAAAACTACGTTCAAGGCACTTCCATTGTCTTTATACATTTCATCTCATGTCCTGAATGTCAAAGAACTGCTGATATGAACTCCAAACAAGAGATCATTTTGAAGGCAAAATTCAATCTTATATTTTCTTCTGAAAATTTCACAACAGGGTTAAGTGAGACTCTTTTTCTTTTTTAAGTTCTAGTGACAAAGTTAGCAGAGTTTAATGTACAGAAGAGATTTATTAGGCATTGGACCAAGTCAAACCTTGGTTAAAAAATATGTAAACAGGATTTTTGAGGTGTTGAATCCTATTTTAATTTGTTCTTTAACCCCGATGAGCAGTGATCCAAATGTTTCAGCATGTAAAATGAACTCCTAATTAAGAAAACATTCTTTTTCTTATAACCAATAATACCTTAGATTTCAATGCTTTGTCTACAAAGTATCAGGCAGCTGTAATTCTGCCTGGATAAGTTTATATTATGACATACAAGCAAATGCTGCTAACTTTGGGAGAATAGATACTTTATGAAGACACATACTCTTGTTATCCTGCTGATGTAGTGGACCCTCACCAACTTGGAGAATTAGGGTTAGAATTAAGGTAAATACAGCAAACTACTTTGATAGCATAATTTCCAGCTTAAGAATTTAAGAACTTAAAGGAAATATTGGGGTTAGATTAACTAAAAAACCCACAGAAATAACCTTTTAATGGTATATTTCTGAAATATGTGAAACAATGTCTTCAGAGTTTAACAATTCTTATATTCATTAAAAATGAAATGTTAAAGACAGCAAGCTAAATTATGAAAATACCAAGGGTATCCTACACAATTTAAGTAAATAATAATAGTTATTTTGAAGTTGGCTCATTTGCATCCCTTGCTTCTTCAGGGATCCTTCCTCTAGAGTTTCAGAAAGAAGCTTGCATATGCATTTTACTTTGTCCCAGAAAATATGCACGTAAAGAGTTACTTTCCATGGCCTGTCCTTGTTCCAAAGGTTCAAAACCATTTTTTTGTTTGACTTGGAGTTAAATTCCACATCCCATCTCTCACTTTAGTCCCAGACATTAAGTGTAATCTGGACATGTATATCCAAAAACATTTTAGAAAACTTGTAGCATACTTAAGGACCAGTGTGTTTCTCCATATTTCTGTCTCTCAAAACTTTATTGCAAAAAAAAAAAAAGCAACAAAAGAAAAAGTTGCACTTCATCAAAAGCACATTTGTACTTCAAAGGACACTATCAAGAAAGTGATAAGGCAATCCACAGAACAAGAGGAAATAGTTACAAATCATATCTGATAAGGGACGCCATCCAGCATAAATAAAGAATATACACAGCTCAATAACCAGAAGTAAATTTTTTTAAATGGACAAAGGATCTGAACAGACATTTCTCAAAAGAAGATATACAAACGGATAATATGCACATGAAAAGACACTGAGTGTCATTAAGGAAATGCACATCAACATCACAATGAAAGGAGGAGCAGGAAGATGGCGGAAGAGTAAGACGCAGAGATCACCTTCCTCCCCACAGATACACCAGAAATACATCTACACGTGGAACAACTCCTACAGAACACCTACTGAACGCTGGCAGAAGACCTCAGACCTCCCAAAAGGCAAGAAACTCCCCACGTACCTGGGTAGGGCAAAAGAAAAAAAAAGAATAAACAGAGACAAAAGGATAGGGACGGCACCTGCACCAGTGGGAGGGAGCTGTGAAGGAGGAAAAGTTTCCACACACTAGGAAGCCCCTTCGCGGGTGGAGACTTCGGGAGGCGGAGGGGGGAGCTTCGAAGCCGCGGAGGAGTGCACAGCAACGGGTGCGGAGGGCAAAGCGGGGAGATTCCCGCACAGAGGATCGGTGCCGACCGGCACTCACCAGCCCGAGAGGCTTGTCTGCTCCCCCGCCGGGGCGGGCGGGGCTGCAAGCTGAGGCTCTGAGGCTCGGGTTTCGGTTTCAGACGGAGCGCAGGGAGAGGACTGGGGTTGGCGGCTTGAACATAGCCTGAAGGGGTTAGTGCACCACAGCTAGCCGGGAGGGAGTCCGGGGAAAAGCCTGCACCTGCCGAAGAGGCAAGAGACTTTTTCTTCCCTCTTTGTTTCCTGGTGCGCGAGGAGAGGGGTTTAAGAACGCTGCTTAAAGGAACTCCAGAGACGGGCGCGAGCCGCGGCTAAAAGCGCAAACCCCAGAGACGGGCGCGAGCCGCGGCTGAAAGCGCGGAATCCAGAGACGGGCGCGAGCCGCGGCTGAGGGCGCGGATCCCAGAGACAGGCGCGAGCCGCGGCTGAGGGCGCGGACTCCAGAGACGGGCGCAAGCCGCGGCTCTGGAGGCGCGGACCCCAGAGGCGGGCGGGAGACGTTGGGGCTGCTGCTGCCGCCACCAAGGGGCCTGTGTGCGAGCGCAGGTCGCTCTCCACGCCCCTCTTCTGCGGAGCCTGTGCAGCCCGCCACTGCCGGGTTCCCGGGATCCGGGGACGACTTCCCCGGGAGAGCGCACGGCGGGCCTCGGGCTGGTGCAGGGTCACGCCGGACTTTGCCGCCGCAGGCCCGCCCCGCATTCCGTGCCCCTCCCTCCCCTCCGGCCTCAGTACGCCAGAACCCCCGAATCAGCGGCTCCTTTAACCCCGTCCTGTCTGAGCAAAAAACAGACGCCCTCCAGCGACCTACACGCAGAGGCGGGGCCAAATCCAAAGCTGAGCCCCGGTGAGCTGTGAGAACAAAGAAGAGAAAGGGAAATCTCTCCCAACAGCCTCAGAAGCAGCGGATTAAAGCTCCACAATCAACTTGATGTACCCTGCATCTGTGGAATACATGAATAGACAGCCAATCATCCCAAATTAAGGAGGTGGACTTTGGGAGCAAGATCTATGATTTTTTTCCCTATTCCTCTTTGTGTGAAGGTGTATGTGTATGCTTCTGTGTGAGATCTTGTCTGTATAGTCTTGCTTCCACCATTTGTCCTAGGGTTCTATCCGTCCATGGTTTTTTCTTAAAATTTTTTTCTTAATAATCAATTTTAATTTTAAGAACGTTATTATACTTTACCTTCGTCCGTTCTTTCTTTCTTTCTTTCTTTCTTTCCTTCCTTCCTTCCCTCCTTTAGACAACGAATCATCCCAAATTGAGGAGGTGGTCTCTGACAGCAAGATTTATGATTTTTCCCCCTTTACCTCTTTTAGTGAGGGTGTATGTGTCCGCTTCTGTGTAAGATTTTGTCTGTATAGCTTTGCTTCCAACATTTGTCCTAAGGTTCTATCCGTCCCCTTTTTTTTTTCTTCTTTTTTTTTCTTCTTTTTTTTTCTAAATAAGAATTTTTTAATTCAATAACTTTATTATACTTTATTTTATTTTTACTGTATCTTCTTTCTTTCTGCTTTTCCTTCTTTCCCTCCTTCCTTCCTTCCTCCCTCCCTTCCTCCCTCCTTTCGTTCCTTCTTGCCTTCTTTGCTTCTTTCTTTCTTTCTTCCTTCCTTCCTTCCTTCCCTCCTTTCCTTCTTTCTTTCCTCATACTTCCACTAATTCCCTCTACTTTTTCTCCCTTTTATTCTGAGCCGTGTGGATGAAAGGCTCTTGGTGCTCCAGCCAGGAGTCAGGGCTCTGCCTCTGAGGTAGGAGAGCCAACTTCAGGACACTGGTCCACAAGAGACCTCCCAGCTCCACATAATATCAAACGGCGAAAATCTCCCAGAGACCTCCATCTTAACACCAGCACCCAGCTTCACTCAACGACCAGCAAGCCACAGTGCTGGACAACCTGTGCCAAACAACTAGCAAAACAGGAACACAACCCCACCCATTAGCAGAGAGGCTGCCTAAAATCATAATAAGGCCACAGACACCCCAAAACACACCACCAGACGTGAACCTGCCCACTAGAGAGACAAGATCCAGCCTCATCCACCACAACACAGGCACTAGTCCCCTCCACCAGGAAGCCTACACAACCCACTGAACCAACCTTAGCCACTGGAGACAGACATCCAAAACAGGAGGAACTACGAACCTGCAGCCTGCAAAAAGGAGACCCCAAACACAGTAAGATAAGCAAAATGAGAAAACAGAAAAACACACAGCAGATAAAGGAACAAGATAAAAATGCACCAGACCTAACAAATGAAGAGGAAATAGGAAGTCTACCTGAAAAAGAATTCAGAATAATGATAGTAAGGTTGATCCGAAATCTTGGAGATAGAATGGACAACAGAATGGACAAAATGCAAGAATCAGTTAACAAGGACCTAGAAGAACTAAAGATGAAACAAGCAACGATGAACAACACAATAAATGAAATTAAAAATACTCTAGATGGGATCAATAGCAGAATAACGGAGGCAGAAGAACGGA
Source organism: Globicephala melas (assembly GCF_963455315.2). Classification (NCBI taxonomy): domain Eukaryota; kingdom Metazoa; phylum Chordata; class Mammalia; order Artiodactyla; family Delphinidae; genus Globicephala; species Globicephala melas. The sequence continues at coordinate 91,307,634 of NC_083317.1, forward strand.
TAAGTGACCTGGAAGATAAAATAGTGGAAATAACTACTGCAGAGCAGAATAAAGAAAAAAGAATGAAAAGAACTGAGGACAGTCTCAGAGACCTCTGGGACAACATTAAACGCACCAACATTCGAATTATAGGGGTTCCAGAAGAAGAAGAGAAAAAGAAAGGGACTGAAAAGATATTTGAAGAGATTATAGTTGAAAACTTCCCTAATATGGGAAAGGAAATAGTTAATCAAGTCCAGGAAGCACAGAGAGTCCCATACAGGATAAATACAAGGAGAAATATGCCAAGACACATATTAATCAAACTGTCAAAAATTAAATACAAAGAAAGCATATTAAAAGCAGCAAGGGAAAAACAACAAATAACACATAAGGGAATCCCCATAAGGTTAACAGCTGATCTCTCAGCAGAAACCCTACAAGCCAGAAGGGAGTGGCAGGACATACTGAAAGTGATGAAGGAGAAAAACCTGCAACCAAGACTACTCTACCCAGCAAGGATCTCATTCAGATTTGATGGAGAAATTAAAACCTTTACAGACAAGCAAAAGCTGAGAGAGTTCAGCACCACCAAACCAGCTTTACAACAAATGCTAAAGGATCTTCTCTAGGCAAGAAACACAAGAGAAGGAAAAGACCTATAATAACGAACCCAAAACAATTTAGAAAATGGGAATAGGAACATACATATCGATAATTACCTTAAATGTAAATGGACTAAATGCTCCCACCAAAAGACACAGATTAGCTGAATGGATACAAAAACAAGACCCTTATATATGCTGTCTACAAGAGACCCACTTCAGACCTAGAGACACATACAGACTGAAAGTAAAGGGATGGAAAAAGGTATTCCATGCAAATGGAAACCAAAAGAAAGCTGGAGTAGCAATTCTCATATCAGACAAAATAGACTTTAAAATAAGGACTATTAAAAGAGACAAAGAAGGACACTACATAATGATCAAGGGATCGATCCAAGAAGAAGATATAACAATTGTAAATATTTATGCACCCAACATAGGAGCACCTCAATACATAAGGCAAATACTAACAGCCATAAAAGGGGAAATCGACAGTAACACATTCATAGTAGGGGACTTAAACACCCCACTTTCACCCATGGACAGATCATCCAAAATGAAAATAAATAAGGAAACACAAGCTTTAAATGATACATTAAACAAGATGGACTTAATTGATATTTATAGGACACTCCATCCAAAAACAACAGAATACACATTTTTCTCAAGTGCTCATGGAACATTCTCCAGGATAGATCATATCTTGGGTCACAAATCAAGCCTTGGTAAATTTAAGAAAATTGAAATTGTATCAAGTATCTTTTCTGACCACAACGCCATGAGACTAGATATCAATTACAGGAAAAGATCTGTAAAAAATACAAACACATGGAGGCTAAACAATACACTACTTAATAATGAAGTGATCACTGAAGAAATCAAAGAGGAAATCAAAAAATACCTAGAAACAAATGACAATGGAGACACAACGACCCAAAACCTGTAGGATGCAGGAAAAGCAGTTCTAAGGGGGAAGTTTATAGCAATACAAGCCCACCTTAAGAAGCAGGAAACATCTAGAATAAACAACCTAACCTTGCACCTCAAGCAATTAGAGAAAGAAGAACAAAAAAAACCCCAAAGCTAGCAGAAGGAAAGAAATCATAAAAATCAGATCAGAAATAAATGAAAAAGAAATGAAGGAAACAATAGCAAAGATCAATAAAACTAAAAGCTGGTTCTTTGAGAAGATAAACAAAATAGATAAACCACTAGCCAGACTCATCAAGAAAAAAAGGGAGAAGACTCAAATCAATAGAATTAGAAATGAAAAAGGAAAGATAACAACTGACACTGCAGAAATAAAAGAGATCATGAGAGATTACTACAAGCAACTCTATGCCAATAAAATGGACAATGTGGAAGAAATGGACAAATTCTTAGAAATGCACAACCTGCCAAGACTGAATCAGGAAGAAAGAGAAAATATGAACAGACCAATCACAAGCACTGAAATTGAAACTGTGATTAAAAATCTTCCAACAAACAAAAGCCCAGGACCAGATGGCTTCACAGGCGAATTCTATCAAACATTTAGAGAAGAGCTAACACCTATCCTTCTGAAACTCTTCCAAAATATAGCAGAGGGAGGAACACTCCCAAACTCCTTCTACGAGGCCACCATCAGCTTGATACCAAAACCAGGCAAGGATGTCACAAAGAAAGAAAACTACAGGCCAATATCACTGATGAACATAGATGCAAAAATCCTCAACAAAATACTAGCAAACAGAATCCAACAGCACATTAAAAGGATCATACACCGTGATCAAGTGGGGTTTATTCCAGGAATGCAAGGATTCTTCAATATACGCAAATCTATCAATGTGATAAACCATATTAACAAATTGAAGGAGAAAAACCATATGATCATCTCAATAGATGTAGAGAAAGCTTTTGACAAAATTCAACACCCATTTATGATAAAAACCCTGCAGAAAGTAGGCATAGAGGGAACTTTCCTCAACATAATAAAGGCCATATATGACAAGCCCACAGCAAACATCATCCTCAATGGTGAAAAACTGAAAGCATTCCCACTAAGATCAGGAACAAGACAAGGGTGCCCACTCTCACCACTCTTATTCAACATAGTTTTGGAAGTTTTAGCCACAGCAATCAGAGAAAAGAAGGAAATAAAAGGAATCCAAATCGGAAAAGAAGAAGTAAAGCTGTCACTGTTTGCAGATGACATGATCCTATACATAGAGAATCCTAAAGATGCTACCAGAAAACTACTAGAGCTAATCAATGAATTTGGTAAAGTGGCAGGATACAAAATTAATGCACAGTAATCTCTGGCATTTCTATATACTAATGATGAAAAATCTGAAAGTGAAATCAAGAAAACACTCCCATTTACCATTGCAACAAAAAGAATAAAATATCTAGGAATAAACCTACCTAAGGAGACAAAAGACCTGTATGCAGAAAATTATAAGACACTGATGAAAGAAATTAAAGATGATACAAATAGATGGAGACATATACCATGTTCTTGGATTGGAAGAATCAACATTGTGAAAATGACTCTACTACCCAAAGCAATCTATAGATTCAATGCAATCCCTATCAAACTACCACTGGCATTTTTCACAGAACTAGAACAAAAAATTTCGCAATTTGTATGGAAACACAAAAGACCCCGAATAGCCAAAGCAATCTTGAGAACAAAAAAAGGAACTGGAGGAATCAGGCTCCCTGACTTCAGACTATACTACAAAGCTACAGTTATCAAGATGGTATGGTACTGGCACAAAAACAGAAAGATAGATCAATGGAACAGGACAGAAAGCCCAGAGATAAACCCATGCACATATGGACACCTTATCTTTGATAAAGGTGGCAGGAATGTACAGTGGAGAAAGGACAGCCTCTTCAATAAGTGGTGCTGGGAAAACTGGACAGGTACATGTAAAAGTATGAGATTAGATCACTCCCTAACACCATACACAAAAATAAGCTCAAAATGGATTAAAGACCTAAATATAAGGCCAGAAACTATCAAACTCTTAGAGGAAAACATAGGCAGAACACTCTATGACATAAATCACAGCAAGATTCTTTCTGACCCACCTCCTAGAGAAATGGAAATAAAAACAAAAATAAACAAATGGGACCTAATGAAACTTCAAAGCTTTTGCACAGCAAAGGAAACCACAAACACGACCAAAAGACAACCCTCAGAATGGGAGAAAATATTTGCAAATGAAGCAACCAACAAAGGATTAATCTCCAAAATTTACAAGCAGCTCATGCAGCTCAATAACAAAAAAACAAACAACCCAATCCAAAAATGGGCAGAAGACCTAAATAGACATTTCTCCAAAGAAGATATACAGACTGCCAACAAACACATGAAAGAATGCTCAACATCATTAATCATTAGAGAAATGCAAATCAAAACTACAATGAGATATCATCTCACACCAGTCAGAATGGCCATCATCAAAAAATCTAGAAACAATAAATGCTGGAGAGGGTGTGGAGAAAAGGGAACCCTCTTGCACTGCTGGTGGGAATGTGAATTGGTTCAGCCACTATGGAGAACAGTATGGAGGTTCCTTAAAAAACTACAAATAGAACTACCATAGGACCCAGCAATCCCACTACTGGGCATATACCCTGAGAAAACCGAAATTCAAAAAGAGTCATGTACCAAAATGTTCATTGCAGCTCTATTTACAATAGCCCGGAGATGGAAACAACCTAAGTGCCCATCATCGGATGAATGGATAAAGAAGATGTGGCACATATATACAATGGAATATTACTCAGCCATAAAAAGAAACGAAATTGAGCTATTTGTAATGAGGTGGATAGACCTAGAGTCTGTCATACACAGTGAAGTAAGTCAGAAAGAGAAAGACAAATACCGTATGCTAACACATATATATGGAATTTAAGAAAAAAAATGTCATGAAGAACCTAGGGGTAAGGCAGGAATAAAGACGCAGACCTCCTAGAGAACGGACTTGGGGTTATGGGGAGGGGGAAGGGTGAGCAGTGACGGGGCAAGGGAGAGTCATGGACATGTACACACTAACAAACGTAGTAAGGTAGATAGCTAGTGGGAAGCAGCCGCAAGGCACAGGGATATTGGCTCGGTGCTTTGTGACAGCCTGGAGGGGTGGGATGGGGAGGGTGGGAGGGAGGGAGACGCAAGAGGGAAGAGATATGGGAACATATGTATATGTATAACTGATTCACTTTGTTACAAAGCAGAAACTAACACACCATTGTAAAGCAATTATACCCCAATAAAGATGTTAAAAAAAAAAATCACAATGAAAGACCGCTTCACACTCTTTAGGGTGACTATAATCAGAAAGCAGTAATAAGAAGTGTTAAGAATGTGGAGAAACTGGAACTCTGATGAATTGCTAGTGGGAATGTAAAATAGTGCAGCTACTTTGGAAAGTAGTCTGGCATATCTTCATAAGGCTGAACATTAAGTTACTGTATGATCTAGCAATTCCATTTCTAGGAATATACCTAAGAGAAATGAAAACACATTACACAAAAATTTGTACACAAATGTTTCAAAGCAGCATTATTCATAATAACCACAAAGGGAAAACACCCCCAAATATCTACTAAATAATGAAAAGATAAATAAAATATAGTATATCTATACAAAGGAATATTATTTAGCAATGAAAATGAATTAAGTACTGATACATATTACAACATGGATGAATCTCATTACTTTAAGTGAAGGTTAAGTTTTTCACAAAAGATCACATATTGTAAGAGTCTATTTATACTAAAAGTCCAGAATAGGCAAGTTTATAGAGATAGGAAGTAGATTAATGATTGCATGGTGCTGAGGCAGGTGCAGAGGAAGGAGTTGGTTTGGAGGAAATGAGGAAGTAACCATGTGACTGCTAATGAATGGGAGATTTCTGAAGTAATAAGAAGTTTCTAAAATTGATTTGATTATGGTGATAGTTGTACAACTCTGAATACATTAAAACCATTAAATGTATACATCATACAGGTGGATTTTATGGTATGTGATTTATATCTCAATAAAACTTTTTAAAGTTTATTGCAAACTCCTATTACTCTTGCTCTGTCTTTTGCTATAACTTCCTTTCCTAAACTCCAGTCAAAATTTCTTCATTATATAATTGTTCCCAGTAAAAATGCAGGTAATTTATATGGGCTAGAGGCAAAAAGTTTCCAAAAAGGTATACAGAAGTGAACCTAAATATTCCAAACTTACACCAGGGAAACTTTCAGGTAGGAGAACGTTTTGCCTTCAGGATCTGTCATCCATTGATAAGATTAATGATTCTTCCTCTTCCTATCCACAGACTTGTGTTTGCTTATAAATGAAATGTGGAGAACAGTATGGAGGTTCCGTAAAAAATTAAAAATAGAGCTACCATATGATCCATCAATCCCACTCTTGGACACATATCCAGAGAAAAAGTTGGCTTAAAAGTATACATGCACCCCAATATTCATCACAGCACTGTTTACAATAGCCAAGACATGGAAGCAACCTAAGCGTCCATCAACAGATGAATGAATAAACAAGATTCATCTTCTTTATTCACCTTCTTTATATATACATTTTCTTTATATATAGATGTATATATGTGTAATATATACAATGGAATACTACTCAGACATAAAAAGGAATGAAATAACGCCATTTGCAGCAACATGGATGGACTTGGAGATTACCATACTAAGTGAAGTAAGTCAGACAGAGAAAGACAAATATCATATGATATCACTTATACGTGGAATCTAAAAAAAAAAAAAGATACAAATGAAATTATCTACAAATCAGAAACAGACTCACAGACTTAAAGAATGAACTTATGGTTACCGGGGGGAAGGGTGAAGGGGGAGGGATAGACTGGGAGCTTGGGATTGACATTTACACACTGCTCTATATAAAATTGAAAACCAACAAGGACCTACTGTATAGCACAGGGAACTCTGCTTAATATTCTGTAATAATCTAAATGGGAAAAGAACTTGAAAAAGAATAGAAAAAATCAATGACAAAAAATAAACGCAACAGGAACTATTAAAAAATTTAAAAAGATCATGCTATGCAAAAAAAAACCAACGAAATGTGGACACATACAAGGTTTTTGTTTTAGAAAAGTAAAGCCTCTTTTTATACGGATACATAGGATGTTGGAATCAGAAGCAATTTTTTTTTAAAAGAGCAGATGCCTCTGTTAATAAATATTCATGTGCCAGAGAATTAGAAAGCTGAAAGTACATTTATAACATTACTAAATAAATAGCACTGTCCTTATTGCATGTTTAATAATGCTATTAGTATGGTAAATATACAGAAAGCTCAGATTCATTACATTTTTCGTATTTTTAAATGTCTTCTTAACAGCTTTAGAAATAAGGATCCAAGTTAGAAATGTTCCCCTGTATGTTATTTTCTTTGAATTCCCATTCAAACTTTAAAGCACAACTATTTTTTTTTTAAAATAAGTTTAAATGCTGGCTAATCTGATGGAAAAACTGTTGGGTGCTGTAGATGTTTTGTCTATGTACACTGCATACGTTTTTGTTGTTTTCCTTTCTGCTCTGCTTTTCCTTTCAGACATCAGAACATTAAACAGAACCACACTAAAGGTCACTTTGATGTAGAAATAGCCGAATTTCCAACGTTCTCCCCAGTTGTTTTACACAGTTAAAACTCACAATGTTAAATAAACTGTGAAAATAAATGTACTTATTTAATTTCTTAAAACACTTCAAATTCTTTAGGCTAGAGTTGTCACTTGAAAAAACACCGAAGAGCCGATCTTAATAAAATTCATTTAACTTCATGGTACATCTGCCATTTGGAAACTTTTGTTTTTTTTCTTCTGAACACAGCTTAATGAACCTTTTACCTTGCATTCAGTATCCACTGAGGATCATTAAAAGACAAAGTCTTAAGTCAATGTACTTAATTACAGTCATCACATGTTATGTATTGTTATATAACACCATATGCCAATTATCAGGTGACTTCAATAGATACTGAATGAACACACATCTGCACATACATCACTTGTACTACAGACCTAGATTTGAACAGTATTTTTGAAAATAAACAGTACTTTTAAAGTATTTGCATTTGAGACACTGACTAAACACATCATAGATTTTATTTTTTTAACATCTTTATTGGAGTATAATTGCTTTACAGTGGTGTGTTAGTTTCTGCTGTACAACAAAGTGAATCAGCTATACATATACATACATCCCCATATCTCCTCCCTCTTGCGTCTCCCTCCCACCCTCCCTATCCCAACCCTCTAGGTGGACACAAAGCACCGAGCTGATCTCCCTGTGCTATGCGGCTGCTTCCCACTAGCTATCTATTTTACATTTGGTAGTGTATATATGTCAATGCCACTCCCTCACTTCGTCCCAGCTTACCCTTCCCCTTCCCCATGTTCTCAAGTCCATTCTCTATGTCTGCGTCTTTATTCCTGTCCTGCCCCTAGGTTCTTCAGAACCATTTTTTTTTAGATTCCATATATATATGTGTTAGCATATGGTATTTCTTTTTCTCTGACGTACTGCACTCTGTATGAAAGTCTCTAGGTCCATCCACCTCACTACAAATAACTCAGTTTTGTTTCTTTTTATGGCTGAGTAATATTCCATTGTATATATGTGCCACATCTTCTTTATCCATTCATCTGTCAGTGGACGCTTAGGTTGATTCCATGTCCTGGCTATTGTAAATAGAGCTGCAATGAACATTGTGGTACATGACTCTTCTTGAATTATGGTTTTCTCAGGGTATATGCCCAGGAGTGGGATTGCTGGGTCATATGGTAGTTCTATTTTAGTTTTTAAGGAACCTTCATATTGTTCTCCATAGTGGCAGTATCAATTTACATTCCCACCAACAGTGCAAGAGGGTTCCCTTTTCTCCACACCCTCTCCAGCATTTATTGTTTGTAGATCTTTTATAGATTTTAAAACAATATTGTATTAAGTATAACGGTGTCAACTGTTCCCTACTTATGTCTTGATATTAGACTATGTTTCAATGTATCAAGCAGAACATCTAAAATAAAACAGACTGATCATTGCATTTAGACATCAAAACACATTCAGTCCAAAGTAATTTAATGTTTGACTTTCTGAAAGATGAGGTAAATAACAAGCCAAGATATGCCTGATATTTATTCATGAAGTATTAGTGGGTTTGTCATTCATCCAGTGTCCTGTCCCACTTTACAGTCACCCAAATTTACCCTATGTTCTGTCCCCTTTGTTTTTCTCAGTCCTTAATGCTGCTTCTAGCCATAATTAGTCTCTATGACACACTGTTAACAGAGTTATCTTTTAAAATTGAGCATTTTTGGTTTTGTTTCTGTCCTTCTTAAGAACTTCCTCTAAATACCCATTCTCTAGAATAAAGGGAAAAATTTTTTTAGCATGAAATACAAGGTTTGGCATAAGCATCTCAATCTACCTTTCATGTCTCATCTAATTTTTTGTTATGATGTTGTTGGTTTGTAAATTGGCCACTGTACATGGAGGGCAAGGAGAGGCTGCAGAAAGAGGGAGACGGCTCTAGATTGTTAGGCTGCAGGTTTAATAAGCAAGGCTTATTATGAGGCTTGTCTTGGGTGGGCACAAGATGAATAGAGCTCCGTACCACCGCCCCCCCTCCAGAATCTTAAACGTTTTGTAATAGAGGACTTAACTGGCCTCAGTCACATATACTATGCCGATGGTCTCAACAGCATATTTTCTCAGGGCTGCATCCTTGAAAATGGTCTTCACTGTAAGAACACTGGGCAGAATGTACATTCCATGGACAAGGAAGGGGATGAGGAACCTCCCATTGCTAGAGTCCAGCTCATGGGTCAACCAGCAGTCATATCCTCTCAAAGGCCTCCTCCAACAAACATTTTATATACACAAAATGAATATCTGTGCACTCATTACCCAGCTAAGGAATCTACTTTATATATCCGAGATGTTTACTTTTTCCCCACATATTCTAATATCTCCAAATTCATATCAAGTCTTTACAATTGCCCTACCCCAGGTGGCATTTGTGACATACTGTCACTAGTTTGTTCATGTGCTAAATTGGTTATTATTCTGGACCTGATTAGACAACTGTAGTCCCTTCTAGGTTTCAAGTTATTGAGACACTGAACGATGATTTTAGAAAAAACTAGGATCCCGGTTGTTGTTAAAAAAAACCTTACATTGATAATTTTTGACAAATTCAGGAAATTATCAGCACAAAACTTGCAGAATGGGTGTCACAGGCTTGGAAGAAAGGCCCAGAGACAATCATGGAGCACTTTTAATGGATCCTGTATCACTACCTCTCTTCATGGTAGAGAGAGGGTTACTGCATGAAGAAATACAGGCATTAACCACTCTGAGTCAAAAAGAGATTTGAATGAGTCATTCTCTGAATGTAAAATGTTTTAGAAAAGGCTTATTTTGCTTATGTTTTCTTTTTTATGTATAAAGAATGATTTTAAAAAAGTTTGTGTAAAGAACCCTAAAAGGGTTCTTTCAGTAAGTATAAAAATTCTCCATTTTTCCTTCTTAGAGATACATAAAATAATAGTGTGCCTTACAATGATTCAGTGACATGAAGCGTTCGACAGCTTCACCACTGATGTTTTGGACAAGCTGCTTAACCACTCTGAACTTCAATTTCCTCATCTGAAAATTGATGATAATACTAGAATCCAGCTTTTTGTGAAGATTAAAGGATTTAAAACAGTCTTGACATGAAATAAGGTTTTATAGTGTTGCCTGTATGTCTAACTCCTACTCTATTCCTCCATAAATACTTTTGTCTTCTCATACTTCCTTTCTTCCTTCTTCTCCCCCTTTCCATCCTCCTGCTCCTTTTTCTCCTTATTTTTCTTCTATTATGGAGAATATTTAATACACATCGAAGTAGAGAAAAATATATTAACCATCAACCCCTGGTAATCATCACCCAGCTGACCATCAACCTAACCATATCCACATTCCCATCAACTCTCACTCATATTATTTTGGAAAAAATAAACAATCTCAAACCAAAAAACTCAGACATAGTTTACATGTAATTATTTTAGTATATAGTTCTAAATAATAAGGACTAATTTTTAACATAACTATAATTATTCACCTAAAATAACATTAATTCTCTAATATTATCTAGGGAGTATCTAGGGAGTGTTCAAATCACAAATAGTTTTGAAGAATTATAATTATACGTGATATACTCCAGTGGAAAAGCTGTAGAGTCAATGTATTTATTTCACACACAAAAATTTTTCAATAACAAGATTAAGATTATGGAGTAGAATGAGGAAATAATAACAGCATTACCCAGAATATCAGATTTCCCTAACTTTAATGGATGGTAATGGGTGGTATGTAATAGATACTGAAAATCTGGCTTTGGGAATATTTTTGATAAATAAAATCTGGCCTAAAATACCTTATATATCACCAGATATGTTCTTGTATTTTAGTAGCTTTGGTTAGCATTATGTTAGGTCGTTATAACTTTGAAAGATGTTAGTCAAAAGTTATTAGCGGGCTTCCCTGGTGGCACAGTGGTTAGGAATCTGCCTGCCAATGCAGGGGACATGGGTTCAAGCCCTGGTCCGGGAAGATCTCACATGCCGTGGAGCAGCTAAGCCCGTGTGCCACAACTACTGAGCCTGCGCTCTGCAGCCTGCGAGCCACAATCGCTGAGCCCGCGTGCCACAGCTACTGAAGCCTGCACGCCTAGAGCCCATGCTCCGCAACGGGAGAGGCCACCACAGTGAGAAGCCCACGCACCGCAGTGAGGAGTGGCCCCCACTCACCACAACTGGAGAAAGCCCGTGCGCAGCAACAAGGACCCAGCATAGTCAAAAATAAATTTTAAAAAAAGAAGTTATTAGCATTTATTCTAAAAAAATACTAGTCACATCTATTTCATCTTGTTCTTTACTGCATCTTTTAGAAATATAATTTTTGGTAAAATTCATTCACTAATTTAACAAATGGTTATTGAGCATCTACTATGTGCTGCCAGGTACACTTCTAGACACATGAGATAGAGCAATGAAGAGAACAGCAAAAATCCTTGCCCTCGTGAAACTTACTTCTCATGTGGTACGAAAAACAATAAAACAAAAATTTAAATATATATTATATGCAGTATAACATATATAATATGTAATATAAATATACATAGGATATGAAATGGTGCATAGATGGAAAAAAATCCTGAATAGAGATAGAAACTGGGACTTAGCTGGGGGCAGGGGGAGGGCTTACAGTTTTAAATAGTTGGTCAAAGAAGTCTTAACTGAGGTTCTTTTTATAATGATCATTCCATTCCAATCACTGTCTTACATGAGGAAGATGTCTATTAATAATGAATATTCAGTGGCATGTAACCACTGGTTTCCATTAAATTCTCCTCTTGGGTAGCAGTGAATATAAACTCTGAAATTTAGCCGTAGGTCAAGCTGGCCATCTAGGATTTATTTGAAATAAAACTGCAGCACTGACTTCAAATATATCCTTCACAATGCTTCAGAAAAAATAAAAATATAATTCATGCCACTAACAAGGTTAAAAAAATAGCACTCAAACATTTTCAGTTCAGACAAGTAACTGTATTAGGACAAAGAACCTAGGAAGAAGCCTCCACTCTGATGCTCCAGGTAACTGTGGTAACCCCTCTTTAGAGCTACTGAATTACACTGTCTGTGTGACTACCTTCAACATGACTTAGAATCATGATTTAGAGAAATATAGAGCTGCTCTGTTTTCCCATGACTGATCTCAAAGCTGTAGGATCATCTCTCTTGCAGTCACTTCTATGCTACAGGACCAAATAAACCTTTTTTAAGGCAACATTAATAACATAATAAATGTTGGTCCCGTTTAACACTTTCAAATATAAAACAAACAAAACTGATTTTAGCTTTAGAAAAAGAAAGCCATTACTGACCCAATAGTGTCTCATTAATAACTGAGGACTGGAGGCAATTGTGCTACTCAATTTGCAAGTTTGGCCTCAAAAATCTTTAATGGTATTAAAAAAAATCACTGTGTGCCAAGGAGGTTGTAAAGAGGCCAGCAGTCTCAAAACACTGCTGATTAGGAGTATGAATGAGACCAACACTTTTGGAAACACAATTTAAGAAAACGTATCAAAGGTCTTAAAATGTCTACAGCTGTAATCTACTTTGTACAATCTAGCCTGAGGAATTAAAAGAAAATGGAATAAAATTGTCATTGCAATTATTTGTAAAGAATTAGAATGGCTCTTTTCTTTTTAAACCTCTACTACCTTTTCAGTTTTCACTAACTAACCTATACTACAGTTATTATCAGCAGCAAGAAAGGCAATTGGAAACCTTTTAAAGACACATGTCACAATAAGCATTCTAGTAGTGGTATCTGTCTAAGATGGAGAGGTCATCCTCTTCTTATTTTTATTTTTTGTTTGTTTGTTTGTTTTGCGGTACGCGGGCCTCTCACTGTTGTGGCCTCTCCCGTTGCGGAGCACAGGCTCCGGACGCACAGGCTCAGCGGCCATGGCTCACGGGCCCAGCCGCTGCGTGGCATGTGGGATCTTCCCGGACTGGGGCACAAACCCGTGTCCCCTGCATCGGCAGGCAGACTCTCAACCACTGCGCCGCCAGGGAAGCCCCATCTTCTTTTTAAATTGGAGAGCTAACTCAGTCAATAATATAAAATCCAAAGAAGGGAAAGAATTCTTACCAGAGGTCTTTAGCATGACCATTTTGTTTTAGACAGGCCTAGATAATTTGACACAGCCTCAAATGTTGATATCCAATTATTTGTTGTCTTGTCTAATAAAATTAACTATAAAAATGACAACACGTAGCATTTATGAAGAATTTACACACCATGCCTCTAGTCTCATTAAAACCATTTTGAAATTTATTCTTTAATGATCCTCACGTTCAGATAAGGAAACCAAGACTTTGAAAGGTTGGTCACTTGCCTATGATCACAGATACTAAGGGGCAGGATGAGGATGCAAATTCAAGACACAAGATTTCCTACTTCCTCACCCAATGCTATACTGTCCTCCTTGGTGTAAAGGCTCTCAAGCTCTTCCAGCATTCTTGAATGATAGTTGAAGTAAAATTTCCATGGCAAACTCTACAGCCTATTGTGATGTTGTGGCTTTTACACCATGACCATATTTTCTGAATCACAAGACTTGCCTACATCGTCTAACAAGTTCAAGCATTCTTACAGGGACAAAATATAGAATACATGAAGTGGAAATAGTCCTGAAAAGACAGACATACAACTGCTTCACCATATAGTTGAAAATATAGCACTTGTTCCTAAAAAAAAAAAATCTGAAAGTTATTCCTGAAACACTGAGGACAAGACTCAATAAATTACCTGGGACCTGAATAAGTATTTCACCTCTTTTTATATTTTGCATTGCTCAAACTTTCCTTTTTCTTTATCATACTTTTGGTGCTGTTTCTCTCATTTTTGTCTCAGCTTTTTCACAAATCTCATTTCCTTTAAATATATGCCCTAACCAGCGTTGCTACCAGGCACTGGTGGCTGTGTACATTTGGCCTGATAACATTCTGTAGTCAACTGATACAACCAATTAATTAATGCATGTACATATACAGACACCAAATGTGACAACCTTGTCATGCATGAGATATAGTTTAAATACTATAATCATTTTATACAGGAGCATTATAAATGTGTTAATCTCCCCAGGAGGTATGTAAGTATAATATATGTAAATAATTCCAAATATGTAATATTTGTATATGTAAACAGATAGATTTTTATATGAAAAACTATGCACACAAATGACAGACACCAAAAAGAAAAATATGACTTCCTTATTAACTGATAACTGGACAGACAATGGAGACAATACAGCAAAGCAGCCTTTGAAAAGCAAATTATAAGATTATGCCTCCAAAAATAAATGTAAAGGAATTCAAGATATAATAGCATGCATTTAGAAGACCTTAACCCAATTCACACAACTAAAATAGAGCTGAAAAAATCATTAAAACAAGTCAGACTTACTCCACGGCATTAGTCTGTGGTAATAACTGGGAACTTTAGGAGGCGCTTGCACTTATTTAGAACATGAAAACTTGTATGTTTGTGTATTTGTCCCTGTAGTGCACTAAATGGCACCACAGTGGCCCAAGAGGATTCTCCTTCGTAGCACTATTGTGACATCAGGATAAGCCAGCTAAGTCTTCAGCACAGGCCCCTTTCAGATTTCAGACACATTTCGACCCACTGATAGAGCATCTTCTTAGATGCCCTTTGTTTCTTGACACTGACATTGTATATCTTTTTTTTTTAATTGAAGTATAGTTGATTTACAATGTTGTATTAGTTCCTGGTGTACAGCAAAGTGATTCAGTTGTACATATATATACATATTCTTTTCCAGATTCTTTTCCATTATAGGTTACGAGAAGATATTGAATATAGTTCCCTGCGTTATACAGTAGGTCCTTGTTTATCTATTTTATACATGGTAGTGTGTGTATCTGTTAATTCCAAATTCCTAATTTATACCTCTCCCCACATCCCCCTTTGTTAACCATAGTTTTTCTATGTTTGTGAGTCTGTTTCTGTTTCATAAATAAGTTTATTTGCATCATATTTTAGATTCCACATATAAGTGATATCATATGGTATTTGTCTTTCTCTGTCTTACTTCACTTCGTATGCTAACCTCTAGGTCTGTGAATGTTCCTGCACATGACATTATTTCATTCTTTTTTGTGGCTGAGTAATATTCCATTGTGTGTGTGTATATACATATATATATATAATAATATATATATATATGTATATATATATACACCACATCTTCTTTATCCATTCATCTGTCAATGGACGTTTAGGTTGCTTCCACATCTTGGCTACTGTTAATAGTGCTCCTATGAACACTGGGGTGAATGTATCTTTTTGAATTAGAGTTTTCTCTGGATATATGCCCAGGAGTGGGATTGCTGGATCATACAGCAACTCTATTTTTAGATTTTTAAGGAACCTCCATACTGTTCTCCATAGTGGCTGCACCAATTTACATTCCCACCAACAGTGTAGAAGGGTTCCCTTTTCTCCACACCCTCTCCAACATCTATTATTTGTGGACATTTTAATGATAGCTATTCTGACCAGTGTGAGGTGATACCTCATTGTAGTTTTGATTTGGATTTCTCTATTAATTAGCAATGTTGAGAATATTTTCATGTGCCTGTTGGCCATCTGTATGTCTTCTTTGGAGAAATGTCTATTCAGGTCTCCTGTACATTTTTTGATTAGGCTATTTTTTCATTATTGAGTTGTAGGAGCTGATTGTATATTTTGGAAATAAATCCCTTGTTGGTTGCATCATTTGCAAATATTTTCTCTGAGTCTATAGGCTGTCTTTTCATTTTGTTTATGGTTTCCCTTGCTGTGCAAAAGCTTATAAGTTTGATTAGGTTCCACCTGTTCATTTTTGCTTGTATTTCTATTGCCTTGGAAGACTGACCTAAGAAAACACTGGTACGAGTTATGTCAGAGAATGTTTTGCCTATGTTCCCTTCTAGGAGTTTTATGGTGCCATGTCTTATATTTAAGTCTTTAAGCCATTTTGAGTTTATTTTTCTGTACAGTGTGAAGGTGTGTCCTAACTTCATGGATTTGTGTGTGGTTGTCCAGCTTTCCCAACACCACTTGCTGAATATATCTTCTTAAACAAGAGCAATGGTTCAATGAAACTCACAAAGTCCTAACAGGGTTAGTAGAGCAAGAACTGTTCAATCATACACATAATATATACATATACTAATAGTATAATATATATATCTTCATTTTTCAAATGAGTATAAATGCTATTTAGATTAACAAATACATATCTACTTTACATCGATATTAAAGTCACAGTAGCATTTCATCAAGCACTTTTTGAACCAAAACAAGTTAAAAGGACAGCTATCATGATATGGGTCTATAACAAAATAATTTATACTAAAAAGTGTCTTCAAATTTGAAATGTTTGAGAGTCACTGTATTATAGCATAATTTTATTTGAGGGAGGTGAGAACTCACTTTAAACACCTGTGACAAAATGAATATACTACACTTTAATAGTTATAACAGGATTATCAATTTAAAAAAGCCAGCCACTTTACTTCATCAATGAACTAGAACAACACTAGAAAATTAGGAAGGCTTATCAGTTCAAGACACTTTAGGACATGTCCAGTGGTTATAATATTAATTTTTAATGAGTTCTAAACCATCTGGGAGACCCTCATTACGTGTAATAAAAGCTAACCTAATAATGTTTTAAAATTCCCCATTTCACCTAGTCATCACAGAGGTCTAGTAATTTTATGTTCAAGTCCTAATGAAAATTTATACATTTGGGTAGAATTATACAAAA
Organism: Globicephala melas; assembly: GCF_963455315.2. Classification (NCBI taxonomy): domain Eukaryota; kingdom Metazoa; phylum Chordata; class Mammalia; order Artiodactyla; family Delphinidae; genus Globicephala; species Globicephala melas. The sequence continues at coordinate 91,324,653 of NC_083317.1, forward strand.
TATTTAAGATAACATTTTTTAAACTTATAGATTATAGACCTTTCTTAATAAAGTTTTTTGATGGCTCTTCTCCTCTCCAAATAATTAAAACATATGTGGCATATGGCAAATTTAGCCAATAAAAATTTGCTGGCAATTTTCTTAATGGTTCATCTATTTTAGAGTGGCCCATGTTTCCAGTGGAGTTTTGCCTGGAAGGTAAAAAGTACATGCTTTTCTAAAGGCATTCTGATTGCAAATTTGCTGTATCCACTAGGTGGATGTTCACTGTGCTAAAATAGAAGTAGGCCTATGTTCACAAACCAAGGAATCATAACTTTATCTCCAGTACTATTTTCTTCATAAATTTTCATACTTTCAGTTCAAGTACCAGAGTTACATCTCTCTGATGCTAAAATTTTCACTTCATTACCAAGTAGACGTGATAACAAGAACTGGATTAAACTGAGTCTGCCCTCAGTTACAGAGAACCCCTGGGACTCCTCCTTCCCAGTTTGGCAGAGGTAACACTGGTAGGAAGAATCTCCTAGTCCCTCTAAACCTTCACAAATGTCTTTATTGTAAGATATCTTATCACTACCTTCAGTGTTTTGTTTTTACCTCCCTTGTGTCCCTTGTGTTTTGAATACTACTCATTTAACAGTAAATTCTAAAGTTCTTTCTTTTTTTTAATGGTACCACTCTTAGTTCTAAAACTTCTTACATATTTCAAATAGCATCCGTCCAAAACTTTTTTTAATCATCCATTGTTTCAAGGAGTTAGAAGTGTAAGTAAGCATTTTTAAAAGGTAAGAAAAATGTCAGCACATTTCTGTAAGATCTGTCAGCACATTTCTATCAGGACCTTTCTCCACGCAAAACAGCAGTCAACAACCTATTTTTAGCAAACTAAGGATTAAGTGTGAAATGTTGCTTATGTTATTAGAATTTAAAAATCAAAGGGAAATGGAGAGGGTTCAAGATGCTGGTATAGGAGGATCCTAGAACACACACACACATCAAGAAGCTTTATAATTAAAATGGTAAAAATTAAGGATAAAGGGAAAATCCTATAAACAGCAAAAGAAAGTTTGTTACGGTACAAAGGGAAATCCCAGAAAGCTATAAGAATTTTTTGAGCTGAAATTTTACAGGCCAAATGTCATGACATATTCAGAGTGCTGAAAGAAAAAACTTCCAACCAAGACACTACCTAGTAAGGTTTTCATTCAGAATTGAAGGAGAGCTCAAAAGTTTCCTAGAAAAGCAAAAACTAAAAGAGTTCATCATGACTAAACAAGCCTTACAAGAAATATTAAAGAGACTTCAATAAGCTGAAAAGAAATGGCACTAATTAATACTAGGACAACATACGAAAGAAAAAAAGAACTCACTGGAAAAGGTAAATATATAATAAAGGTAGGAAATTAATTACTTAAAGCAAGCATCAAGGTTAAAAGATAAAATTAATGAAAATAACTAAAACTACAATAAGTAGTTAAGGGATGCATAAAATTAAAAGATGTAAAATGTGTCATCAAAAGTGAAAACGTTAGGGGTGATTAAAAAGAAATTTGAACACATTCCAAAGCTTTAAGTTGCCACAAACTTAAAACAGACTACTATTTACATAGGATGTCATATGTGAAAGTAAGCAACCACAAGGAAAAATGTATAGTAAATACATAAAAGAAAATGAGATCGAAATTTAAACACTAAAGAACACCACCAAAGCACATTCGAAGAGAGAAAGAGAAGAAAGGCACAAAGGAACTACAAAAACATCCAGAAAACAACTACAAAATGGTAATAAGTACATATCTATCAATAATTAAATGTAAATGGACTGAAGTCACTAATCAAAAAACAGTGTCTAAATAGATTAAAAGCAAGACCCATCTATATGCTGCCTATAAGAGATGTACTTCAGAAGGAAGAATACACACAAGGTGAAGGGACAGAAAAATACATTCCATGCAAATGGAAATGAAAGAAAGCTGGAGTAGCTACTCATATCAGTCAAAATAGATGTTAAAACAATAACTATAATAAAAGACAAAGAAGGGCATTAAATAATGATTAAGGAGTCAATCCAACAAGGAGATATAACATTTATACATATATATATGTATCCAACAGAGAAGAACCACAACATGTAAAGCAAATACTAACAGATTTAAAGGAAGAAATTGAAAGAAATACAATGATAGCAGGGGACTTTAACACCCAACTTACATCAATTAATAGATCATCCACATGGAGCCTCAATAAAGAAACACAGGACTCTAATTCCACATTAGATCAGATGAATTAATAGATATATACAGAACATTCCATTGAAAGTAGCAGAAAACACATTCTTAAGTGCATATGGAACATTCCTCAGGAGGAATTACTACACAAGTTTCAAATTCAAGAAAAATGAAATCATGTCAAGCATCTTCTCCAACCAAAATGATATGAAGCTAGAAATCAATCACAAGAAAAAAAAAGGGGAAAGCCACAGAGATGTGAAGAGTAAACAACATGCTACTGAATAACCAATGGTCATCAAAGAAATCAAAGGAGAAATAAAAAAATATCTAGAGAAAAACAAATACAACATACCAAAATTTATGAGATGCAGCAAAAGTGGTTCTAAGAGGAAACTTCATGGCAATATAGGCCTATGTAAAGAAACAAGAAAATTTTCAATCTAAATTTATATCTAAAGGAACTATAAAAAGAACAAATGAAGCCCAAAATTAGTATAAGGAAGGAAAAGACAAAAATTGGAGTGGAAACAGAGACTTAAAAAAAAATAGAAAAGGTCAATAAAACCAAGAGCTGGTTCACTGAAAAGGAAAAAATCAACAAATCTTTATCTACACTACCCAAATAAAAAGGAGAGAGGACTCAAAATCAGATGAAAGAGAAGTTACAAATGACACCACAGAAATACAAAGGATCATAAGAGACTACTATGAACAATATAAGTCAACAAGTTGCACAAACTAAAAGAAATGGATAAATCCTAGAAGCATACAATCTTTTGACTGTATCATGAAGAAACAGAAAGTCTAAGTAGACAGAATACTAGTAAGAGAATTGAAAAGGTAAAAAAAATCTCCCCCCATCTTAAAAAAAAAACATAAGCTCAGCACCAGAAGGCTTCACTGGAAAATTCTACAAAACATTCAAAGACTTAATACCTGTCCTTCTCAAACCCTTGCAAAACACTGAAGAGGAGGGAAACTTTCCAAGCATCTTATAAAGCTGGCAGTACTCTAATACAAAAACCAGACAAGGACACCATACACAAAAAGAAAATTATAAATAAATATCTTTGATGAACATAGGATGTAAAAAAGCAAAAGTCCTCAACAAAATATCAGCAAACTGAATCCAACAATACATTAAGAGGATCATATACCATGATTAAGTGGGATTTGTTCCAAGTATGCAAGAATAGTTCAACATCCACAAAAACCAAGCAACATGATACACCACATTAACAAAATACAGGATAAAAATCATATGATCATCTCAGCAGATGCTGAAAAACCATTTGACAAAATTCAACATCCATTTAAGATAAAAACTCTCAACAAAGTGGGTATAAAGAGAACATACCTCAACATAATAAAGGCCGTATACGACAAATCCACAGATAACATCATACTCAATGGTGAAAGGCTGAAAGCTTTTTATCAAAGATCAGGAACAAGACAAGGATGCCTACTCGCACTACTTTTATTCAACACAGTATTGGAAGTCCTTGCAATCAGACTAGAACAAAAAAAGGCATCCAAATTGGAAAGGAAGAAGGAAAACTCATTATTTCTAAATAACATGATACTATATAGAGACAACCCTAAAGAATCCACCCAAAAAAGCTGTTAGAACTGATACATGAATTTAGTAAAGTTGCAGGATACTGAATCAATATACAGGAATCTGTGGCATTTCTATACCTAATAAACTATCAGAAAGGGAAATTAAGAAAATAATTCTATTTATAACTGCATCAGAAATAATAAGATACCTAGAAATAAATTTAACCAAGGAGGTGAAAGACCTGTACACTGAACATTAATAAGATACTGATGAAAACAACTGAAGAAAGCACAAATAAATGGAAAGATATCCCATGCTCATGAATTGGAAAAATATTGTTAAAGTGTCCATATTACCTAAAGCAATCTACAGATTCAATGGAATCCCTATCAAAATTCCAATGGTATATTGCACAGAACTAGAACAAATAATTCTGAAATTTGTATGGAACCACAAAAGGTCCTGAATAACCAAAACTACATTGAGAAAGAACAAAGCTGGAGGTATTATGTTCCCTGATTTCAAACTATATTACAAAGCTATATTAATTAAATCAATAATGTAGTGGCACAAAAACAGATACATAGATCAATGGAACAGAATAGAGAGCCCAGAAATAAATCCACACATATATGGACAATTAATTTACAACAAAGGAGTAAAGAATATACAATGGAGAAAGGACAGTCTCTTCAATAAATGGCGATGAGAAAATTGGATAGCCACATACAGATGAATGAAACTAGCCCACTATCTTACACCACATACAAAAATTAACTCAAAATCGATTAAAGACTTGAATGTAAGAAAGACCAGAAATCATAAAACTCCTAGAAGAAAACATAGGCCATAACTTCATGGACATCAGTCAGTGATATTTTGTGGATCTTACTCAAAGGCAGGGGAAACAAAAACAAAAATTAAAAAATGGGATTTCAAATGAAAAATCCTCTGCACAGGGAAGGAAACTATCACCAAAATGAAAAGGCCTACTGAATGGGAGAAGGTATTTCAAAATCATCTATCTGATAAGGGGTTAATATCCAAAATAAATAATGAACTCACACAACTCAGCAACAACCAGAAAACAAACAAATAAACAAAAACCTGATCAAAAAACGGACAGAAGATCTCAATAGACTTTTTTTTTCCAAAGAAGACATACAGATGGCCAGGAGGCACATGAAAAGATGTTCAGCATTGTTAATTATTAGGAAAATGCAAACCAAAACCACAATGAGATATATCACCTCACACCTGTTAGAATGGCTATTATCAAACATCAAAAACAGATGTTGGAGAGGATATGGAGAACAGTACTGTTGGTGAGACTTAATTGGTAAAGCTACTATGGAAAACAGCATGGAGACAGCTCAAAAAAGTTAAGAAGAGAAGTACCATATGATCCAGTTATTCCATTTCTGGGTATTTATCTGAAGAACACTAATTTTGAAAGATATATGCCCCACTATGTTCACTGCAGTATTATTTACAGTAGCCAACTTAAGTGTCCATTGATGGATGAATGGAGAAAGAAAATGTGGTACACACAGGCACGTACACACACACACACACACAGAGAATGGAATACTACTCAGCCATAAAAACAAATGACATCTGCCATTAAACACAACACAGATGGACCTTGAAGTATTATGCTAAGTGAAATAAGTCAGAAAAAGACAAAAACCATATGATTTCATTCATTTATGGAATCTCAAAGAACAAACCTAAATAAAACAAAAATTCACCCATATATACGCCGATCAGTATTTACCATAGGGGAAGGGGTTGGGGATTAGATGAAATGGATGAAGGGGGTCAGTTGTATGGTGATGGATGGCAACTAGACTTGTGGTGGTGACCACTCTGTAGTGTATACAGATGTCCAGTTATAATGCTGTACCCCTAAAACTTATATAATAAAAAATAAAAAAGAATCAATATATCAGATGGGCCTCAATATTCACAATTTACAGAATCCTAGTAAAGTTTAAGAATAAACTAGAGTGAATACACTTCTGTCAGAATAAACTCTAAACTCAAGGATCCATTCTCCAAACAAGCATTTATTAACAATATCTTCCAGGAAGAGTGTTCAAACTAATCAAGGAAAAATCCCACCTTACCAAAAATCCATCAGGGTAAAAAAGGCAGTCTTATATCAGCCTACAATTCTGTCCATCAATTCCAGGTGGAGGTGGGTTTCCCCACCACCAAGCAATTTTTAGATACCAACTGGTGTCCTACAATCAACTCAACTTTGACAACACCTGGGGATAGTGCAAGATCCCACAGGGTAAGGGCTCATTCCTTCAAGACTGCCACCTCCTCACTACCACTTTAAATTCCAATCATCAGTCCAGGTTGTCACCTGTACTTCTGATCATCTGGCTATAGATCGGAGGTTCCAAAACCCTCTCCTTGGGTTTGATTAAGTTACTAGAGCAGCTCAAAGAACTCAGAGGAACAATTTAGCTACTAGATTACGTGTTTATTATAAAAGGATGTAAGTGAGGAACAGCCAGATGAAAGAGACACATAAAGCAAGGTATGGGGAAAAGATGATGAGTTTCCATATCTCCTTCAGAAGGTACCATTCTTCCCAGATCTCCAGGTGTTCACCCACCTGGAAGCTCTCGAAACCCCGTCCTTTTCTGATTTTATGGAGGCTTCATTACACAGGCACAACTGATTCAACCATTGGCCATTGGTGATTGAACTCAATCCAGGGGTCAGGGAGATGGACTGAAAGTTCCAACCTGCTAATCACATGGTTGGTACTCCTGGCAAACAGCCGCCATCCTTACGTGTGGTCCAAAGCTACCTCATTAACAAAACAAAAGACACCTTTATCTTAGGAAATTCCAAGAGTTTTAGAAGCTCTGTGCCCAGAACAGTGGATGAAGTATACATAGTTATTATAAATCACAGCGTCACAGAGCCCCAATTGGTCCAATCCGTTTTCTAGTTACAAGCCCTTTTGGTTGTTCCTACTGCTCAAACATGTGCTGAACATCCACTTTGTTCAGTACAAGGCACCCGATAGCACATGGAGTAGACAATCCCTGCCCTCATGGAACTTCCAGTCTAGTGCAAAACTCAGATAAATAACTACATGCAGCACAGCATGATGTTAAAGTGTGAGAGTACTCAGGACAGCAGACTAACCCAAGTTTAGAGGGTCAGAAAAGAATCCTAATTAAACTTATTCTTTCTTCATGCTGGCTACAATGTCACTCTTTGTGAAAACTGTGACTGTGTCTTTGCCTGTAATGTGGCTATCCTCTAGTCAAGCTCTCCTCCCATACACCCAGTCCTGGAGAGTGGCAGAATAGCCATCTTGTTTCAGCCATTCCAGGATGGCTACATTTCAGAATTTCCACTTGTTCTCTGGAGTGCAGTGAATATAGAAGCTCCAGGGACTAACTGAGGTTGAATCTCAAAGTACATTCTGTTACACTGTTCTCTGCTGTATATGCCTTCCTGACTTTCTTGATTCATCTCTGTTTCTCTGCTGTTCTCTGATACATGGAAACTTATATAACCAAGTTTAGATTCATCTTTCCAGTCACTCTGCATTATAGATAAAGGGGTAATTTTTCTCTGTTTCAGGGAATATGTTTTATAACAGTGTTATTTCCTGAATGTGCTTTTGAAGAACGTAGACACTTCTGCATGTGTCTTTTTTGTCTCTATGACCTTTGACAAGAATTGCAGCCAGCTGCATTGAAAGAGCTTACCATATGTTGAAAACTGTCTTCTGCTCTTACATTCCTTGTTTCAAACATGAACGTGTGTCTAAAATGACTTGAATTATACAGCCTTGATTCTTATCACTGGTAACAGGGATAGGTCTGGTAGGGAGTCATCCATTTAAACTACGATTACCCAGACCTTATATGTCATTTTGGAAAGTTTTAATGAATATCAGTGAATGTGATCATCAGTAGTTAAAAAAAGTATATTCCTTTATAAACTCCATATAGATTCGTTCGTTTTTTTACTCTAAAAGGAGTCTAATAGCAGGCATTAACATTTTTAAAGCAAGATTACAAGGCTCAGTGGTATACTAAAATTGATATTTGCATTTTCTGTGATTTATATTAAGACTTCAGCAAGGGAGTCCTGATAACAAAAAATAGCACTAGGTCATTCAAGCAGCACAGTGCCCAGTGGTTAAGTAAAATACCTAAGTTCTCAGTAGTAATGCCCCAGTCAAGATTTAAACTCAGTTCTGACACAAAAGTCACTTGATTTTCCAAGTCCCCTAGCTGCCTTACAACAACCTTCCCGTCTTGTTAAATACTGGTTAGACGATCTGTAAGTTTATCCTCACTTCTTATTCCAATATGTACTATAAATATGTATTATCACTGTTGAACAAGAATCTTTAAATCAATAAATGATTATCTGAAGTAGTTTTTCATGCTATGTATTATTAAATCATATTCTTAAAGTAACAAAAGTCTTCTTTACACTTAAAGCTGAGCCAATTTAGTTTATATTTTACACACACAGCTCCACCAGGAAAGGTTTATATGCAGAATTTTCATTGGCTCTCCAGCCTTCTCTGCCCCACTCTGCCCAGAGAAGTTGACCTGTGAGGCCTCCATCAATAAGCTCCCTAGCCCTCCAGCTTTTAGTTGGATTGGTCCAATGAAAGGCAACAGTAGGAGATCATGGGCAGAAGAAGAGTAAGACTAGAGTGTTTATCCCTCAGCTTCCTCCCTGCCAGGTCACAGCAAGCTGGGCCTGTTCCTTGACTGAAGGCCACAGCTCCTCCGGTAATGTCCTCTACACAACTCTCTTTCGAACTATTGATCCATTTTCCCCTTGCCCACTAGGCAAAGGACAATGAAGGTTTCCTTGTTGCTAGCCCTGGGACACTTTCCTTAGACCTGCCTACAACTTTTCCCCATCTGAGTATGCCCAGTTTCCTGATTGATACAATTGAAAATAAACAACATGTTCTAGACTTGGGCCTTAGACAAATGAATGTGACTAACATCATCATTTGATTTTAGTATGTTTGTGGACTAGAAACTACATTGTTTAAGTATGTTTTCTTTTTCCTTTTCCCCAGGTTTAACTCTTTCCCTAGGATAGGTAACAAATACCTACCGTAACCCCAACAATAATGCCATCTTTACAACACAACTCCATAACCTGGCTTGTTGATTCCTGTCTCTAAAAAAGTCCGTCCACCTAAGCTTTAGACAACTTCAGGGTGAAGAGACCTGACGTGAATTCCTGAGGTGATCCTTGTTCCTGGGTATACAGGATTTCTGACCTTCATGCTGCTTTAACAGTTAAAGAATGTTGACTATGCACTGACAGCTGAGCTGCAGAGATAGCAGCACAGAGTAACTCAGCAGCACCAAGGATTATGAAAACATTTGGATCACTCCATTAAAAAGGGCTGTTTAAAAATGGTGTCATTATTAAACTTACTGATTTGGATAAATTTGATTGTAGTTGCTTAATATAAAAGATCTTATTCTAGAGTTGTCTGTTTTAAACTGAAAAGGTAGAAGAACAAACTTCAAAACCGAACTGCTTACTTTTACTTTACTATTCTGTTATCTATTTTTCCTGAACTCTCACCTACTAGCTTGAGTCTCTCAGTACTGTGCATTTCCACTGCTTCAGCATAAGACCTTATCCTGCTCCATTTCACAAAAATATAGGTAGAACAAAATCATTTTATAGAAATATATTTTTAATCCCAAAGTAAAAAAATGTTCTTTAGTAAATAAAATGAGTTTCCTAGATTAAAAAAAAATTCGACAGGTAAATTTTGCCAGTGGATTGGTTAGGATTAGGCCTACGGAATCGAAAAAAACAAACAAACAAAAAAAACTAACCACATTACAGCTAGAGAAAAATGGTTCAATATCATTCTTTTGCCCTAAATAATAAAAATGCATTTATAGTTCTATAATAGTAGTAATTCCTAGCCACCACTTTGGGAGGAATAGCTGGGCAAATCAAATGTCATTCACAGTTGGGGAAAAAAACACACACACCTAGCCAAACTTCCTGCCCTCCAAACAGGATGGAGAGACACTGATAACAATCATTATTACAAGTTAAGTGGTGTCACAAGCCCAAGTTCAAATTTATCTTCCCAGCATCTAGCTAAGAACTAGCTGAGCCAACAATCTCCAGAAATAAGATTACCATAGAATGAGCAAAACAGCAAGGCCTATGACCTTGAGTTTCTTTATCTATCAATAATCCTGTCAGGATGGCAAGAGTACATTTTGTAACCAAAACAAGTTCCTCTGGTTTTGCTTCAAAGTGAGGTTGCTATTTCTATTACCTCACCCAATAGTCAGGCTAAAATGAGAAAAGGTTCAAAGCACTGGATGTCAATTCTCTCTTCATTCAAAGTTAATGCCATACCATCTCTTTCTACTGTTCCAAGAGTTATTTTTTTTTTAACTGTTAAACAAAATAAAGATTCCTTTTCTGTTTTTCATTCTTAAACTTACCAAGAAATGTCTGTGTCTCTCTCACACCTGTGCTTAAGCTCTTCTGTTGCCGTGATGTATGGGCACAAGTCATGGTTTAAATCTCATCTGTTTGAATGCAGTTGGAGACTTCTATATTTACCGAAGCGCGTCTATCTCTTTAATGCAAGGCTTTCGTTAGAACTTAAAAATGGCCAAAACGCAGAAATACATGAGCATTAGCTCACGGGTTAGCTACAACATATCATTTTGTGGCTTAAAAAAAATATTTTTGCACAATTGGCCAGATTAAAATGAATTATTGATTTTATTACATACCGTGGGAAATAAACAGAAGACAAAAGAAATTATCTGAATTTCCTGAGGCTGAAAAAGGTCTAAAGTTTAGAAGTCTCTTGACTCAAATGTGGGCACTGCTAGTGTCTTTTTCCTCACATTCTCTTTCCTACATGGAAGTGTAAAGTACTAATTCTTTTTGCCACCACTGTAGGCAGCCTTAGAGGAAGAACACAAGGCTGTGTATTTGAGGTGTTTATGAATGAGGACTGTAGACAGGAAAACATATGTAACAGCAATAGACATCTGTAATTGAATATTTCTCTATTTAAAATTCCAGTTTAGATTTATTTTCTGTTTATTTTCACTGAATAATAAAACCAACTGATGACAATCCTGCTCACAGAACACTTTCCCTACTGCTTAAATTACTGACTTATGAAAAGACCATTAGCTTTTTCATCGGCACATGAACTAATTCCAATTCATGTAGGTCGGTCCGACTGCTAGTATTTCCTGGCATTTTAATGAGTGCTATTGTCCTGCTCTGCTCTTTTCTTAACTGCATCATATTCACAGATATAAAAGTAAAAGAAGAAAAAATGGATGATGACCACATAACTATTTATAAAATTTCTGAAATATGCCTTTTTAAAGAATTCCTTTAAAAATTCACATGCAGCTTGTGGTCCACTTTGTTTTTTTCCTTTGTTTTCTTTTTTTGAATGTTATTTATTTTTATACAGCAGGTTCTTATTAGTAATCTATTTTATAGATATTAGGGTATACATGTTACTCCCAATCCCCCATTTCATCCCACCACCACCACCCTCTGCCAATTTCTGCCCTTGGTGTCCATACATTTGTTCTCTACATCTGTGTCTCTATTGCTGCCCTGCAAACCGGTTCATCTGTACCATTTTTCTAGGTTCCACATATATGTGTTAATAAACGATATTTGTTTTTCTCTTTCTGACTTACTTCACTCTGTATGACAGTCTCTAAATCCATCCACATCTCTACAAATTACCCAGTTTCATTCCTTTCTATAGCTGAGTAATATTCCATTGTATATATGTACCACCTCTTCTTTATCCATTCATCTGTTGATGGGCATTTAGGTTGCTTCCAGGTCCTGGCAATTGTGAATAGTGCTGCAGTGAACACTGGGGTGCATGTGTCTTTTTGAATTATGGTTTTCTCTGGGTATATGCCCAGTAGTGGGATTGCTGGGTCATATGGTAATTCTATTTTTAGTCTTTTAAAGAACCTCCATACTGTTCTCCATAATGGCCATATCAATTTACATTCCCACCAACAGTGCAGGAGGGTTCCCTTTTCTCCACACCCTCTCCAGCATTTGTTGTTTGTAGATTTGCTGATGATGCCCATTCTAACTGGTGTGAGGTGATACCTCATTGTAGTTTTGATTTGCATTTCTTTAATAATTAGTGATGTTGAGCAGCTTTTCATATGCTTCTTGGCCATCTGTATGTCTTCTTTGGAGAAATGTCTATTTAGATCTTCTGCTCAATTTTTGATTGGGTTGTTTGTTTTTTTAATATTGAGCTGCATAAGCTATTTATATATTTTGGAGATTAATCCTTTGTCTGTTGATTCATTTACAAATATTTTCTCCCATTCTGAGGGTTTTCTTTTTGTGTTGTTTGTAGTATCCTTTGCTGTGCAAAACCTTTGAAGTTTCATTAGGCCCCATTTGTTTATTTTTGCTTTTATTTCCATTACTCTAGGAGGTGGATCAAAAAAGATCTTGCTGTGATTTATGTCAAAGAGGGTTCTTCCTATATTTTCTTCTAAGAGTTTTATAGTGTGCAGTCTTACATTTAGGTTTCTAATCCATTTTGAGTTTATTTTTGTGTATGGTGTTAGGGAGTGTTCTAATTTCATTCTTTTACATGTAGCTGCCCAGTTTTCCCAGCACAACTTATTGAAGAGACTGTCTTTTTCTCCATTTTATATCCTTGCCTCCTTTACCATAGATTAGTTGACCATAGGTGTGTGGGTTTATCTCTGGGCTTTCTATCCTGTTCCATTAATTAATCTATATTTCCATTAATCTATTTTTCTGTTTTTGTGCCAGTACCATATTGTCATGATTACTGTAGCTTTGTAGTATAGTCTGAAGCCAGGGAGTCTGATTCCTCCAGCTCCATTTTTTCCCCTCAAGGCTGCTTTGGCTATTCGGGGTCTTTTGTGTCTCCACACAAATTTAAGATTTTTTGTTCTAGTTCTGTAAAAAATACCACTGGTAATTTGATAGGAATTGCATTGAATCTGTAGATTGCTTTGCGTAGTATAGTCATTTTCAAAATATTGATTCTTCCAATCCAAGAACATGGTATATCTCTCCATCTGTTTGTGTAACCTTTGATTTCTTTCATCAGTGTCTTATACTTTTTGGAGTACAGGTCTTTTACCTCCTTAGGTATGTTTATCTCTAGGTATTTTATTCTGTTTGTTGCAAAGGTGAATGGGATTGTTTCCTTAAATTCTCTTTCTGATCTTTCATTGTTAGTGTATACAAATGCAAGAGATTTCTGTGCATTGGTTTTGTATACTGCAACGTCACCAGATTCATTGATTAGCTCTAGTAATTTGCTGGTGGCATCTTTAGGATTCTCTATGTATAGTATCATGTCATCTGCAAACAGTGGCAGTTTTAATTCTTTTCCAATTTGTATTCCTTCTATTTCTTTTTCTTCTCTGATTGCCATGGCTAGGACTTGCAAAACTATGTTGAATAATAGTGGTGAGAGTGGACATCCTTGTCTTTTTCCTGATCTTAGAGGAAATGCTTTCAGTTTTTCACCATTGAGAATGATGAGGGTTTGTCATATATGGCCTTTATTATGTTGAGGTAGGTTCCCTCTATGCCCACTTTTGGAGAGTTTTTATCATAAATGAGTGTTGAATTTTATCAACAGCTTTTTCTGCATCGATTGAGTTGATAATACGGTTTTTATTCTTCAATTTGTTAATATGGTGTATCACATTGATTGATTTACGTATATTGAAGAATCCTTGCATCCCTGGGATAAATCCCACTTGAACATGGTGTATGATCCTTTTAATGTGTTGTTGGATTCTGTTTGATAGCATTGAGTTGAGGATTTTTGCATCTACATTCATCAGTGATATTGGTCTCTAATTTTCTTTGTTTGTAGTATCTTTGTCTGGTTTTGGTATCAGGGTGATGGTGGCCTCATAGAATGAGTTTGGGAGTGTTCCTTCCTCTGCAAATTTTTGGAAGAGTTTGAGAAGGATGAGTGTTAGCTCTTCTCTAAATGTTTGATAGAATTCACCTGTGAAGCCATCTGGTCCTGGACTTGTTTGTTGGAAGACTTTTTTTTTTTTTTTAAGATTTTTAATCAGAGTTTCAATTTCATTACTTGTGATTGGTCTGTTCATATTTTCCATTTCTTCCTCGTTCAGTCTTGGAGGGTTATTCATTTCTAAGAATTTGTCCATTTCCTCCAGGTTGTCCATTTTACTGGCATAGAATTGCTTGTAGTAGTCTCTTAGGATGCTTTGTATTTCTGCAGTGTCCATTGCAACTTCTTCTTTTTCATTTCTAACTTTATTGATTTGAGTACTCTCCCTCTTTTTCTTGATGAGTCTGGCTAAAGGTTTATCAATTTTGTTTATCTTCTCAAAGAGCCAGATTTTAATTTTATTGATCTTTGCTCTTGTTTCCTTTGTTTCTCTTTCATTTATTTCTGCTCTGATCTTTATGATTTATATCCCTCTACTAACTTTGGGTTTAGTTTGTTCTTCTTTCTCTAGTTCCTTTAGGTGTAAGGTTCAATTGTTTATTTGAGCTGTGTCTTGTTTCTTGAGGCAGGCTTGTATTGCTATAAAGTTCCCTCTTAGGACTGCCGTTGCTGCATCCCTTAGGTTTTGGATCACCATGTTTTTGTTGTAATTGTTCTCTAGGTATTTTTTGATTTCCTTTTGATTTCTTCAGTGATCGCTGGGTTATTTAGTAACATACTGTTTAGCCTCCACGTGTTTGTGTCATTTACATTTTTTTCCATGTAATTGATTTCTAATCTCATAGCGTTGTGGTCAGAAAAGATGCTTGATATGATTTCAATTTTCTTAAATTTACTGTGGCTTGCTTTGTGACCCAAGATGTGTTCTATCCTGGAGAATGTTCCATGTGCACTTAAGAAAGTGTAATCTGCTATTTTTGGATGGAATGCCCTATAATATCAATTAAATTTATGTGGTCTATGGTGTCATTTAAAGCTTGCATTTCCTTATTCAATTTCTGTCTGGATGATCTGTGCACTTGGTGTAAGTGATGTGTTAATGTCCCCCACTACTACTGTTACTGTTGATTTCCTCTTTTATAGCTGTCAGCAGTTGCCTTATATATTGAGGTGCTCATATATATAGATATAGATATATATGTTATATCGTCTTCTTGGATTGATCCCTTGATCACTATGAAGTGTCCTTCCTTGTCTCTTGTAATATTCTTTAAAGTCTATTTTATCTGATATGAGTATTGCTACTCCAGCTCTTTTGATTTCCATTTGCATCGAATTTCTTTTTCCATCCCCTCCCTTTCAGTCTGTATGTGTCCCTAGGTCTGAAGTGGGTCTCTTGTAGACAGCATATATATGGGTCTTGTTTTTGTATCCATTCAGCGAGCCTGTTTCTTTTGGTTGGAGCATTTAATCCATTCACATTTAAAGTAATTATCGATATGTATATTCCTATTACCATTTTCTTAATTTTTATGTGTTTGGTTTTGTAGGTCCTTTTCTTCTCTTGTATTTCCCACTTAGAGAAGTTCCTTTAGCATTTATTGTAGAGCTGGTTTGGTGGTGCTGAAATCTCTTAGCTTTTGCTTATCTGTAAAGCTTTTGATTTCTCCATCGAATCTGAATGAGATCCTTGCCGGGCAGAGTAATCTTGGTTGTAGGTCCTTCCCTTTCATCACTTTAAATTTCTCATGCCACTCCCTTCTGACTCTAGCATTTCTACTGAGAAATCAGCTGTTAACCTTATGGGACTTCCCTTGTATGTTACTTGTCATTTTTCCCTTGTTGCTTTCAGTAATTTTTCCTTGTCTTTAATTTTTGTCAATTTGATTACTATGTGTCTCAGCATGTTTCTCCTTGGCTTTATCCTGTATGGGACTCTCTCTACTTCCTGGACTTGGGTTGCTATTTCCTTTCCCATGTTAGGGAAGTTTTTGACTGTAATCTCTTCAAATATTTTCTCGGGTCCTTTCTCTCTCTCTTCTCCTTCTGGGAACCTTATAATGTGAATGTTGTTGCATTTAATGTTGTCCCAGAGGTCTCTTAGGCTGTCTTCATTTCTTTTCATTCTTTTTTCTTTATTCTGTTCCACGGCAGTGAATTCCACCATTCTGTCTTCCAGGTCACTTATCTGTTCTTCTGCCTCAGTGATTCTGCTATTGATTCCTTCTCGTGTATTTTTTATTTCAGCTATTGTATTGTTCATCTCTGTTTGTTTGTTCTTTCATTCTTCTAGGTGTTTGTTAAATATTTCTTGCATCTTCTCGATCTTTGCCTCCATTCTTTTTCTGAAGTCCTGGATTATCTTCACTACCATTATTCTGAATTCTTTTTCTGGAAGGTTGCCTATCTCCACTTCATTTAGTTGTGCTTCTGGGGTTTTGTCTTTTTCCTTCATCTGTACAAAATCCTCTGCCTTTTTATTTTGTCTATCTTTCCGTGAATGTGGTTTTCCTTCCACAGGCTGCAGAATTGTAGTTCTTCTTGCTTCTGCGCTCTGCCCTCTGGTGGATGAGGCTATCTAAGAAGCTTGCACAAGCTTCCTGATGGGAGGTACTGGTGGTGGGTAGAGCTGGGTGTTGCTCTGGTGGGCAGAGCTTAGTAAAACTTTAATCCACTTGTCTGCTGATGGGTGGGGATGGGTTGCCTCCCTGCTAGTTGTTTGGCCTGAGGCGATCCAGCTCTGGAGTCTACCCAGCTCTTTGGTGGGGTTAATGGTGGTCTCTGGGAGGGCTCACGCCAAGGAGTACTTCCCAGAAGTTCTGCTGCCACTGTCCTTGTCCCCATGGTGAGCCACAGCCACCCCCTGTCTCTGCAGGAGACCCTCCAACACTAGCAGATAGGTCTGGTTCTGTGTCCTATGGGGTCACTGCTCCTTTCCCTGGGTCCCGATGTGCACACTGCTTTGTGTGTCCCCTCCAAGAGTGGAGTCTCTTTTTCCCCCAGTCCTGTTGAAATCCTGCAATCCAGTCCCACTAGCCTTCAAAGTCTTATTCTCTAAGATTTCCTCCTCCTGTTGTTGGATCCCCAGGTTGGGAAGCCTGACATGGGGCTGAGAACCTTCACTCCAGTGGGTTGACTTTTGTGGTATAAGTGTTCTCCAGTTTGTGAGTCACCCACCCAGCTGTTATGGGATGATTTTATTGTGATTGCACCCCTCCTACCATCTTGTTGCAGCTTCTTCTTTGTCTTTGGATGTGGGGTATCTTTTTTTGTGAGTTCCAGTGTCTTCCTCTTGATGACTGTTCAGCAGCTAGCTGTGATTCCGGTGCTCTCTCAAGTGGAGTGAGTGCACATCCTTCTACTCTGCCATCTTGAACCTATCTTTGTGGTCCACTTTGGCTCCCAGATCTTATTCTACTATACACCTTGTAGCTAATATAAGTTAATAGCTAGTATAATACAACTAATAACTATGATGCCTAGATTTTAAAGACATATTGTGTTATATTTGCATCATTTTCAGTTATATTACCTATATGAATATTAATTTTTAAAAGAGAACATTATAAATAAAATTAAGACAAAATTTGAAGAAATATCCAGAGTAAAAGTATGAATTGAAAGTCTTTAAAACAATGCTGTATGTCAGATCTAGCATCTGCCCGTTGTTCGGTATTTGACAGATCACTCACACTTTGTAACTTTTTTTTGTTAGTGAAGCCTACAAAATAGAGATCGTATCACAGCATTCTTGGAACAAGTAGATGAAATTCTATTTGTGCTTTAAAAGTTTTCTTTTTTTTCCCTCCATATATCTTTATAACTAAAATCATTGGAGGACAGGGGAGTTTAATACATTGATCCCCAACTATCTCTCTTGTCACCAATGAACTTCCATCTCTCTCTTGAAAAAAAGAGCATATGAGTGTTTGATTAATGCAGTTGTGGGGGGGATCTTTTTTTTTTAAACAAATTGGAATTAAACACAGCTCAACATCCACTATTGACATATGTAATCACCAAGGAAAACTAATTATATAACAGAATATTTCATTTCCTAAGCAGAATTGGGAAAAAGAGCTTATTAAAAATTATCTGAAGACAAAGTAAGTAAATACAGAAACAGGCATAAGAGCTCTGAAAAGCTTTGTCTTCACACTAGGTATTGTTATTTTATTTAAAGTTTAATACCAATAATTATTCCCTGGCCCAAGGATTGTGATGCACTACAAGAAAAGATCCATTTTAGAGCAAGGCCACTGGTAACTCCCTCTAAGTTCACTAGGAGAATTATGAAAATTATTAGTCAAGATTGGTGGGGGTGGGGGAAAATGCAAAACTGAGCCCACTGATCTATTCACTAATTTTTCTCTTAATGAGAGGCAGGGTTGAGTTTAGACAGCCTGAAGAAAAGAGAACAGGTCTTAATGTTAAAGATACTCCTGGAAGGTGATTCTCTAGCTTCAGTAGATAAAACAGTTTAAGATTAATATTTTAGGTCAATTTAGGAAGCCTTTCCTTAGACCTCACATGTTGTAATTCCCCATTCTCTCTGAAAACCAGCTTTGCTGGCCTTCTTTCAGATGTACCTGCTCCTCCAAAACAGGGCATCTACATGTGTTTTTCTCTTTTCAGAAAGCTCTGTTTCCCTCCCTTGCATGTTGCCTCAGTATCCCAAATTTATCATTCCTATCTCATCAGTTCAAATAGCTTCCTCAGGGAATATATTCCTATTTACCAGATTAGTTCAACACTTTGAATTGAGATCTTATGGAAGCAGGTATGTCTCCTTATCACTGTAATCATATTTTGTCTTCATGGTTATTTGATGAATGAATTAATCAACAGATGAATGAGGGACTTCCCTGGCAGTCCAATGGTTAAGACTTCACCTTCCAATGCAGAGGGTGCAGGTTCGATCCCTGGTAGGGGAGCTAAGATCCCACATGCCTCTCAACCAAAAAACCAAAACAGAAAACACAAGCAGTATTGTAACAAATTCAATAAAGGCGTTAAAAATGGTCCACATTAAAAAAAAAAATCAACAGATGAATACTTAGCTCATCCAAGAAGTATTAGAGTCAGTTGATGAATACTTATGATGGCTCTGTCCCTAAACTTGGAAAACCCTGAGTTGATATATTTTGCATTATGACCATTTTCCTCTTTAACTATTGATAGTTAGAAAATGTTTATTCAAGTTAACCAAACCACTCATTTGAGAGGTATTTTTCTTACAGTAGAACTTCATCAATTTGGCATTTGAAAAGGAGACCATTTGTTCTACTTAAATATGTCTGGAATGCTAACACTTTGAACAATCTGTCCTCAGAGAATGTAATTAACTGGATGCATTTAATTATGGCACATATAGTAATCTCAGTATTGGGTTTAGATAGTATTCTACAAACATCATTGACTAGTTCTGACAAGAAGGTTGGCCTGAAGGCAGATCTGACAGCCTAAGGGTTAGAATGTTCTCAAATGACACAGTAGAGACAGCTGTGAACTCAGTGGGGGATAACTTAGTGTCTCAATTAAGTACAGAAAGTCTCCTTTAAGGTGAAGTCATTGATTTGGGTTTAGCAGCCAACGATCTGGATCTGGATTCCCTTTCTTGTCTTGAGTATCAAACAGGAATTTTAGTGACCTTGACATCTGAATGCATGGAGTCATGGATTTGTTACACAGCCACCCAAGGCTCTCAGTTTCTGAATACAGCAGACAGCCTAATTAAACAGCAACAGTTCCTGGAGGGGAATGTTAATGGGTCTACTTGGCAGCCCACAGTCTGTTCCCCAGATGGTGCAGAGGTTATAAATTGTCAATAGGGTAAGAGTAGTGAAGGAAGTCAGGGAAAACACAGACTCCTACATTACTGGAATTTTCTGAGATATTAGCCCCACCATGAAAATATTTGGAGATTCAGTGGCAGGGGCTCGGGTAGAAGAAGGACTAGCATATTCTGTTTACTTTGAGCTGTAGGAGTACATCTTGAGTTGCTCTGGCTTTTCAAGTAGACATCACTCCATTAAACTGAATATTGGGATGGTTATTGCAAGCACTTTTATTGGGTTGATAATGACTGTAAAAGAATGACAAGATCATTAAAGCCTGACCAGGTTTGTAGTTTGTATTTATTATTTTCTGCCTTTTTACTTTTCCTAATGGATGGTATCTGGAACACGAGAGCCTTTGCCTAATTAGGTCATTTTTGAATGAGTAATATCTTAGGAAGAAAAAATCACCCATGACCTTAAAGTCACATCATCACTATTCCAAAACAGCCAGTGTCAAAGCAACTTCTATTAACTAGAATTAGGAATGAAAACGTCTCTTTTCCTTTTGTCAAGCTTTCTCTTTAATTGTTCAATTGGTCTTTAATTAAGCTTTGGAGCCAACTGGATATATGAAAGCTACAGTTAAGTTTAACTTTCACTGCACTTCAAAAGCCAATTCCAAGAACCATCTGTGGTGGACTCTAGGGTGACCCCAATAATTTATGACTCTTAGTCCATATCTTTGTGCAACATTGTTTCCATTAGTGTGTCTAGTTTCTAAATCATAGAATATAACGAAGAATGTCACTTTGATGATTAGATGATGTTATGTAAGACTGTCTTAGCTGACCAAAGTGAGAGTCTCTTCTAGTGAGCTTGGAGAAGCAAGCTGCTATATTAACTGCCCTTGGAGAGCACCACAGGGTAGAGAACTGCAGGTGAACTCTAGGAGCTGAGAGCCTTATTTCTATAGCTACAAGGAACTGGATTCTTCCAACAACCACCTTTAGAGGACCACAAGCTCCAGAAAGAAATACAGCCTGGCTAATCTTGACAGTAGTCTTATGAAACCCAGAGCCATAGACTCTGATAAGCTAAGCCTGAACTCCTGACCCATGGAAACTGAGATAATAAAGTTGTATTGTTTTAAGCCAATAAGTTGTAGTAATTTGCTATGTAGCAATATAAAATGAATATACCATTGAAGTTATTATCCATTTGAGCTATGTGATGGTTACTTTTATGTGTTGACCTGACTGAACCTCAGGGTGCTCAGATATTTGATCAAACATTATTCTGGGTGTTTCTGTAAGGATGCTTGTGGATAAGATGAACATTTAAATAGGTAGACTGGGTAAAGCAGATTGCCCTCTCTGAAGTGGGTGGGACTCATCCAATCAGCTGAAGGCCTGAAAAGAACAAAAAGGCTGACATTCCACCAAGTAAGAGAGAATTCTTCCTGCCTGATAGCCTTTGAAGTTGGACATCAGCTTTCTTCTGCCTTTAGACTTGAACTAAAATAGCAGCTCTTCTTGGGTTCTTGAGCCCACCAGCCTTTGAACTGGACCTGCATTCTTGGCTTTCTTGGGTCTCCAGCTTGCCCCCTCACCCTGAAGACCCTGGGACTCGCCAGCCTCCATACTCATATGAACCAATCCCTTCTTATACACACACCACACACACTACTGTTTCCGTTTCTCTGGAGAACCTTGACTAATACAGGCCATAATCACAAATGGAAAGAACTGTAAAATCTTAGAGTCGGAGGGGACTGTAAACATCATTATGAGAAGTTTCCATCCTCAATCTACAGAGTCAATAGATTGTTATGTCATTTCTAATTTAACACAAGCAGAAGTTTACAGCCCTGATTCTTAGCAAGTTCTTTCAAAGTGACCTAAAATCTGTCTTCCACGCTGGTGCTAGTTTTATTAACCCACAGTAAGTATATTCTCTCTTTCAAATATTTGGATAACTCTTAGGCCTCTACTAAATCGTATCCTCTCAGGAATTCCTTGACGGTCCAGTGGTTAGGATTCTGCGCTTGCACTGCAGCAGACACATGTTCAATTCCTGGTCGGGGAATTAAGTTCCTGCATGCTGTGTGGAACAGCAAAAAATAAATAAAGCCCCCTTTTACTTAAAAAATAAAAATAAATCAATCCTCTCTTCTCCAAGTAAAACAACCCTACTTCCTTCAGTTCTTTCTTACATGACG
This sequence comes from Globicephala melas, assembly GCF_963455315.2. Taxonomy (NCBI): domain Eukaryota; kingdom Metazoa; phylum Chordata; class Mammalia; order Artiodactyla; family Delphinidae; genus Globicephala; species Globicephala melas. Next base: position 91,346,431 of record NC_083317.1, read on the forward strand.
TTATGTTAGCACAACTTACATCCACACCACATATTTTTGAAAGTACATTAACTCTTCTATGTACTCAGGACTAAAGATAACATTCTCAATTAGATGGGGCTATAATAAAATATAATGGTCATATTAAACCCTTTCCACTGAATTGATACTGTTTCTAGAACATCAGTTTGTTAAAGAGACTTGGCTTACATAGTATGTGTGGCCCATATTATAGATTAGTTTAATCAATACCTGTTCTCAACAGCTTTCTCCCTTGTCTTCCTCCAACGTAGAGTCCAGAAAGCTAAATGCTTGATATCTCAGCTTCTCTTGCAGTTAGGAGACATTAAGTGACATCATGCTGGCTAATGAAGTATACAGAGAGAAGTCTACTCGGAATGAATCATCTTTTTTCTCAATAAAAAGGTGAAACCTCATCAGGAAAAAAAATGTTGCCTTCCTTTTCTTCCTGCCTTCCTGGAAGGCAGACATGATACATGAAAGTTTAACAATTATCTTGTGACAACGGGGCCACAACTACAAACAGGAAAGACAAATAATGGAGTCCCTGACGACGGCATTAAGCATCTCCATCGGCCCTGGACTACCCACTTACTGTCTTCTGGTTATATGAGAAAAATCAGTCTCCATTTTTAAAACCACTCTAACTGGGTTTTCTGTTACTTGTAACTGAATGCATTCCAAACTTGCACTGTTATTTTTCTGACAGAAACTAGAGCTTAGGAAGCTAAAGAGTTTGTCAAAGGCCACATATCCAGTAAAAGAACCATAAACTCCCTAACTCAGCTTTCTTGCCACCATATGGTTTTTCCATTGTACATAATGTTGCCACTCTAAGGGTGTAATATGAATATTCCATTTTACATATATCACAAAGACAATTTCAATGTTAAAACTGTCAAAGATGTGATTAAGAAATATACATGCTCTGTCTACAACTTAAAAAGAAACAATACTTGGCCACAGATATATTCAAGATACTCAAGAGAAGATTCAATTATGATCATAAAATTCAATCCTATAAATAAACCAAAGTGACCCAGAAACTGTTCCTGGGAAATGCCACTCTGCCTTAACCAGAACAGTCGTCTTTTCCTCTTTCCATTAATTTGCTTACTTTGGCTCCTCCATAAAAGTGGGTTTGGAAGTCAAATTTCCACTTTCAGTGATGGCTCTGAATGAACACTTTTAAGTTACCACAGCAAACACTCTGAAAAAATATTTTCTCATTGTGCTCACGAAACAAGAAAAATCTTTATGGGCCCTTCTCAACTTTTTTGAAAATGCAGTAAAGAACAATTTTTGCTTTCTTCTACATAGCCATTTTCTCCCTTTCTTCCTTTCTACAATAGGCATAAACTTACCAATTTGATTTTAACTCTAAAAGACATTTTCCTGGCAGATAATCTTTAGTTTGAACAAAAATCCTTCACCTGACATTTTTCGCCATTTTAGAAGAAGGGAAAAAACAAAACCTACGCACAATGTATAGCTGAAGGGAAATAAAGAGTATAGCCTTCAGTTACATTTTATTTCCATCTTATCAAAAAGCCACAGAAATTAAAGTACAAATCCCACTACCACAGACATAGTAAAAGGTTGGAAGAATATTCTAAAGGTCACATTATCTTAATGAACTGCCACTTCCTGACAACATGGCCATGATACTGGAGTAATATACTCCATTTAGTGGGAAATGCTCTGTGAAATCCATGCCCTCTGCACTCTAAACAGAGATGTTGATAATTTTCTTAAAAGGTCACACACAAATGCGTTACTTAAAACTAGGCATTTGCCAGCTGTGAATATATGAAAGGTGAATATCAGATATAGAAATTGGGATAAACTGTTTGTAAAATGCCAGGGCTTTTCGCCTATGCTTTAATCATATAAAATTGTGTCAGGTCATGTCATTCTTTGATCTCTATCATTTTATCAAAATATTAAAGGGAAAATTATGCTGAAGATTTTAATAAGATTTTATTTAAAGCCTCTGACTCACTCAAATTCGAAAGTGAGTTTGAGTAAATTGACAAAGCTTATTTAGTGTTTGCTTTATTTTAAATTTTTCAGGGAAGAAGCTGCATGTTTACAGATGTGCCACAACTTTAAGTACACTCTCAACAAACAATATTTAAAGAACGAAATTATAACAGACCTTTCAACCAGAGAAGAAAAAACCAGAAACTTTACTTATCAAAGTCCCTGACTGAACAACAACCACTGTCAGACTGCTAAAGGAAATACATATTCTATTTCATTCTCATAAAGTTTATTTAGCATGTGTGGATAAAGAGGTTAAAACAATAGTGGTTTTTAAATTTCGTAGAACTATAGCAATATCATGGTCAAATAAATTTGTGGTAACATGAAATAGGTTGTATTTTAAAACTTGAAAGATAAGATATTTAATAAGTAAAAGCTGGAAAACTGGTTAGTAACATCAGAAACAAAGAACAGTCATCTTAAACACTTAATATACAATAATCATGAACATAAATCTCAGCTAGATTTGAAAAGTTTTGCATATAATAAATTTTAAATTAATAATTACACAAAAGAAAAACTATATATATATAGTATGTTTATATACACATAAAAACAGAAGACAAAAATACACATTAAAAATGTAGTTTGATAAATCAAAATTTAAAATTTCTACACGCATACAAAAGTAACAAAAATTAAAAGCCGAAAATATTAATATATGCTTCTATAATCCCTTGCTTCTTAAAAATCCCAGTGAAATTACAGAATAAATAAAATAACCAAAACAGTAATAGAAAGGAACTGGCATAGCAATGATAAGTAAGAAATAATAGCATTTATGGATCTAAAATCTTTCAAAAACTCAGATACACCTGGATGGACAGAGGAAGAATAGTTAGGTAGTTAGGTTGCCAAACCCAGAGGTAAGCAAATATGGGGCCTGCCAAAGAGAGGTGAGAAAAGCATCTCCAAGCTTAGAATCAAGGAAAACTAAGAGTCAGTATGAATATTGCCTTGCTCTATTTAAAAATTACACTTGAAACAACTGAGGTAGCTGGGGGGCTCTCCTTTTCTCATGGGAGGAAAAAGATCAACTGGTAATCTGGCTTTACGCTGAAGTCAGGAATGCGCTATCAAAGAAAGTATAGTTTCTATCTCTGTATGCTCCTCGTGGGGATTATTGGAGCCTGAGAGGCAAAACTGATTTTAAGGTAACTCCATATTCCCAGAGGAGATACAGAAGAAAAGAGAAACCAAGGTAGGTGGCTAAACCACGAAGGAGTCAAAGGTACTATGTCTTGCTTCTCAAACTTCAACGCACCTATGGATTGAATCTGGGCAGCTTTCTAAAATATAGAATCTGATTTAGTAGGTCCAGGGTAGGGCCAGAGATTCTGCATTTCTAACGAGCTCCCAGGGGACACCCCCCGCCCCCGCCCCCGGCAATGCTGCTGATCCTAAGATTTCCTTTGAGTAGCAAAAGGTTTTTATTCCCAGCATAAAACTCTCCATACCCTAGAAATTACAGAGATCCAGTTCAATTCCCCACCCCTGGGAAGCTTGGGAAGCTTTTTTTTTTTTTTCACTTTTGCACATTTTAAATTTAGCATAGTTTTTATCACAAGTTTCAATAATGACAGTGATATAATTTTCAATCTATTGTATATACTGGCATAAAACTCACATTCATTTCTACTTTAAATGGAATCTAAATACCATAGTGATTTGATAGCCGTGATCATCTGTTTAAAAATTAAAGGACATGCTCTTCTTTAACAGCCAGAAATTATTTTTTCTTTAAAAACATTAATCTTCCAATTAACTTCTCCTATAGAATTTTTCTGAGATATAATTTACACACCATAAAATTCACCTGTTCAAGTGAACAATTTAGAGGGTTTTTACCATATTCAAAGTTGTGCAATCATCACAGAGCAATTTTATCACCCCAAAAAGACCACCCCTCACCCATTATTTTTTTCACTCTGTTTTATAAAAATGATGTCATCTATGACTAGAGATACCTTTACTGTTTTCTTACCGATTGGGATTTCTTTTTCTTGCCTAATTGTTCTGGCTAGAACCTCCAGTACAATGCTAAATAGAAGTCATGATAGTGGACATTCTGGTCTCTATCTGGATCTCAGGGGAATAGCATTTAGCCTGTCACCATTAAGTATGACGTTAGCTATGGGTTTTTAATAGATGCTCTTTACCAAGTAGAGGAAATTACCTTTTATTCCTAGTTTATTGAATGTAGTTATCATGAAGGGTGTTGGATTTTGTGAAATGATTTTTCTGAGATGATTTCTATTGAGATAATCATGTAGTTTTTTTTCTTTATTCTATTAATGTGTTATAATACATTTATGAATTTTCAAATGTTAAGCAAACCTTATACTCCTTAGATAAATCCCACTTGGTCATGGTGTATAATCCTTGTTTCATGTTACTGAGTTTGGTTTCTTACCCTTTTGTTGAGGATTTTTACATTTATGTTCATAAAGAATATTGATTTTCTTCTCTTTTGATGTCCTGTACTGGTTTTAGAAACAGGTGATAAGGGCTTCATAAAATGAGTTTGGAATTATTTCTTCCCTTTGTAACTTTTGAAAGAGTTTATGAAGGAATGGTATTAATTTTTCTTTAAAGCTTTCGTAGAATTCACCAGTGAAGTCATCTGGGCCTGGGCTTTTCTTTGTGGGAAGATTTTGATTACTAATTCAATCTTTTCTTAAACATCTGTTCCAATTTTCACTTTCTTCTTCAGTCAGTTCTAGTAGCTCATGTCTAAGAATTTATTTTTAGGGACACAGTTACAATAGTATTACCAAATAATTATTTTCATTTTTGTAATGTCCCCTGTTTCATTCCTGATTTCCTAATTTGAGTTTTTCCTCTTTTCTTGGTCTAGCTAAAGGTTTATAAATTTTGCTGATATTTTTTTTTTACATCTTTATTGGAGTATAATTGCTTTACAATGGTGTGTTAGTTTCTGCTTTATAACAAAGTAAATCAGTTATACATATACATATGTTCCCATATCTCTTCCTTCTTGCGTCTCCCTCCCTCCCACCCTCCCTATCCCACCCCTCTAGGTGGTCACAAAGCACAGAGCTGATTTCCCTGTGCTATGCGGCTGCTTCCCACTAGCTATCTATTTTATGTTTGGTAGTGTATATATGTCCATGGCACTCTCTCACTTTGTCACAGTTTACCCTTCCCCTTCCCCATATCCTCAAGTCCATTCTCTAGTAGGTCTGTGTCTTTATTTCCGTCTTACCCCTAGGTTATTCATGACATTTTTTTCTTAGATTCCATATATATGTGTTAGCATACGGTATTTGTCTTTCTGTTTCTGACTTACTTCACTCTGTATGACAGACTCTAGGTCCATCCACCTCACTACAAATAACTCAATATTACTCAGCCATAAAAAGAAAGAAATTGCTGATCTTTTCAAAGAACCAATGTTTTGTTTGATTTTTGTCTATTGCTTTTCTATGTCTCATTTATTTTCACTCTAATTTTTATTGTTTACATCCTTCTGCTTGCTTGAGATTTAGTTTCCTATTTTTCTATTTTCTTAAAGTGGAAGGTCAGGCTTTTGATCTGAGATCTTTCTTCTTTTCTTTCTTTTTTTAATTGATTGATTGATTGATTTGGCTGCATTGGGTCTTCGTTGCTGCGCACAGGCTTTCTCTAGTTGTGGCAAGCGGGGGCTACTCTTCGTTGGGGTACATGGGCTTCTCATTGCAGTGGCTTCTCTTGTTGTGGAGCATGGGCTCTAGGTGCATGGGTTTCAGTAGTTGTGGCACGTGGGCTCAGTAGTTGTGGCTCACGGTCTCAGTAGTTGTGGCTCACAGGTCTAGAGTGCAGGCTCAGTAGCTGTGGCACACAGGCTCAGTTGCTCCATGGCATGTGGGATCTTCCAGGACCAGGGCTCGAACCCATGTCCCCTGCACTGGCAGATGGATTCTTAACCACCGCGCCACCAGGGAAGCCCCTTTCTTCTCTTTGCAAGTAGTCATTTACAGCTATAAATTTCCCTCTGAGCACTAATTTTACTGTATCTCATACATTTTAGTATGTTGTGTTTTCACTTTCATTCATCTCAATGTATTTTCTAATTTCCTTTGTGATTACTTCATTGGCACATATCCAGGAGGGTGTTAATTTCCACATATTTGTGTATTTTCCAAATCATCATTTGTTACTGAGTTATAATTTCATCCTGTTACAGTCAAAGAGCCTATTTTCTATGATTTCAATCCTTTTCAATTTATTGAGGTATTTTAAATGGAAAAACCCATGGTCTATTTTAGGGACTGTTTCATGTGCACTTAAGAATGTATATCCTGCTGGTGTTTGGTAGAGTGTTCTACAGATGTCCATTAGGTCTGACTAATAATGTTCAGGTGTTCTTTTCCTTGTTGATCTTCTAGCTAGTTTTTCTATGCATTTTTTAAAGTGGGATATTGAAATCGCCAACTACTGTTGTTGAGTAGATTTTTAAAATAGATTTAAGAATCTATTTTGCCTTCCTGGACATATACCCAGAGAAAACTCTAATTGGAAAAGATACATGCACCCCAGTGTTCATTGCAGCACTATTTAAAATGGCTAGACATGGAAGCAACCTAAGTGACCACAGACAGTCAGATGGATAAAGAAGATACGGTATGTGTGCATATATATATATATTTATTTATACACAATGGAGTATTACTCAGCCACGAAAAAATGAAATAATGCCATTTGCAGCAACATGGATGGACCTAGAAATTATCATGCTAAGTGAAGTCAGACAGAGAAAGACAAATATCATGTGATATTACTTATATCTGGAACCTAAAAAAATAGTACAAATGAACTTATTTATGAAACGGAAACAGACTCATAGACATAGAAAACAAACTTATGGATAACAAAGGGGAAAGGTGGGGGAAGGATAAATTAAGAGTGATTACAGATACACACTACTATATATAAAATAGATAAACAACAAGGACCTACTGTATAGAACAGGGAACTATATTAAATATCTTGTAATAGCCTATAATGGAAAAGAATCTGAAAAAGGATATCTATATGTATATATATAACTGAATCACTTTCCTATACACCTGAAACACTAAATCAACGATACTTCAATTAAAAAAATAAACTAAAAAAGACAAAAAATAGCAAAAAAATCTATTTAGCCAATCTCTACCTTTTGATTCGAGTGTTCCAACTATTTACATATAATGGAATCTCTGAATTACTGATAAGGTATGATTTAAGTCTGCCATTTTACTATTTGTTTTCTATATATCTTATGTCTTATTGTTCCTCTATTCTTCAATTACTGCTTTCTTTGTGGTAATGAGTATTAGGCAGAATAATGACCCCTCAAAGATATGTATGTTCTAATCTCCTGAAATCTTTGCCAAATTACCTTACATGACAAAAGGGACTCTGCAGGTGTGATTAAAGTTAACTTGTAAGTGATGAAATGGACATTTAACTGAGGAAATATCCAAGCAAAGTGTTGAAGGTACAGTCTGGCTTCTGCCTGTTGCTTATAGTACAATATAAGAGGAAAGAAAAAAATTGTTAAACAAAAAGGAAACAGGCCTTGATGATCTGGAAAATCCTCAACATATTCAGGTTGCAAAAAAATCTAAAATTAAGGGATTCACTGTTAGCAAAGCATGCTCTAGAGAAAAAGCCAAGTGTATGGCTGTATGATTTTTTGTTAATACCTTATGTTTTAGAATAATCTAAACCTTTTTTCTTTTCTCTGCATGTCTTTTGATCTTTTGTTGACAACAGGATATGTTAAATCATATACAATAATATGGTAACTTTGGAAAACTGGGTTTGTTATTGTTGCTTTTTGTTTAGTGACTTTCCTGAATTTATAAAGTCTGTATTCTTCATCATGTGTGGCCACAGAAGTTTCTTCTTTGTTAGCTTACTGGTCATCTAATAATTATACAGAGATTTCCTCAAATTCTTGGAACCAAGAAGTTCTCCAGACTTAGCCAAGGGGCCATGTGTACATGCTGGGTCATGCCTGTATCACTCAGGCAGTCAGTTTACAACACTGCCTTAACATTCACTTCCTGTTTGTCCAGAAATCCAAAATCAGCCAGAGGTGAGATTTTGGTACTTCTCAGGTCTTTCCTTGACATGTACACAGTTCTTTATAAGTGAATGGACTTCAATATTCTCAGAAGTATGTTAGAGCTTCCCAAAGCCCCCAGTCAATGGACATCTCATTCCCCAGATTTTCCTTTTAATTCTTTTGGTCAGCTTCTTGTTTCCCCAACCCTTATGGCCTTCTTAGGCAGCTTTGATATTAAACAATTGCCACTGATGGTTTCTGAACAATCAGTACTCCCAGAGAAAAGGTTGTTTGCACTGAGCAGGCTCTAAATGCAGTTAAATAATGGCACATCCCGGAAATGCAAGTTTTCAGGGATGGTCAGAAAAGTCAAATAATGACAATTCTGAAAATGTTGCTTTTGGGGGCTTCAAAACAAATTATTCCCCTCTGGTGACTGTTAGGCTGCTGGCTTTCACTGTGTTTGCGAGACTGATGGTTTTCAAGGCTACTACTGATACAACACTGGGAACAGGGGAAATGGGGGTATAAACTGGTCAGGTCAAAATGCCACAAGACTCGCTGTCGTTACTAAAATTCAGCCGTTTTTCTTGAATAAATATTCCTTGAATTGTTGCAAGCCTTTAGATATTTTCAGAGTTCTGAAAGAGTTGACACTTTTTGGCATTGCTCTTATTGTATCATGAGAAATAACTTTTTTTGGAGGTACTTACTCCATTGTTACCTTCTAGTAAATTTTCTTTTTCTGAGAAGGAATCTACAGTCAGATCTCTCATTGAGAGGGCTTTGGGGAAAAGACTTTCACTATATAGTTCAATCACTATTCATCTGAGACCTCTACTCATAAATATGGACAACATTAATGAAGAAAATTAAACGTATGAAAAGCTAATCTAAGATAAACCAACAGAACTGGCTCCTGAAGAAACAAAGATAATAGACACTGCTAGTCAATTTGCTGCCCAAAGATGAACAGCATGGCATCACCAAGATTTTATTAGCAATTTAGAATCTCAAACCCTACCCCAAACTTACTGAATCAGAATCTGCATTTAAACATATTCCCCAGGTGACATATGCACACTGAAGTTCAAGAAGCACTGACCTAGAGAACAGAAGACAATTCTTAAAAATCACTTTAAAGTGTCCTGAGATACTATTGTACTTCCTCACCCCATAAAAGAACAGAATTGTAAAAATGAATCAGGCAGAGAACAAACATTAGATTCAGAAAACTAAAAAATTTCCAAAGTTGAAAAAATTTAAAGGATAGATAAAATAATGAATGGAAGATACCTGAGTTTCTCTTATTTCAGTACATCTCGTGAAACAAAACACTGATTGCCTTTTGTTTGGGACTGTTTTTCAAGGATATTTGAATAATAAGAAGCCTTAGAAAACAGTGGTAGTGTTTCCCTTCAGAGCAAAGGGCTGGTTTATTTATAGCCTTGGATGATAGAGATGGTATTCACCCCTGGAGCAGAGGGCAGGCATGCTTCATGCCCACTTTAAAATATTTCAGTTCTTTAAGCTCAGAATTTCTCTCATGTTTGAGCAGACCCTCCATGGGACTTAGGAGCAAGGAAACTGACACAAATATATTGGTGCTCATGCTACCTGCAATGCCATGAGTAATATATTTCTTAGTCTCTAACTCAAGAGTCTTGTGTTTCTATGAAACTTTGAGAGGCTAACTTGTGAGCCACAAGTAGGCTGAAATCTCAAACCATTCACAGTTTTTGGCAAAAATAAAATGGATACTGGTGAAGACCAAACTAGTAACCTAAAAGACAAATAATCAAGGCGATCTCTTCATATGTTAGGAAAAATGGAAGAATATATATATGTAAAATAATGTTAAAAGACCTGGAGATCCCAAAGATATGACAGGAATACTAGGAGATGACAAGGATAATGAAGGAGAACAGAAAATAAATGAATAGAAATTTTCTTGAAAAAGGCATTTATAGCATGAGATGGAGTAAACATGGAGAGTGCTACTAGTATGAAACTAAGACTCCATCTTAGTTACATAACCAACATTTCAGAAATTCAGAGAAAATTCTAAAGGTTTTTATGGAAAAAACAGATTTTCTACAAAGGAACAAGATCCAAACAACTATTAGAGGTCTTATCAGCCAAGTTTTATGTTAGAAGATAATGTCTTCAGAGCTGGAACTGGATTGGAGAAATAAAATATAAACTGAGTAATCTATAAATATCGAAAACATCAGCCTATTATGAAGAGAAAATAAAACATCTTCAAACATTTTTTAAAAATTAGAAAGTTTACCCCATGACTTTGTGACTAGAATCACTAGAGAAACTCCACCAAAACAAAAATGAACTGAAACAAAAAGAACAAATCTAGGCTATAAGAAGCAATAACAACTGAGTAAGATCCAGGAGCAAAAGATGCTAGGGAAAAAAAGTATTCAAAACCTTTAGACTTTGATATGTTTAAGATTCTCTATCAACATTTTTTATGGATCCAATCAACCTACACAGTTCAACAGAAAATAGTAATTACATGAACATAGAATTGTAAAGTTTCCTTATTAGCTTTCATTAGGTGAATACACAGCCTACCAATTGCACTTATAAAAAGTATCAAATGATAGAAGCGTGGCCTTCTAATTTTACCCTGGGGCATTCTTAGAGACCAAAAACACCTAAAGATATCATAAAATGAGTAAGTTCCTTTACAACTGTCAACAATCTATTTGTCACTTGGAATACCATCAGCAACTGAAACTAGAATTTTGTCCCCTCATAAATGCTCAAAGATGTCAGATTTTATGTTCTGAATGTCACTAGAGACAAACACATGCAACTCATTTTCTAGGCTTAAGATTATATGGATATCCATGAAGGGTTTAACCAAGTTTTTTGTGGCAGCTCAAAACTCTCATGAACAATTACCACAAAGATAACAGTTGCAGTGTTTCCTTGCAAAACAAGAGTTAGATAATAAGACAGATAAGAAGTGCATTTATGGTAGGAATATTTGAACAAATGAAGTAACAGAGGCAACACGAACGTCCTAACAGCAGGATGGTCTGAGACTGAAGAGGAGGGAGAAAGACTGCATTCTACTCATTCTTTTCACCTCTGATACACTTGATTCCTGTTCAAGATCTGATATTGGGCCTAAAATAGAATAGAAAAATCCCTTTTTGAAGCAACTATATAGTTCATTTTTTACAGGCAATTAAAATGTACCTCTAAAGCCTACGTGTGTACATAAAACTCAGAAGGAATGAATGGCAGATCTAACAAAGTGTCACTGGGTAAACATATTGAGGAAACGGATGGAAAGCACATTTCTAAGGATGCTCATCTCTTTGTATTCTAGAGGGATTCTTGCCTGACCATCATCAGTGAGCAAAGGGTTACTAAGACTCACTAAACAAATGAGTTACAATTCTGGCCCTGAACAAAATGTCAAAAACCTCAAAGCTTTGTGTAGTTGATGACTATTTAGAGAGTGTTAAGAGAAGAAGAGAAAAGCTCTGAGGAAAACTTCAAGTCATTCTGCAAACATGTATTTCCCAAAACAGCAAAATCTGAACAGTTTCTTCTACCTCTGGATATTAAATGGAGATTTTCTCACACACCAACATCTGAGAGGATGCTGAAAGCATTAATTATACTGGATATATTTTGAACAATCCTGAGGATAAGAATTGCCAAATGAAAAATGGTAGACTCCAAGATGTTGTTAATAATAATGTATTCTAGACAGTAGAGCTAGAAAACATAGCATCAGCATGAAAAGTGAATTTTCATACTGAAAAGTGCTATATCCACAATATGCAAAATATCAATAATAATGTATTCCAAGAGGCAGTTGCAGAAAATAAGACCATGGCATGAATAAAAAGCAACTTTTCAGGCTGACAGAAAAATTAAGGCAGGAAAGAGCGAATGAATAAAAATGTATTGTAAATATGCAGTGGCATGCAGACACTGTATCTACAGTTACTTGATGTGTGCCCAGGCATGAACATTTTCTGGGCCCTGAGTTGATGCATGTTTTTTAATATGGGGTTCTGCATATCTTAGTGCAGGATTAATACTGTGTATCTTGAAAAAACAGAAGAACGAACACCCTTCACGGAGAATGAATATTCTGTTGTGGACTTGCCTATAAATGTATGATCGAGAATATTGTAAATAAATAGCTTTATTTTTTATATATAACTTCACAGTTTACAAAGCCGTTTCAAATTTATTATCTCAATTGATTCTTGAACTAATACTTACAGTAGATGGAAAAAAGATTATTATTGTTACAGGGGTATAAAATGATATTCAGAAAATGCCACCAAGTTAAGAAGTGGGGTTTGAGATGGGGCAGAGAAGAACAAAGATCTTCTGACTTCTACTCTGGAGTATTTATGCCTTCATCACACTGACACTCTTGAGGAAGTGGCAGCTCTAAGTATACTGCCATTAGGCTAGAAGATATAATTACATGTCTAGTCCTTGATTCCACAAGTATTGAATGCCTTTTTTATACCAAGCGTACTGCTAAATGCTGAAATATAATGATGAGAAAACACAAAACAAGACATGGTCTTGTTCTCATAAAGGTTACAAACTAGTTGGTAGAGAAACAGCAATGACATTATTCCACTAGTTAATGGGTTTCTGAGGTTTGGGTATTTGGATGGCCAATGGGGACATTTTATTCAAAAATAGTACACTGGGAGAGGAGCAATCTGGAAAGAAATGATTATAAATTTAGGCTTGGACATGTGGATTCAGGAGTCTTTGAAACATCCAAAAAGAGATGTTAAATAGGCAGACTGACATAGGCTGGGGTTGGGGTTGAGAGTGTGTGCGTGTGTGTGTGTGTGTGTGTGTGTGTGCGCGCGCGCGCGCGTGTGATCATGCACATGTGTGCATCCTTTTACAAGTGTAAGATCTATATAGCTTTGTAAAGTATGAAGTCTCTACTATTAGGACTGAGTGTTGGTATAAGTCTACACAAATTTATTCAACTGTAAAACTAAAGGAATAAAAATGCATGAATAAATGAAAGAACAAGATAGGTGTGTGTGTGTACATATGTATGCGTGTGTATGTATATATATCTGAAAGCCAGGTCTATGTAAATTAAAGTGGTGTGGGAAAATGGAATATAGCTTTCTTGCTCTATACTAAACTCTTGGTACTCAGTAAATATTTCTCAAATAGAACTTCCTATAGTTAGAGCACCATGAACTGTTTTCTTCTGCTCACCTCTCCAGTAAGTTTAAAACTAGCAAAATAATGGTAAATGATCAAAATACTCCAGCACAAACAGTACAAAGTAGAAGAGCATGTTACCTTTTTTATGATTCATGACATTCAACTATGAAAACATCTACAAAAAAAATATGCCACATTTAAAACTAAAAACCCAAGAACTCTATGTGATTCCCTTCAAAATTTTGTAAATAATGTACTAGAAGATATCTGTGTGAAGAAAAGCAAGTGATTTTTTTTTCCTTTAAAAAGAATGATCAGTGTTTTAATTGGCCAAGAAAAGGACTCTTCCTAGCCCACAACTGCACGTGATCTCACCACATGACCAATTCAACTAACAGAGTTGTTTGTTTTGATTAGGTAGTGTATTGCAGTCACCCATGGATAGAACTGCCCTATGTTCTGGTTTGGACAGTCCCAATGTACACCTCTTGCCCCAATTATTAATAGCTCCTTTTTTCACTTTCAGTAGTGTCGTCCAAGTTTGCACGATAAATTATTTGGTTACCACATATGTGAAACTCTAAAAAAATGAAAAGTCCTCAGCTGTTAAATCCAGATATTCAAAGTCCATGGGCCATTCAATTTGGAAACAATGATCTCTTTATTCTAAAAGGTCCGCAAGTACCTCCGGTAGGTACCCCTAGTTAAGAACTGCTGATCTAAAGTTCATCAAAAGTTACAGAAATAAAGAAGCATTTGGTGGCAGGTATTCATATGCTGAATTCACGGTAAGGACAACTAGATGGCTACTTTACAAGTATTTCTGCGATACCTTTATGGATGTTTAGCTTTGAGAGAAAACAGGGGATTTTACTTTATCAAATATCTAAAACTAAAGTTTTGAAAACTACTCCAGTTGTGACCAGAGAGGTGGTGCATTGTTCATAATAATGTGGTCCAAACAATAAACTTATGCCTTAGGCGAGTCTTATCTAAAATGTCAATAAATTCTCTTTTCATTGCTTTATTTATTTACTTAAAATAGAGCTGATTATTAAAACAATTCTATGTATACATTATTAATCCTTTCTCCTCTTTAAAGTATTGTTTTATAAGTTTTCCAAGAATATAAATACACAATTTTGATTTAACATCCTTCCCACTAACCTGAAAAGAAATAAGTACTCCACTTCAAGATTTTAAATAAAGATGTTACAGCATTTATTGACTTTTGCTCGAACAAAAATCTCAGTTCAAGATTTTGGACTGTCAGTGACAACTGAAACCTCTTATCTGCTTTCTTCTCATCTGAGAATAGCTTCTTGCAAATAATTAGAATCCACACTTTCAGTTAATTAGTGGGTCCCCCAAGGGGGACCTCTTGGCTTCCCCTTTAGGAGGGGAAGCCAAGAAACATGTAAATTTTCATCCTCCCTGCCTTCCTTAGGTTTCTCCTCCCAGGCAGCAGAAGCTTCATTCAATCATACAATCTGATTCTGATTTGGCAACTCTATCCAGTGCACAGAGGCCTGCTTATCCAAGCTCTTTGCAGACCCCCCCCCCAAACACCCCTGCTTGGTCACTCCTTAGGATTAGGGTACACATACCAGCATACATCTTCATATAGTAGACCTAAGAAAGAGGTTCCAACAAGTTGTAGAAGCAGGCATGAAGCCACTTGGGCAGGGAATTTGGGGTTCAGGTACACACAGAGCTCAGTCTTGGGGTGGGGGAACTGTGGGATCCACTTGGGCCCACTTACAGGGGAATTACTTGCCCATGGAGCCCTGGTAACCTTGCACATCTTTACACAGGCCATGTGAGCAAGGCTTAACCATTAGCTCATCTAAGTCCTGGTCAAACACCCTGTTATTCTCTGAAAACATGAAAACATAGGAGGCATCAGAGGAGGTGCTACCAAGGCCATTTCCTTCCCATCTCCCTGTCTTCCAGGGATATCTTCATGAGACAATTTCTCATCTTCTGGGTTCTGCTGAGGTATGAAGCTTTCTCTCTCCCCACACCCTTCCACTTAGGGTACAGCTGCAGACTATAAACTGCTTAGTTGCAGCACAGAAGCATCCCAGCAGCAAGGTGCCCCAGCACGGAAGCCATTTCATCACATCATCCAGCCCCTTTGGTCTCAGTGTCGTACGGGGGGCCAAGGCATGTGGAGAGCTGGCACCTTGGTTCATCTTGCTTTTGCTCTCTATGTAAGTAATAAACTGTCTGAATTTAAAAGAGTTTGTTGTTTCTTTATAGGCTGAGTCTTTCAACCTTGTTGACCCCATGGGTGAGAAGTGTGGCTACAAGAGGCCAGAGCAGGGTCCTAGGTCAGGGGTCCTGTTGTCAGGTCTCAAGAAGAACTGCCTGCCACGTATACTTAGAGGTAGGAGCTCTCAACAAATCAGAGAGAGCTGAGTATAGAGAATTGACTGTGTGTGGATCCGTTTCAGAAAGAAAAGATGACACCACAACTTAAGGCCAGGAGAAAATAGAAATAATTTGAGGGTATTTATGTCATTGTGGTTATTGAATAGCTAGTAAAGGAAAATTGAAAAAGAACAGACTGCAAAACATGATATTGGCCAGCAGGAAACTTAGGAAAGTATTTACTGTAACACGAGAATATTTTTTAAAAGCAGTAAATGAAAAAAAACCCCAAAACAAAAAACACCACAGGTTACAACACAGTATATCCTGTGTGAGCCTGATTTTGTAAAACAAAAGCACAGATTGAAAGCCAGTATTTTTCTTTAAAAAAAAATATATTCTAGGACTTCTCTGGTGGCGCAGTGGTTAAAAATCTGCCTGCCAATGCAGGGGACGTGGGCTTGAGCCCAGGTCCAGGAAGATCTCACGTGCCACAGAGCAACTAAGCCTGTGCACCACAACTACTGAGCCTGCGCTCCAGAGCCCACAAGCCACAACTACTGAGCCTGCATGCCACAACTACTGAAGACTGCACGCCTAGAGCTCATGCTCTGCAACAAGAGAAGCCACCACAACGAGAAGCCTGCGCACCGCTATGAAGAGTAGCCCCACTCACCACAACTAGAGAAAGCCCATGCGCTGCAACAAAGACCCAATGCAGCAAAAAAATAAATAAATTTATAAAATTATTCAAGGGCTTCCCTGGTGTCGCAGTGGTTGAGAGTCCGCGCCGATGCAGGGGACATGAGTTCGTGCCCCGGTCCGGGAAGATCCCACATGCCGCGGAGCGGCTGAGCCCGTGAGCCATAGCTGCTGAGCCTGCGCGTCCAGAGCTTGTGCTCCGCAACGGGAGAGGCCACAGTAGTGAGAGGCCCGCGTACCGCAAAAAAAAAAAAAAAAAAAAAAAAAAAAAAATTATTCAATACTGTTGAAAATGACCATAATTACCTTTGTAATTAGATAAAGAATAAACACCAAATGGGTAAAAGGGATAAATAAACATAAAATAGGAAAAAGGCCAGAAGACACATTAAAGAGAAAGATAAACAAGGTAATATTTAGATAAACAAAACATTGAAAACTTATTAGTGGCATGTTGCTTCTAATTAAGATTTTAAACATTTACTTACACTAGTGCATTTTACCATAAATGAAGTGAAAAATAAAAGAATTTATATGCTTCCCAAATTACTGACCTAGTGAAATTGTTGAGTATCCCTTCATCTTTTAATTAGCTCCTTTTTTCTAGGACTCCCTGCTTTACCTTCCTTCTCTAAACAAGTTGAAGGCATGTATTCTTGAATTTTAGTAAGCAAAGTATATGCTGGCAGAGACAAAGAGCTTCTTAAAATGTAGATACTTGAGCTGTACGTTAAAAATTCAGATTCGAACAGTCTGCACCAGAACCCAGGGCTCTGCATTTTCAATAAGCTTCCGAAATGATTCATATGCTGGAGATCTGGGAAACACACTTTGAAAGATTTTGAATGAACTAAAGAACCCCAATTAAACATAAATATACATAATTCTACCCCTTTTGTTTAACAAAATGTTTGAATTTCTTGGTCACATACTCCTAACCAGTGCCTTTTCTAACCAGAGCCTTTTCCGGTTTATTCACACTGAGATAATAATTGTCGTATTCATCTAAGAACACCCCCTTTCTAATTTTCTTTTTCTTGCCAAAGAGAAGTCACAGTCTGAGGGAATTGATAAGCCACACATACCCTTCTTCTTAATGAGTCTTGAAGCTTACTGAGCGACTTTTAGAACAGGAGAGTATTGTACCCTTCTGCAATGCTAGGGCAAAAAAAAAAAGGCCCATAGCATAAAGTCAGATGCCCTTGTCCCCTGTCCCAGGCCCTCCACATCTGGTCTTATCTCAAATTGCCTGTACCGTGACCAGCTGAATGACTGACCTTGGAGTGGCCTTGCTTGTGACCACTTTCTACACTTTCAATTTTCTTCACCTTCTGTTTCCCACACTTATTAAAGTCTACTCCCACTTAAAGCTGTTTTGAGATCCACTTTCTTCTTAAAACTTGCCTATTTACCAACTCAAACTGATTCATCCTACATCTGAACCCAGTTGTGTTTATTAGCAACTTGACATATGTATAGGTCATGTAGAATTTATGTGCTCAAGGAGACACCCAGGGTCCAGTTGGACGTGGAGAGTGGTGGGGAGAGGTTAGTCACAGGGCAAGTTAAGACACCCTTCATTCATTTACTGTGACTTCATTTATTCAGTCACTCAATTTTTTCCACAATTCTCTCTTAATCACTTACAATATGCCAGGAATACTTCTGGGTACTGGGAACACAGCAGTAAACAAAACACCCAAGGTGCTTATATTCTAATGAGAGTAAGCAGACATTAAAGAAATATATAAAAGATACCACAAAAAAAGAAAATTACAGACCAACATCACTGATGAGCAGAGATACAAAAATCCTCAACAAAATACTAGCAATCTGAATTCAACAACACATTAAAAGGATCATACACCATGACCAAGTGGAATTCATCCCAGGGATGCAAGGATTTTTTTAACATCCACATATCAATCAGTGTGATACACCACATTAACAAGTTGAAGAATAAAACCATATGATCATCTCAATAGATGCAGAAAAAGCTTTTGATAAAATTCAACATCCATTTATGATAAACCCTACAGAAAGTGGGCAGAGAGGGAACCTACCTCAACATAATAAAGGCCATATATGACAAACTCACAGCTAACATCATACTCAACAGTGAAAAACAAAACGTTTCCTATAAGATAAGGAACCAGACAAGCATGTCCACTCTTGCCACTTTTATTCAACGTAGTTCTGCAAATCCTAGCTATGGCAATCAGAGAAGAAAAATAAAAGGAACCCAAACTGGAAAAGAAGAAGTAAAACTGTCACTGTTTGCAGATGACATGATACTATACATAGAGATTCCTAAAGATACTACCAGAAAACTACTAGAGCTCATCAATGAATTCAGTAAAGTTTCAGGATACAAAATTAATACACAGAAATCTGTTGCATTCTGTACACTAACAGTGAAAGATCAGAAAGAGAAATTAAGGAAACAATCCCATTTACCATCACATCAAAAAGAATAAAATACTTAGGAATAAGCCTACCTAAGGAGGCAAAAGACCTATAGTCTGAAAACTATAAAATGTTGATGAAAGAAATCAAAGATGACACAAACAGATGGAAAGATATACCGTGTTCTTGGATTGGAAGAATGAATAATTTCAAAATACTACCCAAGGCAGTCTACAGATTCAATGCAATTCCAATCAAATTACCAATGGCATTTTTCACAGAGCTAGCACAAAAAAAATTTTAAATTTGGATGGAAACACAAAAAACCTGGAATAGCCAAAGCAATCCTAAGAAAGAAAAATGGAGCTGGAGGAATCTTGCTCCCTGTCTTCAGATTATACTACAAAGCTACAGTCATCAAAACAGTATGGTACTGGCACAAAAAACAGAACTATAGATCAATGGAACAGGATAGAAAGACCAAAAATAAACCCATGCACATACAGTCAATTAATCTATGACAAAGGAGGAGAGAATATACAATGGAGAAAAGATAGTCTCTTCAATAAATGGTGCTGGGAAAACTGGACAGCTACATGTAGAAGAATGAAATTAGAACATTATCTAACACCATACACAAAAATAAACTCAAAATGGATCAAAGACCTAAATGTAAGGCTGATTACTATAGAGGAAAACATAGGCAGAACACTCTGTGACATAAATCACAGCAATATCTCTTTGGATCTACCTCCTAATGAAAACAAAAATAAACAAATGGAACCTAATGAAACTTAAAAGCTTTTGCACAGTAAAAGAAACCATAAACAAAATGAAAAGACAACTCGCAGAATGGGAGAAAATATTTGTTAATGCTGCGACCAACAGGGATTAATCTCCAAAATATCTAAATAGCTCATGCAGCTCAATATGAAAACACAACCCAATCAAAAAATGGGTGGAAGATCTAAATAGACACTTCTCCAAAGAAGACATACAGATGGCCAAAAAGCACATGAAAAGATGCTCAACATCACTAATTTTTAGAGAAATGCAAGTCAAAACTACAATGAGGTATCACCTCACACTGGTCAGAATGGCTATTATAAAAAAGTCTACAAACAATAAATGCTGGAGAGGATGTGGAGGAAAGGAAACCTTCCTACTCTGTTGGTGGGAATGTAAATTGGTACAGCCACTATGGAGAACAGTATGGGGGCTCCTTAAAAAACTAAAAATAGCACTACCGTATGATCCAGCAATCCCACTCCTGGGCATACATCCGGAGCAAACCATAATTCAAAAAGACACATGCACCCCAGTGTTCACTGGAGCACTATTTACAATAGCCAAGACATGGCAGCAACCTAAATGTCCATTGACAGGAATGGATAAAGAAGATATGGTATATATAGACAATGGAATATTACTCAGCCATTAAAAAATGAAATAATGCCATTTGCAGCAACATGGATAAACCTGAAGATTATCATACGAAGTGAAGACAGACAGAGAAAGACAAATATCACGTGATATCACGTTACGTGGAATCTAAAAAAATGATACAAATAAACTTATTTACAAAACAGAAACAGACTCAGACATAGAAAACAAGTTTATGGTTAACAAAGGGGAAGGGGGGAGGGATAAATTAGGAGTTAGGGATTATCATACACACTTCTATATATAAAATAAATAACTCATAAGGACCTACTGTCTAGCACAAGGAACTCTACTCATTACTCTGCAATGACCTATATGGGAAAAGATTCTGAAAAAGAGTGGATATATGTGTATGTATACCTGGTTCACTTTGCTGTACACCTGAAACTAACACAACATTATGAATGAATTATAGTCCAATATAAAATAAAAATTAAATTTAAAAAAGACAGTAAAAATAATGCATATTATTATAACCAACACTTATTGAATGTTTACTGATGCCAGGTACTATTCTATGTGCTTTGTGTTAACTCACAATTTATGAAATAAGAATTATTATTTTCCATTTTACAGATAAGGAACCCAGGCACAGAATGTTTCAAGAACTTGCCCAAAGTCATAAAGCAAGCAGTAGGAGGCAAAGATTTAAATCTAGGCATTCTGGCTCTAGCATTCACCCTCTTAAGTCCTCACCAAACCTCACCATCAATAATAAAAGTATGTGCTCTGAAGAAAAATAAAGCACAGTACGTGGGACAGAGAGTAATGAAAAAAGGGTGGTCAGAGAAGGCTTCTTTAATATTCATTTTTATAGGCAGATGCAAGTTCCTTCACTTGTGGAGTTCAACTCAGTTAGTTTCTATTAAAGTTGAAGTAAGACATATTTCGGTTAAGTGGTCATGATGCCAAACACAGCCCCACTTCAGAAACTTTGCACTTGAAGGGACCCAGGTCAAGAGTGACCCCAACCTACTTCTGTGGTCTTCTAAGGGTATAGAAGTTGTTCCCGTGGCTCCACATGAGGGAGTATGGGGTTAGAAAAGGGGCAGCTGTTAGGTCAAGTAAAGGGACAACCAACCAACTTAAAGGGTAGAGATCAAAACCACAGAAGAGGTTAAAGATCTTTTAAGAAATAGTGGTATTTTCCTCAGGATATGAGGGAGCGAAGATGAAACTAACACACATTCATGGCAATGATCATATCATTAGAGCCATTACCATGCAATGGGGCCAGAACCAGGGACCCCTCCCCATCACCACTTTATTTCCTCATTTATCCCTCCTCCCTGCCTCCAATCCTAGAGAAAGGGAGGTGTCACATGGCATGATCACATCACCACCTTTTCCTCTAAAGAAACTGTGGGCCACAGTCTTAAGCCTGTGCTGATTGGGAAAGAACAGGCAAGTCTTAAATATTGAGAATGCATTAATAAACTGAAGTGACAGAGAGTTATGGAATCTCTTTTAAGGGACTATTAGAGGAAATAGAGTTGAAAGCAGTGATAAGAAAAACAAAACTTCACTCAATTTACTTCTGAATGCATTTAGACTCCTAAACAACTTGGTGACACAATTAAGACACACCTATAGTAAAATTTCTGGTAGTGAAAGTGCTATAGTGAAAACTTGGAGGCAGTTATTTTTTAATTTCATAGTCAGGAAAGCCTCGAAGGAGGAAAACTGTGAGCCAAGACATCTGAACATAGTGAGGAAGTAAAACATGCCAACATCTGGGAAAAGAACATTCCTGGTAAAAGAATTTAAAAAAAAAATTCTGGCTCTTGGTTGACCGGTTGATTGAATTATATCATATTTGTACCTGTGATGGAAGTTCCATATGGGTGATGCCTGTGTCTTGACAATGTAATGTGGAAATGAGGTTTTGTGAACACTTGGTACATTGTAGACATTGTAGACATTCATACAGCAATGAGCATTTACAGCAATGAGCAGTAAAAGTTTTGATAAAAATCAGAAACCAAATTTACTCAAGATTTAATAGAATACTTACCATATGAATACTGCTGGCACGTATATTTGTGAGAAATTAGTTTTCACAGAATTAGTTACAGAAATTAGTTTTTACAGAATATAGCAGAGAATTAGAGATATATTAATATTCTCAATATATTATATTCTCAATATAAAATGACATTTCATTTAAAGTTTCATATGATTAATTTTGTTCTAATGCATTTAATAGTCATAGCATATGTGATTTTTAACTATTTAAAATTGTAATATTAATTTAATGGAATATTTTGAAGTTATTAAAATCATGTATTTGAAGAATATGGATTAGGTAATATATTTATTGGAAAATTAAGACAGAAGAATATAAATGAAGAAAGGAGAATGAAAAAAATGTTATCATTACCTCTAGAGTCTGAGGACTTGAAAATTTTATATTTTTTTAAATTTCAATACTTTTCAAGTTTACAACAATGAATTCGTGTTACTTTTATAATTGGGGGAGAAGCACAATACTTGTGTGTGTGTATATATATATATATATATACACACACACACGCACACATTCCCAATTCTATTAATTATTCACACACAATCTTTTAATTCTTTGGCAAAAGTAAGTATGTTCAAGAAATACAGCAGCTAGCTAACAGTAAACTGTAATTTTATGTTTCCTTATATTAAAGATTTGTATTACCACACTTAAGATTTCCCTTTAAGTTTCTTAAACTTGATTTACAAGGAGTTATTCAGAATTTACAAACTAATTTTGTAAATTCTACACAGTGCTAATTGTAAATCAATAACTCTAATCTTAAACAAAGTAGAAACAGGTTGTTTTAACTCTCTGCTTTGTCCTTGGGAATGCAGAAACTAAAAATCCCATCAAATCTGCCCTGAAGCCTTTTAAACTTGCTTTTATTTTGGGCTCCTATTTTATCATTTGCTAGTCTCCATGGTATAGAACACAACTGTCAAAGTAAGAGCTTATATTTCAGATCAGTCATTTGCCTCATCATAAAATGCATTTACAGGAATCAAATGCAAGATGAAAAAAAAATTAGGACATATCTTAATTTTCTGGAAAGCAACAAAATTCATTTATAAGCTACTTGTACACTAAGGTAATACCTATAAGAAAACTTAATGGACTGAAGTACTATTCTCCTTAAAGGTCCATTTTTAAATCAGAGGAAGCATAGCTAGCAGCAAATATCTTATTAAACAACAAGTGTGCAAATGCAAAAGGCAGAAGCCTCTAGGGCCATGTTAATTATCTCAGGGTCGCAGGCATTAAGAACACTGTCTGGCAGTTTCTAAGGCAGTCATATGGCAGTGCCAGCACACAAGCCTCCCCAAGGTCTTGCAGTTACAGCACTGTCATATTTCAAATGACAGGTAATACTTATGAACACTCCAACACTAACCTCCTCAATTATAGTCAATGTCATGGTTTTACAACTGGAGGAACTACTAATTTCTAACATATATATTGCCTGACAAAAAGTACTTTATAAAAATAAGGTTTACACGTTTAAATAGGTTTAAAACCTATTGCAAGATGCTAAAGAAATCTTTGGAATGTTCACACCAAGATTCTTTGGGTGTTTTTCTTCTTGGGGGGGAAAACACATACATTTTCTTTCATAAGGAAGATAATTTTTGTAGCATTTATAGGGCAAGAAAGCCTCAAAGCAGTTTAATGGGTCTGGATTCCATTCTTCTTGCCTATAGTGACATTTTATCACAAGATATTTCAAGTTAGATTTAATTCATTTCCAATATACTCATACATATTACATTAGAAATGTGTATTTATATAGACATGGTGTTATTTCATCAAATTACATTTCTTCCTACTTTTTACTAAGATGACATTTTTCTATCTTTCAGCTTGCTTGTGAATATTTGCAACTGATGTGCTGGCTCTGTTAACACCTCCTCTTTCTAGTTTTTCTTTTACTTGTAAGCCTCCTAATAAGACCACAGAGAGCCACTCAGATGTCAGTGTGTGTTCCTAGTAATCCTCACATGGTGCAACCTTTGACAAGAAACCCGAAATCTCACTTAGGATCAAGCTTAAACCTCCAAATTGTTAAAGTAATATGTCTAAGAGATTAAGTTCTAGGGGAAACTTTAGCTTTACCTGAATGGAGATTGTTAAGGGAAGCAGCTGGGCTTCTATGGGGCAGGAAGGCTGAACTATGAAAAACATTTTCAAGCTCTGGATGAGCAGTTTTTCCACTAGACATCTTTCATCTTCCATAGAAAGTTCTCAACTATGGGTTCATAGAGCATTGGTAATCTCCAAATGGGGGCAGTATGAAATTGCATGTTTTGTTTTTATATACACATGCATATTTTTCTGGGGAGAGTATATAATATTCATCTACTTCTTAAAAGAATCCATAACCCCGAAACTTAAATTATTAGACCATGTAATCTATGGGACTTTATTCCCCAAGAATACCCATTTATAAATGGAAAACATAGAAACAGACAGAAGTGAGAGACTCATTTAAGACTCAACTAAGAGTTTTAATTTAATTTGCAAATAAGAGAATATTGATTTTTTTCCAAATTTTGTCTGACAATAAAAAAAGACATTGAGAGTTGAAGTAGTTAAGTATTATACTCATTTAGATTCTGAATATGTGCTTATGTTTTTGGATGATTTACTTTATGAATTTAATACTATTAGGAAATAAACATTCCTTTAGTAATTTAGAAGACATTCTAATTGTTTCAAATGTATAAAAATGTTTAGATTATAAGGACAATGAACTTCTGAGGTAAAATTTTCATGAAAATCTTTAATATTTACTTGTAAATGCATTTAAAATTTCTGAAACCTGGGTTTAAATTAATATACCTCATACAGTTACCTCTGGTCATGAGAATAATACAAAATTAGCTTCCAATTCCAGTTCTGTCATGGACATGTTAGAAATCTTAATCCTTACTTTGTCAAATGTGTAACAATTATTCTTAGGAATGGATTTTAAAATTTTCATATTTTAAAATGAGTAAAAATATAGAATAGAGAAATGATTAAATCATAACAGTATCTGCTATTTTGGGTGTAAGTATTTCTAATTTGTGATAGATGTTTCAGACCAACTTCCCCTCAGGGTAAAAGATGCTTTTAAAATTGTTTTGTTTTGTTGAAGCAGAAGAAATCGGTGACTCAAACACATCAAGAAAGAGGATGGGCTTCCCTGGTGGCACAGTGGTTGAGAGTCCGCCTGCCGATGCAGGGGACACGGGTTCGTGCCCCGGTCCAGGAAGATCCCACATGCCGCGGAGCGGCTGGGCCCATGAGCCATGGCCGCTGAGCCTGCGCGTCCGGAGCCCGCAACGGGAGAGGCTACAAGAGGCTACAACAGTGAGAGGCCCGCGTACCGCAAAAAAAAAAAAAAAAAAAAAAGAAAAAAGAAAGAGGATGAGGATCACCTCACCTTGTTTACTTTTGATTGGCATAGGAAACCTTTTACTCTGTTAAGTGATAGCTGCTCTGCTTGCCGCTATGGAGCAGCTCACATCTAGATTGCAAATTTCCTGAAGGTTAATTTCAGCTTCTGGCTAAAATGCCTTTGTTTGAATTGACTTGCATTGCCTTCTTACAGGTAAATAATTCCAGATACAGTTTTAGGTCAGTTCCACCTAGATACAAGATAAAGGGTTTAAAAACTAATGAATAGAAGCCACTCTACTTTAGCTAGGTGTTCAAAATAAATGCCTGTTCTGACCTGAAAACTTAAAAAAAACAACGATTATGCCATTTCAAGGTATTGCACATGAGCCTTGGTCACTGCCAAAAATATGAAATTCTAAGTAAGGAAAGCCAAGTACTCCCTACAAGTGTTTTGTCTGTCCCATACTCCTTTTTTATTTTAGAATAGAAAATACACTATATTAAGAATAACTTTCAGCAGCATATATCTTCTATTTATGGGATAAAGAGAGAAATTGTGAAGCCAAAGAATTTGGGGAAGAGCATATTAAATATTCAAATTATCTTAATTTGGAATTTAAATTGTCTCATCACGGTTATCAGAGCTAAATTTTTATTGTCATTTAAGCATCTGGTCACACAGCCTTTTCAACTGAACTGATTATATTATTTAATAAAACCACACATTGTTTTTTCCTTAACCATTCTGATTTGGTAGAGAGCTCGTGGGGAGATGTGTTTGCAGTTGAAACTGGGATGCAATTTTGGATTTCATACAGTGTTTTCCACCTGTTCTACTTCAGATCTGGAAACATACAAAAAGTTACTGATGTGTAACTTCACTTTTCATCCATTGGCACTAATTTTATTTTTTTTTATTAGATATATTTGCACCTGCTGTAATCAAAAGCAACAGATATTAAATGAACAAATGAAGATTTGTTTCACAGAGGAATGGAGTGTGTGTGTGTGAGCATGTGTGTGTGTGTGTGTGTATGTATGTATGTATGTATATGTATGTGTGTGTGTGTGTGTGTGTGTGTGTGTGTGTGTGTGTGTGTGTAGGGCAAAATGTTAACATTTTTTCCAAGGGTGGCGCTGGAAGAAATACATACACAAACGCAAACCCTCCAAATCCATCCACTCATCCTTCACTGAAACAAATGGCAGGGATAATGCTGATGTGTCGAGGTTCCTATTGAGATCGTTGCCATATGAGGAGGATCCTGTAAGCTACGGATGGGATCCCTAGCTGAAGGAAAGGCTGAAGGCTGAATTCAGCCTGCAGAAACTGTCAGACAGGCTCAGGAGTTTTCAAAATAACCCACTGGAATCTCTTGAGATGTGCTACTCAGTGCACCACAGTTGGCTCCACTCCTTACTGCCATACACCCAGCCTCACCCGTTGCTTGAGTTGCCTTGTACCTGAAGATATTGGAGTTTGGTGCCTCTGTTAGGCAGTCTTTTCCCCTTACTTTAAACCAGAAGATGGTTTTTCATCTTAAACAGGAAGACAGTGTTTTCCCAGTGGGTCAGCAATTTGAACTTTCTGGGTACACTTCCTAGTCTCCTGCCCACTTGTAGCCAAATATTTATCTCTTGTCCATTCTTCAAAAATGTCACTGACCTCCAAATTACATGAGACTATGCCTAGACGTGTGTATTTTCTCCTCAACAGTGCCTGGAACTTTACAAGGCCATTCAATCTGCAGAATCAAATTTTTTGTCAGTAAAGAAAATTTTTCTTCCATTGTTAATTTAATAATTAATTTGTTAGAATGGCGAAAGGGAGATAGAATCAAGATAGAGAGGTGGTAAACACAGACTTGAATTTTCCCCTAATAAGCTTTTCTGATTCTCTATTTTCTCCATTAAAAGAAATACTTTTAGTGTTTTCTATTAAAATATTGTTTTTTGAAATCTTACACACTTAACATTTACGACTCCTTCCTTTATGCATCTGAAGATGCCTCATGACTGAGTTTGGAAATCTATAGTTACAAAGCATTTAGAAGGTTTCCACAATAACAGCAGCAGTTGCCAAAACTATGCACTTTAAATGCTTCTTTTCATTCCATACACACCGTGACCCTGTGGGGGACCTGTTACTATCTCTTTCTGACTGATGAAGAAATAAAATCAGAGGGATCATGTAACTTGGTGAAGATCACATCGTGAGAATATGGTAGAGCTGGAGTTGGTGCATTTAAAGGTGGCTCTCTCCACCACCCAGCATCCTGTCTCATCATTCAACAGCTTTTCAGTGGATAGTGCTGGCCAAGCTTACCCATCACTGACACAAAATACACGCACATAAGGACCTTTTTCATATGCCGGCTGCTCAGCTTGACCTTAAAACCCTCATCACAACCCGGAGTTGAGTGCTACCCCTACCCTCTGCTGGAAATACCCTAACACCATTTTAAAAGCAAACCACTAGATTATAGTGTGAATATCTGGAATCAAAAGCAATCATTCTTACCAACTGAAGTGAAAAAAAAATGGAATTCAATTCAAATTCAGTTTTTGAAATGCAGCGTTTTAGTTATTTAACTTAAATCATCTCAAAAGGTAACAGATGCTTTTAGACACTCATTTTCTCTTGCTCTCGTACCTAATAAACATTTTTATACATGAAATGCTATTTGCATGCCTGCGTGGGTGGCAGTGCCACCCTCAGACTCATCTCCCTTATTTATTGTTGTGTATCACTCAGAATCGCAGCAACTCGATTAGATCTCGATTCTCTGAAATGTATATGTTGCTCTGACAACGAAAAGCTGCTACCCTCGCTAGAGTGTACGTCGTTCTGTCAACTTGTCTTCAGCATATTAAAAAGAAAAACCACAAAAAATATTATTACTGCTCTTTTACACTCATATCTTGTTCTCCTATATTATGAAAGAAAATGGCTTCGATTTTTAAAATGTTTATGCCTTTTTTACTATAATACACACAATATTTTGAGAAAAAGTGAAAAATTTTATCCATAAACCATTTAGTTCTTCTTATCCCCTCTTACCTGTGACTCCTAATGAAATTTACAATCAGGAAATACAATGATTTTGCATTTTCTTTTTAAGGGGTCACTCATCTATTGGTAGCTTCTGTTTCAGGTTATTATACAAAAGTAACCACTTTGGCCTTTTTGCATTTGAGTAGTCCACTCCGTGGTGCTGTTTAGTTAATTTAGTTATTGTCTTTTTTTTTTTTTTTTTTTTGCTACTTTTCTATTAC
The DNA here is from genome assembly GCF_963455315.2 of Globicephala melas. NCBI lineage: Eukaryota > Metazoa > Chordata > Mammalia > Artiodactyla > Delphinidae > Globicephala > Globicephala melas. Next base: position 91,375,317 of record NC_083317.1, read on the forward strand.
TTGAACTTTTGTCTTTCTACAAAGCAGGTTTTTATAACCATGCATGGACAGTCATCATAGAGTACTTGGTGAGTCAGAATTTTAATACAGATTGGTCCAGTTTAACAGTATTTCATTATATAAATATATGTATACACTTATTATTTATAAATATAATTATAAAAATTAAATCTATGTATCTTATAAAGTAGTGTGTGGTTTACAAAAATCTTAAACTTCATTAAGTTATGTGACAGAGAGAGCTGGTATTATTATCCTCATGTTTGTATAGGGAAAGAAAGAGAAGACTGTAATAGTTTATGAGTATCACCCAAAGTGGTGGAAGCAAGTGTTTTCTGACATTAAACAATCTTTCCACTGCTGTCTCATAGTCCCACAGAATTTTATACTCTCTAAGCTTTATGTTACCTTTACAACATAAACCTCACATACCTAACATTTTACTACCAACCCCTATCAATGAACTGGCTAAAAGAAATTATATTTACGAGAAATTGAAAGGGATATGGAACCCAAACAAACATCTAAGAAACCTGAGTTATGTTCCTCAATAAAGTTGTAATATCAGAAAGTGCCATATTCTGTCCACAGTAGCTTCATCTCCTGTTGGATCACATTCCTTATCTTGCATTCTAACAAGAAACTTTTCATTTTTATCACTGATGTCAAGAAACAGACACATTTGTTATAAACTATTTTAGCGTATGATGACTAGCATGGCATTCAGCATCTCCGCATGATAAGGTCTAAAGTATTTCTAGAATCTCATGCCAGGAAAAACTAAGAAATTGGTGAGCTTTTTGCTCTCTGATAATAAAAGCTCTATAGCCAATACTGTTTCTTCTTTTCCTGTCAGGGCCCACAGGAAGCTCCAAATCAGATTAGTTTCTCCATCACAAAAATGATATTAAGTTTATGATAGACATACTTTCTTCTTTTTCCATTAGTTGCTTATCTCTTATTGGATGAATGCTATTTATAAGACACCTCAAATAATTTTCAGAAACAATGAGGTATGCATTTAAATCTGAGTAGTTATAATCAAGGGAAGTCTAATATACTTGAAAATTTTATTTCTTATGTTTTGTATACACACTATTTACTCAATACATACAACTTCATGAGTTGAGTGCTGATTTGGAATGCTTCTTAAAGTTGGAAAACTTTAACATTTTCATTTAATAATACAATTTGTAATAATTTGTAATTAATGATTTACAAAAAATAAAAATATTTAATACAGATATTCAGTATTTGTATTCTATATCTCCCTAGTGTTCAGACTGGTATCTTGTACGTGGAAAGAATTCAAAACAATAGCCTGCTGATTATTTTATTGTTCTCTTTACAAGATCTATTTATGAGCTTGTAGTAAAATATTCTATACTTGTTTCTAAACAGGAGCAAGTTTATCATATTACTGTCAGCCTTCTTAAAAGCTTCAACTTACAAAGATCATACAGGTTTTTTTTCTAAAGAGTTAAATGTGATTCATTTAGGTCTGAAAAATATTGACAGGACAAAACATCATATTGGAAAATTTTCAGATAAAAGAGTGGCTTAAGTCCAAAGATCTAACCATCAACCAACCAACAAAAACAAAAAGAAAAAAGTCTCACAAACCTCCTATCAGTCCAAACAACCAAATCTAGGTAATTTGAGGTCTGCTATGGTCTGAATGCTTGTGAACCCCTCAAAATTCGGATGTTGAAATCCTAGTGACCAATGTGGTGGTGTGGTCTTTGGGAGGTGATTAGATCCTAAAGTGGACCTCTCATCAATGGGATTAATGCTCTTATAAAAGAGATCCCATAGAGCTCCCTAGTCCCTTCCACCATGTGAGTATACAAGAAGTCTGCAGACTGGAAGAGGGCTCTCTATTGACCATGCTGGCACCCTGATTTCAGACTTCCATCCTCCAGAACTGTGAGAAATAAATTCTGCTGTTTCTAAGCTACCTACACTGTGGTAGTCTGTTACAGCAGTCTGAAGGGACTAAGACAAGGTCAAGGTCCTTAAAAGATATAAATCTGAGAGCTCTCCTAGAGCAGATATAGAGTCACACTCATCTTTCTATCCCCAGGGTCTAGTAGAGTTGGACCCAAGGTAGGCGCCCCACAAATTTTGAATGGATCATTTAAGATGATGCTAGTGGAATATATGTTTTGAGCTGCTTTTGCCTAGTAAGACTGATTTCTGCTGATCCATCGATATATTCCCAGGCAATCTCCCTTGGCCAAAGCATGCCTTTGAGAGTTGGCAGGCTAGCTAGGACTTGGTGTTTAGTCTCTGGCCAGAAACAGAATGAAAAGTAACTGAACGGCAAAGGGTATTAATCTCTTGACCCTGGACTTATTAACTCTATGCTTTAACTGAGTTAACCAGCCATGGTTAGAAGGAGCAGCAATGTTCGTAACCTCTAATTACACCATTCTTTCTGTCTAAATATTATGGACTTGGTTGAGAGGCACATTTGAAAAGACATTAATGGCATAGCATATGTTACATTGTAGTTTTGTTATCTGAGCCAAAATTAGAACCCATTTTTCAGATAATTTTCCAATGCTCTATTCTCTGAAATCAAGTAGTCTATTACGGTCCTTAAAATTTCTCTATCAGAACCTATAGCCCCCCAAATCCAGGAGCATTCTATTAATAGTTACAAGGTATTTATTAGTATCCTTATAATATCCAAGTTCTTCAAATGCAACACGTATTTTTCAATCTATGGATTTTACTGCATTGAATCTATCCATTAGAAACAATGATCAAATACCTATGAGCAAGGTTCTCTTCCACATACCACCTGAGATACAAATTATGACAAATATCAATAGTTGTTGCTTTCAAGGAATGTACAACCTAATCTAAAAAATGAGGTGTACATACAGAAATATAAGTACTTCCCCCTCCCCCAAACACACCTATTAAAGAGCAATGCAACATGCAAGAAGGCACAGAAGGCCGTTTTGCAGGCAAGAAGGGCTGAATTCTGAGGATTGCAAATGAAAATAAGATTACATGGAAAAGACTTGGCAGTTTTATTTGTCTACAAGTTCAATATGAAACACTTGAGGAGCAAGACTGAGACCACTGAATTCCTTATTATAGCCCTCACACTGATTTTTAATTATTCCTACTATAGTGTTGTACCTAATACCTTGTGAGCTATTTGAGGGTCACAGCTGGATCCTTTTTTATCTTTGTGTACCCAAGACGTAGCATAGTACTGTGTATTTTGTTAGTTCAACAAAATTTGTTCATTTGAGTATTTATTGAACATGAATACTTTGCACCAGGCACTGGGAACACAGGGTTTAACTAAAGACACATGGTCCCTGCTTAATGAGTTTACAGTCCTGTGAAGGAAAAAAAGAATGAAGGAATAAATGAATGTATTGGGCATGTCCAATGAACAGCAACTGCTTCCCAACTCTTTCTTTTGATCATAAATTTCTTTCACTTGCTGGAGATTCTGATACATCTTCCCACCGATTTTTAAGAAAATGCAGTAAAGTTTGTCTCCTGCTCTTCTGTTTTATCCTACCAACCAAGAAAATTCTGCCAAGTTTTATGTTCTATAGTCAGTATTTTGAAAATGATAGTGTTCCCGCCCCCCAAAGACAAAATGTATTATAATACTGAATATGTTTTTGCAAACCACATTGCCCACAGGTGCTAATAACTTTGCTGGGGGTAGGCAGCCCTGGCCAGGAACCCCAGAGGCAGAGGCTATGTGGAGGGAGTGAGAATGAGAAACAAGGGAAGAGAAACCAGGGCCCATTCTAATGGATTATAAATGCAGGTAGTTTGGTTATTCACCCTAAGGGCTGAAAAGTCTTTGGAGGTCTGTGAACTGGGAAGTGGCAGCATCAGAGTGATATTTTTGAGATAATAGTCCAGCAGTTACACATACAGTCCATGTTGTTACAGATAAACTTAAAACAAGGAAGGCCCATTAGGACATTACTGCAATTGTTCAGGAACAAACTTTCAATTGCCTAAACAATGATGGTTTCAGAGGTACTAGAAATATACTGAGGGTTTTAGCCTGGGGCTGGGTAGAATGGTAGTGCCACAAAGGAAATCAGGTCCATCAGGAAAAGGAACCAATTTGGAATTAGGAGAGAATAAGTGAATCTAGAGAATGACTTATTTTTAAGTATGATTAAATGCAATTACATGGAGTTCTATGATTAAAGCACTGAAGATAGATCAGCTTGAAATTCACAGACATAAAGATTAAGCATTCCTTTCGTGTTCAGAAAATTCTTCACAAATCTTATTATAAACAGTAACGTTAGTGTTGAACAACTGAGAAGTAACTTCTGGCTTTTCCTTGAAATTAGCAAGAGCCAAGACCTACCAATCCTTCATATATTATACAGTAATGTAAATCATAACTTTGGAAATTTGGTAAGATTAGTGCCGGGCCCTATGGCAGAATGAGGTCCCTGAATGTTAAGTACTGTGCATGCCCCAATAGAGTATATGAATTTCCACCATTCATTCATTCATCCATTCACTCATCTATGTGAACTGACTGCTTATTATGTATAATATACTGTGATGGACTCTGGGATTCAGTCAAGAAACAGGAGAGATCTGGTCCCTGGTCTCGTGGAGGTCACATATTTCCTGGACTGAAAAACAAGCTCCTTTGTTTTTCCCAATGGTGTACCCTTAAAGGTTCTCCCTACAGATGTCTCAGGCTGACACTGAGGAAGTTATCAGGCATGTAAATTTTAGAAATGACTAATAAAAGCCACATAACAAACATTATAAATAAACTGAGTAATATTTGATGCTGCAGAATGGACTCTACCTCCTTCCATCTATAGATTCAGGGAGCCCAGATTAATGTCATTTTTAAGTAGGATGTAGTTATGTTCTGCAACTGCTTCCATAGTTCCACAGGGGAAACAGAAGGAGAGAAGGAGCAGAAAATAAGTTAAGTGAAATTAGATCATTGATAAGCTCATAATTTAAGTTCATACCATTTGGCCAGTTTTCTAATAGCTCTAACTTAATGATTCAACTAGTTTCCTGGGAACAAAAATGAGTGCATGTTCAATGTTCTGTATTATATTACTGATGAGAATCTGCCAGAGCCATGTCTAGCTGAAGCTTATGAGCAATGAACCCAAAAAATACTTTGTATTGTTATAGTTCCACTATGAGTAGATAGATGAATACACAGTGGTTGACAATAAGTAAAAATGAGTACACAGAATTGTTTTCTCAATTATTTTCCTAGTGGATCATAATTGTCTTAGTCATTCGACACATTGAGCATCTACCACATGCAAGGCAAATGCTGTGCTCGGTACTATAAATGGAAAAAAGATGGCCTTGTGGGAAGTTTTACATCAACACCCTGAGAGGCAATCTGATGCAGTTCAATAAATAGCAGTGTAGGCCACATAATTTATGTGAATATTAAAGATATAAATCATGATAGCAGAAGTGATGTAATATTATGCCATATAGTAATCATCCACAATGATGGAGATTACGTTGGTTCCTTAGTTAAACTATGATATCTCACAAAATATAAAAGGAAATCAGGAGATTGCCTCCTTCCAGAAGATGAATAGGCAGAAAAATGTTAAATGCTTTGGTGTCAATGCTTGTCAAAAGAGATGAACCTCCACGAAGATTCCTAAGTTTCAGCGGCCCACCTTTATGCAGCCATTTTCCTACGTAAGGCTAGCTATACCAATGGGTATAAAACACTGGTACATTGTCTGTAATGCTCTGTAAATTTGTCATGTTCTTTTGGAGTGTCCTGGCTCTTAAATGTGAGGAATTAATTCTCTCATATACAGAGAAGGCCACACAGAAGTGTGACACCTTTCACTTTTTATAAGTTGAATGCTATGAAATATATGGTAGTAAAAATATACCCCAGTTGATAAATTACTTTCATAGTCATTAAGGTATGTGTGTACTTAATGAGCTGGGGGTAACCAGAATTAAGTTTACTTAATTCTCAATTTTCAATAGGTCATCAACCAATAAGTATTTTATATCTGTTTATGAACATCCTGTTATATTTCCCATGTCTGAAAACAAGAAGAAAGTACTTCAGCCATTTATAAACATTTCTAGTGTAATTCAAAAATTAAGAACTTAAACCTCTGGACAGATATAGTAATAAAATTCCTAGCCACATCCTATTACTTTTTATATTTCACTCATGAAAAGTGGCCTGGCACCTGTCAGTGTGCCTGCTTCTAGAGGTATCTGAAAAAGCCTAGTAAAATTACAAATATACAAAACTTTGTAAAGGCATGCCCAGTTCACCTTGTGTGTGTATTTGATGGATGCTTTATATACTAATTTTGACAGTGATGTAAAAGCCGTGAACATGGAGGAGTCCTCCCTGTACCTCTTTACTGCAAATGGAAATACTGGTACTAAAAGACAAGCTTTAGTCAGTATTTAGAATGATTGATAATTTTGAATATAAACATGGAGACCTCTTAACCAGAAGGTGGCATGACTGCGCTGGATGCTGGTATCATTTTTGACAGGTTTTATAAGACCCGAAACAAGTGAGGGATGGTGTTGCAAGACCACCTTTCATATACTTGCCACTCTGATTTCCTACAGTAATGAACTTTAGCAGCTCTGCTTGGTAGCCAAAGCCATGAAACCTAAGGAATGCACATGTGTCTCAAAAACCACCCAGAGAAGACAGAAGGGGTTGGCTAATATGCTAACCTGATTTTTCTTTTCTTTATTCTGAAGCAGAGAATAGAAAACTGCTTTAGTGCCAAAAAATAGCAGTTGGAAATATTATTTAGTGATAATTGGACATTACCCAAGGTGGGAAAAAAAGAACGCTAAAAGATAAAATTATTCTGGGAAGAGAATGTTGTATTTCTGTTCTTGTTTCAGGGCTTGGAAATCATCTTATTTAGGTGAGAGTATTTTCAGGAAAACATATAATACCAATCATATAAAAATAGGCCTGCTAACTCCTGAGAACTTTGGGGGATAAACTAGGACACACTGTCAACAAAATAAGGTTCCAGGAAGGAGGATTCCTTGTATGCAAACAAGTGCATGACCTTCCCCTCTTCCTGCTGACATCCACGCTGTGCCAGAATTGGTCGGACAGATTCAAATCCCTGGTCTGCCACTTAGTGAGTAACCTTGGGCAAGTTAACCTGCATCCACCTTGCAGGATAGTTTTGAGAATTAGCAGCAGAATACATTAACTATTTAGTGTGATGCTCACAACGAAACAGTAATTAAGTGGCTGGCTGTTTTACTTAGTTCAATCCCACCAAGTCACAAACCAGTTCCATAGGATATAGGGTGTAAGTTATGTTGCTGTGTAAATTAAGGTAAGTTATTCAAAATCATTAAGTTTTTATTCCTGCCATATCCATTCTATGGGGTAAGTGGTTATGGTTCTCCAACTAGAAGACTGTGCAAGAAACATAACTGCCTTATGATTCATATGACCATTCATACAAAATAGCTATTTGACTTTTCCATATCAAAGGTAGCATTTAATTACTGAAAAACAAAAGTCTAATGACACTAAAAAATCTATTTTAATGAAATTAATTTCTATATTTTTAAAAAATAAGCATATTTCAGGAAGACAAAAGGAAACCTCAGCGATAACCACTTTTAATGATATCTTGGAAACCACTGTTAGTATTGTGGGCTTAATCCAGATAGACTCTCATACAAAACTAGAATGTTAGTGCATATAGTTTTGTAACTAGATTTTTGTTCCACTTAGCAATATACCTTCCCTGGCCAAAAGATATATTTCTGTCACATTGTTTTAATAGGCCACAGAATATTCTACTATACAGATACACCATGTTCTATTATTAAAGTCCTTATATTGTTAGATATATAAATAATTTATCCAAGAATGAATGTTCTATGAAGATGAGATCAATGCTTGTTTTATTCACTAGTGTATGTCTAGCTTTCTAGCACCATGCCTACCATACAGAAGAAGCAGTTATTGTTGGTTAATGTTTGTAAAAAGCTTTGCAATTCTATTCATTCAGAAAGTAGTCATATAATACTAGTACAGGCCTAAAATGATGCTAGAGTCTGGAAGAGCAATGAACAATAATAAGTATACAGAATATTTACTAAATTGTTATAGATATTTATGATCTGCTCTTATAAAATTGAATATTTTTACCCTAATAGACAATTAGCAAGCTCTTACTATTAATATACCCCAGACTCTATATTAGGCATTGGGGATAAAGGAGTCAACAAAAGCTGTCCTTCTCTAGTGGGGAGACAGGTATTAAACAAAGAATTCTAAATGAGATTGGTAATTTTAAAAAAAGAGCAAGGAGTACATATATACAGGGAGCTTACTGAGCCGAAAAAAAGCAAGCTCAGGAAGCGTTCCCTAAGAATGCAAATTTTAGGCTGAGGTTTCAAGAATGAGTCGAAGTTGTCTAGGTAAAGATGGTAGATATGAATAATCCAGGCAGTGGGAAAAATGGGTACAGTGATGAAGACTTAAGAGACTAGTCAACAACGAAGGAACAGAAGACAACCTAGGATGACTGAAGCATAGGGAACACAACAAAGAGTGGTAGAATGTGAAGATGGGAGGTAAGAAGCTCCCACGGGACTTTGTAAGACACGCCTAATATCTCAGACATCACCTTTATGATACTAAAAATCAATAAAGGGTGAAGATACATTGCAAGGTGCAAGAGTAGAGAAGCAGGCAACTAATTACGAGGATGTTATTACAGTGGCCTAGGTGAAAAACGTCATCAATAGAGACAGAAAGAAGTAGAAAGACCCCCGAGATACTTATATGGTAGAATTGAGAGTTCTGGTTGTATATGGTCCATTTCACTTTGTGGCTTGCTTTAATTTCAACTGCTATGTCATATGAAAATTGATTTTTTATTAAAGTTGTGCTATGAGGGTTTGTTTCATTTTTGTATACTTGGGTGTGGTGGAAACTGGTTTCCCCATATCCATTTTCCTCTCCTTTATTAGTATTAGGACCCCTGATTTTCAGCTAGGCACATAGCCACTGGGAAAAAAGGCTACCAGCCTACTTAGCAGCAAACTGTGGCCATGTGACTAACATCTGTCTTATAGGATAGGAACAGAAGTGTAATGTGTGGCTTCTGAGAAGTATTAGTAAAGGGAGGGGGTGTGACTGGTGTGACCCTCACCTGCTTTCTTCCAACTGACAAATGTGCGTGTAATGGCTGAAGCTCAATCAATGATCTTGACCTAGAATCAAAGCCATGTGAGACAAGCCACGGCACAAGACAGAGCATCACACCAACGCCTGTCTTCCTGCCTACCTCTGGACTTCAGTAAGTAAAATTTCTATTCTGGTGAATTTACTGTTATTTGTTTTCCTGTCCTATGCAGCAGTACCTAGTCCTAAGTGTTACTGACGTTGGGCGGGGGGTGGGAGAGAGCTATTAATTTTATAATCATCATTTATGGCTAAATTTCCTGAAATGGGAGCTATATGTTTATGTCTTCTGTGGTTTTCAATATAAGGTCAATGAGCTTCTTTAATTGACTATAAGGGGATTTTGTGGACAAATTAGAGTCACTGTTTCAACTTCTAGGGACTGTCATAACAAATTATCACAAATTGGGTGTCTTAAAATAGAATTTATTCTCTCATACTTCTGGAGGCAAGAAATCTGAATATCAAGGAGTTGGCGGGGTTGTTTCTTCCTGGGAGATCTGAGGGAGAACTTGTTCCATGCTTCTCTCCTAGCTTATGTTGGTGGCCAGAAATCCCTGACTTTTCTTGGCCTGAAGAACCATCCTTCTATGTCTGTTTCCATCTTCACATGGTCTTCTCCCACATATCAGATGTGATGTGACATCACATGTCTGTGTCTTCACATGGCTTCATAAGGACATGAGTCATTTGACTTTGGGTCCACCCTAATCTAGTCTGACCTCATTTTAACTTGATTACATCTGCAAAGGGTCTCTCTCCAAGTAAGGTCACATTGACAAGTACTGGATGTTAGGATTTCAATGTGTCTTTTGCGGTGGACACAACCCATAACACTTGCCATATTTAAATATATATATATATATATATATACACATATATATAGTATAAACTCGTAATACTTTGCCTTCTTTAAATTTTTTTAAATTTCCAAATGCATGTGATATGTAGCTAAAGTTGGATTTCGTGGAAAAGGTCTAACTAAACCTATGTACTTGTTATATTTTCTATGAAAAAATTACAAACTTAATATTTTAAAGTTCCTGGCATCTGTTAATTATTTCAATTGATTTTAACTGAAATTATACTTGTATGAAGTCCTCTTGATAAAACTTTGGAAAAAAAAATTGAACATATAAGCAAGTTTTCATTTTTTTCCTAAAAATACCTGAAATGCCACACAAATATTTCTAAATTAAACTTGCATTTAATAAGTACTAAATGTATATTTAGTGAATGATAGAATGAGTGACAAATAGTATAATTTGTTCTTATTAAAATGTATAATACATGTTATAATCTTTGCTTCTGCTTAACTGAAAATGTTAAAGGAATTTTTCAGGTGAATATTATACTATTCAGAATATCAGTTTTTTTCTCCAAAATTGTAGATGAGTTCCACCCTCAAAAAAAAAAGACTATCGGGCTTCCCTGGTGGAGCAGTGGTTGAGAGTCCGCCTGCCGATGCAGGGGACACGGGTTCGTGCCCCGGTCTGGGAGGATCCCACATGCCGTGGAGCGGCTGGGCCCATGAGCCATGGCCACTGGGCCTGCACGTCCAGAGCTTATGCTCCACAATGGGAGAGGCCACAACAGTGAGAGGCCCCCATACCGAAAAAAAAAAAAAAAAAAAAAGACTATCAAAAAAATTAATCAACAAAAACTACTGTCAACAAAATTAAAAACTAAACTGTATGATTTATGATAGGTCTTTTAAAAGTTATCATTTGACATACGGTATTGGGATAATTTTTTAAAAGCTTTTAACTCTTATAAAACTTCTAATAAATTTTTACCAAATATTTGACAAAATTAATACCTTAAATAGTAATATAAATAAGCTTTTCTTCAAAAGAAGTTGACCATTCTATTTAACTAGCCAAATTAGTTTAACATATGTCAACCAAAAAAAATGGAAATTTAGATCTAAGTTGACTTTTAACTGTCACCATAAAACTAATTGACTTACCATTCTTCTGTTTTCTGAAAACACGTACTCCTTAATATGATTTCAGTAAGGCAGGAAAAGGCACATTTCTTAGTACCTAAGCTGTGATGACTAGATATACCATAAGTGCTTCCTAAAATTAAACATCTGTATGCTTTATCAGGTCTCCGACAAAGAAGCTAACAAAAATCAATGCTAACGTGTGACGTGAGAATCACCGTTTGAGCAGCAACAGTTTAATGCACTGTTCTAATGGCAGGAGAAGCTTTCCTCTAAAGTTTAAATAGTTTTATTTGGAATACGCTTCTTGTGTTCTTTTAAGAGCTTTAAAATGCATGCACACACATACATTGATTAATAGAAAAATTCTGAAAAACTCCCTCAAAATTGTTGTCATGGTTTCATTTCACATAGTAAACAGTGAAGTTGAACACGATACCAAAGTGTTAAGTTCACCAAATGGTGTGTTTTAAAAGCCTAGTCTCAAAATGTAATAGGATTTTTAAATTGTTTTCTTTGTGCCAAATTATGACCTTTATAAGTCTGTGCTTCCGTGAGACGATATGCAATTGGTTTATTTTGTAATTAGGGTGTTCGCTTATTCGACACACTTTTTATTGAAAAAAAATCTAATGTACATTAATAATGTATAAGTAAAAACAAAAATCAGTCTTTGAAATCTGAAGGTAGAATTCCTAAGCTGTATAGAATATAAGAGATCCAGACCCCTAATGGAAGCGAAAGGGCTGGGAAAGAGGAACAGAGGGAGGGAGAATAAATGTGCAAGATGACTTGTATATTTCCTTACTGTAAGTATTATGGATTTTAAGTCTAATTGGAGAAGATTTCAGTGCTCTAAGAACATAAATAGTTATAGAGTCAGTATTTGACCCTAATACTGAAGAATAGAGTCGTTGGCTATTTTTATTCTGGCGAGCTACTCCAGTAGTACAGAAATGTTTACTAATCCTGGAAAATGCAAGTAACTTTAAAATGTGTGCAATACACTGCAATAGAAATCTGCTCTTTTATAACTTACACACATTTAACTTATACCATCTGCATCGTTTCCAAATCATATGTGTCATTCATTCACTTCCAAATAGTTTATATCATTTATTCATTTGTTCAACCTATATTTTAAGAAAACCTTCCATTCTAAGTACTAGGAATACAGGAAACAATCAAAAATTTCTGAAACTCAAAAGGGCTAATTTCTAGTAGAAAAAAATGGAGCAGTAAAATATATTTAACATCGATGCTAAGTGCTAAAGAAATAGCAACATTGGATATGGAATGTGTGTATTGCAAGGGGTTGCACAATTCTCAATACAGTTTCAAGGGAAGGCATCAAGGATGAGAGAATAAACCACCCAGGTATCTAGGAGAATGTATCCCAGAGAGAAAGGGTATAATGGGCAAAGACTGAGAGCCAACCTGTCCTGTGAGGAACAGCAAGAAGGGAGAGAATTGTAGATGAGGTGAGAAGGCATAGTATGGACTCCTGCCATTGCACACATATGCATGTATGTTTCTCACTATGTAGAGCCTTGTGGGCTACTGTAAAAATGAAATAACTTTACCTAGTAGCACCCTGGTAAATGTCAGAGGTGAGATTTTAACTTATATGTCAGTTTCTTATCCAATTTTCTTAGTATGTGCCACCCAGAGCTGATACAATGCATGAACCTTCAGTATCATGGGATTAAGTCCTCAACCCTGCTATGTCTCAAACTTGTGAAAAGGCTTAATCTTAGGGTAGTTCTCGAGACTGATCAAAACCTAAGGAGTGGAAATCTGCATAGGTGAGAGGAGGAGGTTTAGGAAAACCTCTGCTGCTCCTGAAGAGCTATATACAACCAGGAGAATTTTATATAAGAAGGACCCTTTCTGAAGGGACTAGAAAGTTAAAAAACATTCAGGAATGTGGTTCAAATTCTGAGAACTTTTTCCAAATGGAAGACTCAACCAGGAGAGCTATCATAAGAAATGAGCCATCAAACAAGTTGGTAAACACAGGATGTACTGGACAAAAGAGATACAAAATGCATCTGTTTTTAAATTTATACAGTGGTTTTATTCCTGAAACATTAAATATATTTCAAAACAATGGAAATTAAAACCAATTTTCTTACACGAAACAGGAAAATAATTTTTAAAACAGGGATCAATAGAATTTCTCTATATGTAGCCAGGTAGTATACTTGAGGCTTTTCAGGGCATATGTGATATGTTCTATCACAACCACTCAATTCTGCTGTTACAGTGTGAAAGCAGCCATGGACAATACTAAATGAATGGGTATGGCTTTGTTCCAAAAAACATTGACAAAAACAGTTTATGGGCCAGATTTGGCTTTCAATCTTCTCCTAGAAGAATAGAAAGATAATGGCCATAACACATTAATTATGAAGAAAAAATAGTTTACTAAAATAGTGACTACACAAAATGTTTATTCAGGAATAAATATTTCTGAATTAACTCACAATGCCTCAAAAGATATTAGCCACAGTCTGTCCACTGTTTCCTATATAGGGATCTTTGCTTGAGTACACTCAGTATGTTCTAGACAAAGTATTTTCATTAATCTTACTGACATTGCTGTACATTCTTGTTCCTGTTTTTCTAAGGAGTAGTCTTTTACGATGTATCTGATAACCGTCATATTGACTGTAAGGATAGCTTTTTCTGTTTTTCCGTGCTTTTATTTTTCAGGTATGTTACTTTGTTTTAAGAAAATAATAATCCTTAATAAACACATTGGTCCACAAAGCATAGTCTTACAGTATCTAAACAGTGTAGTCTTTTGGGAGAATGCTAGGAAGGACAAATATCTGCACTGTATCCTAAGCCTTGTTAGACCACATTCTCTTAGCACCCACCGTACCTCAGGACCTCTGCTGTACCCATCTTGTGGCCAATTCAGACTTGAAAAAGCAAAATGGAAAAACTTGTAGAAGGATACTGGGTTATGTCAAACCATCAAGCTGAACCATAGGCCAGAGTGCACTAAAGTTTCAAGCACCACTTGAGCTACAAACTCGAATACCATCAAGATTCTCCAACTCTCTTCTCTGCTTATCTAAAGGTTGGTTTTGTTTTCCTCTCTTTCTACACATTAGATATGTATATAATCAATGGAAAACAGACCTGCTGAGAGTGAGTTTTTACATGGGAAGTAGTCCATTGACAAATAACTGAGCCATTGAGAAAATCCCTCAGGCTGTAAAACTTGGGATAATCAGAATTGGTCTCTCTTGACGTGGATGGATATAGAGAGTGTCATACAGAGTGAAGTAAGTCAGAAAGAGAAAAACATATATCGTATATTAACGCATATATGTGGAACCTAGAAAAATGGTACCGATGAACTGGTTTGCAGAGCAGAAATTGAGACACAGATGTAGAGAACAAACGTATGGACACCAAGGGGGGAAAGCGGCGGGGGTGGGGGGGTGATGGTGTCATGAATTGGGCGATTGGGATTGACATGTATACACTGATGTGTATAAAATGGATAACTAATAAGAACCTGCTGTATAAAAAATAAAATTCAAAAAGAAAAGATCTTTATGTTCAACTGAAAATAGGAAGATTTTTGTTAACCCATACAAAAATTAAAGGTTAAATGCAACTGAAAAAAAAAAAAAAAAGAATTGGTCTCTCTTTAGTGCCTCAGTCTGTAAGATTATATCAGAAGCCCACGTTTGGGCTCATAAACTATGGCCAAGAGAATAGGGTAATATACAATTATGGGACACCCCCCTCCACAGGCACTCTATGAATAAAAGAAAAATAAGCCAGTTCCTGAAAGAATGAGACGTATGTTACATAGTAAAATCAAGAAATAGTGCACATCTCAAGAGCCAAGACATTTCAGTAGGAAGTTAAAATCTGGCAGTTCTGAAGTTATAGTACCTAGATATTTTTAAAAGGAGGTAATTCACTCTACACCAAACATTATATAATGTACTTGTTTATAATTTTAAAAGTTGGTAAACAAGTAGGTCATGTGTGGGAACCCAGTGGGAGATGCACAATTTAGTGCCAAATGAGAGCCTTGAACTATCCTGGGCTGAAAGAACATTCTTACTTTATGACGCCAGACTTTATCATTCTAGACAAGGTACTGCTAAGCGTAGAATAGACAGCTTGGGTAAAGGCTGCTAAGGGACACACCAAATCATTCCATTAAAATCCACTAGGCAGCAAGATCTCATCGGCAAAACTGGTTTCACTTTTCCTCAGCTGGCCAAGAACTATTTGATGAAAGCTGGTGTATCAATTACTTCACAAACAAAGCCAACAGGTTACTCCATTTTTATCCTTTGAGATAAGCATTCCTTAAGTTCAGACAGAAAATGGCACCACTTAAAGCTACAGTAAGAGAATTCTGCTGCTAAAACAAATGTTTTGAAGCAATAACACAGAAGCAACATGGTGATACCAGAGCAAGTTACGGAACAGACTGTAGATGCCGAATGAAGGTCAAGTGCTTTAAGCCTCTTAGATAGTAATGTTCTCTCCACAAAACATTCCCCACTGTGCACTTATCCCTTTGGAAGATGTGGCATAATTGTCTTTAAGTAAATAAAAATAAAGCTAAATAGTTTTAGACGATATGGCTGTTGTCTAACATTTTACTTATTTGGACTACAGATAGCCAACGGTATGCCTCCATCACTTCCCTTAGTTTTTCTGAAGGGATGAAAGATTAAAAGCAACATTGTTGGCCAGTTTAAAACCATGTGTTACATAAGACTGAAATAAAATTCTGTATGGGGTTAGTCAAGATCCATTCCTCAACTGTAAATGTACCGATTCTAATCACTGCCCTTAACCTTTGGAGGGGTTTAAACTCTCATCCACTAAACATACTCACTGTATGTGATTAAACTCAAAGGCAGCCAAGAAACATTTTAGCAAATAAAATCAATTTCTTAAGCACTATTTTATCACCATTTTGTTTTGCTTCTTTCTGTTATACAATATTTGGTAAATACATCATTTGGATATGAAACCAATAAGTAAATCTGGCATAAAGATAAAAATCAAGAAATATTATTTATGTTGTTAAAAAGATCCAGATTTTACATTTAGAAGATTAGCTAATCGATACTGCTGTTGGATTCTCGCATCAATGAATAAATAAATGAGAAAGTATTTTGAGACTACCGGGTAATAATCTATCTCTTTCATTTATCATTTAAGAAAATTAAAGTATAATAATATAAACACGTTACTCAACATCAGTCCAGATGTTGTTAATTTTTTCATGGCTGTGCTAGTAAATAGCCCTTTATCCTTTAATTAACTCTATCATTCTTTGTATTTTAAAAAAATATAAATTTTAAATATGTATTTTTTAAGTTGCATGGGTCTATCACAGACTGCTAAGACGTTAGGAGTACTAAATGCCCTGACAGTGTAAAGATATGATATTTAATAAGGTTGACCATAGTCAACTATTAAAGAATTATAATTTCATCTTTATAGCCTGTACAAGTTATTCATCCCAGATTGAGAAAAATAGAATTTAAGAAGTACTCTTTATCTAAAATTTTTTGTGGAAGACCAAAGCTACTTTCAGACAATCTCAAATTATATCTGTGATGTGGAGAAAAGGAACCTGCCTACACTGTTGGTGGGAATGTAAATTGGTACAACCACTGTGGAGAACAGTATGGAGGTTCCTTAAAAAACTAAAAATAGAGCTAACATATAATCCTGCAACCCCACTCCTAGGCATATATCCGGAGAAAACCATAATTCGAAAAGATACATGCACCCCAGTGTTCATTGCAGCACTATTTACAATAGTCAGGACATGGAAGCCACCTAAATGTCCATCGACAGATGAATAAAGAAGATATGGTACATATATACAATGGAATATTACTCAGCAGTAAAAAAGAATGAAATAATGTCATTTGCAGCAACATGGATGGACCTAGGGATTGTCATACTAAGTGAAGCAAGTCAGATAAAGACAAATATCATATGATATTGCTTATATGTGGAATCTTTAAAAAGGGTACAAATGAACTCATCTACAAAACAGAAACAGAATTACATATGTAAAAAACAAACTTATGGTTACTGGGGGTAAGCAGGGGACAGGGGAGGGGATAAATTGGATGACTGGGATCGAGATAAACACACTACTATATACAAAATAGGTAACTAATAAGTACCTACTGTATAGCACAGGGAACTCTACTCAATACTCTGTAATGACCTATATGGGAAAAGAATCTAAAAAACAGTGGATATATGTGTATGTATAACTGATTCACTTTGCTGTACAGCAGAAACTAATACAACATTCTAATCAAATACACTCCAATAAAACTCTTTAAAAAAATTATCTGTAAATGCAATCATTTAAAACGAAAACACAACTTTTCAGCATTAAGCTTTTTAATACTAATTTTGATGGCAAAAACAGGGTTTTAGAAAAATTATTATACAAACTCCTAAATTTGTTATAAAATTATTTCTCTCAATAAAAACCTTTTAAATACATGTATATAGATTCTTGCATTGATAACCAAAATACAGTCTAGATATCACTAACTTCTTCTAAAGAACACAGAGTAAAATGTTTTTCTTTAGAAAAACCAAAATAGTTACATTGTACCTAATATTTATGTTAAATCAGCATATACTCTTACTGCCTAATGACTATACTACTTGGTCCCTGTTTTCACTTTATTAGGATTAAAAACATGGTTCTCTTTTATAGTGGTATATTACCAAATTAGCATTTTAATATACATAATGATGGTATGTGGAGTTTTCATCCTTTGGGTAACACTCTTACAAAAATTAAGTACTAAGTTTGAAAAACACTAATGAAAATTATTACCTCCTCTGTTCTCACTCCACCCTCTAGGACAGTGGTTCTCAAAGTATGATCTTAGGACCAGGACATCAGCATCACCTGAGAATTACCAGAAATGAAATTTCTATGCCCACCCCATCCTCAGTCAGAAACTTTGGGACTGCGGCCCAACAAGATGTGCTTTAATATGCTCTCCAGGTGGTTCTGAGGCAGCTAAAGTTTGAACTGCTGCTCCAGACAAAATTTAGCACAAGCATTTGGTCATCATTAGATTGATTTTTTATATTAGAAAAATACCATAAAAATGTTGCACTTGGGCTTACTTTTTTCACAAAATAAGTACATTTAAGGATAAAATAAAGCATTTATTTTTTAAAAATAACAAGGGACTTCTCTGGTGGTGCAGTGGTTAAGAACTCGCCTGCCAATGCAGGGGACACGGGTTCAAGCCCTGGTCCGGGAAGATTCCACAAGCCGCAGAGCAACTAAGCTCGTGTGCCACAACTACTGAGCCTGTGCTCTAGAACCTGTGAGCCACAACTACTGAGCCCTCGTGCCACAACTATTGAAGCCCACACCCTAGAGCCCATGCTCCAGAACAACAGAAGCCACCACAATAAGAAGCACATGCAGGGCTTCCCTGGTAGCACAGCGGTTGAGAATCTGCCTGCTAATGCAGGGGACACGGGTTCGAGCCCTGGTCTGGGAAGATCCCACATGCCGCGGAGCAACTAGGCCCATGAGCCACAACTACTGAGCCTGCACGTCTGGAGCCTGTGCTCCGCAACAAGAAAGGCCGCGATAGTGAGAGGCCCGCGCACCGTGACGAAGAGTGGCCCCTGCTTGCCACAACTAGAGAAGGCCCTCGCACAGAAACGAAGACCCAACACAGCCAAAAATAAATTAATTAATTTTAAAAAAGTAACATGTTCAAGTACAATTGGTGTGTTTTAAAAAAAAAGCACACGCACCACCATGAAGAGTGGCCTCCACTCGCCACAACTAGAGAAAGCCTGCGCAGCAACGAAGACCCAATGCAACCAAAAATAAATAAATAAATAAAAGTATTTTTAAAAATAAATAACGAAAACAAATCCTTTTCCTGGGGCTTCCCTGGTGGCGCAGTGGTTGGGAGTCCGCCTGCCGATGCAGGGGACGCTGATTCGTGCCCCGGTCCGGGAAGATCCCACATGCCACGGAGCGGCTGGGCCCGTGAGCCGTGGCCGCTGGGCCTGCGCGTCCAGAGCCTGTGCTCCGCAGCGGGAGAAGACACAGCAGTGAGAGGCCCGCGTACCGCAAAAAAAAAAAAAAAAAATCCTTTTCCTTTATACCAGTTTTTACTAAGCTGAGAGTACTCAGTTTGCTCAATGTAAGAATATAATTTTCTAGTGACTCTGTAAGTAATGATGGCTTGACCGGCATGGCACTAGAAGGAACCCTAGGAGGTTGAGTGGCTTCCCTTCCCCTACAGCATAAAACGCAAACTCCTCCAAATGGCACACAAAGCTCCCACCACTACCAGAATCCAGTTTTGACTGGGCCACGGGTAAATTGTTAGCCCACATGATTTTTAGTCGGTCTAAGAAACTGCCTGAATTCCTGATTCCAAAATTGGCCTAGAACCAAGCCTCCTGAAGTCTGGGAAATCAGTAATTCTCAAGCTTAGCTGATAATCTGAATCTCTTGGGGGGACTGTTTCTAAAACAAAGTTTCCCAAATCTCATCCCAGACCTAAAATCTGTAGCCCAGGAATTTTCTTTATGATGACCAGCTGGATACTGCTTCTTGGCCTCACCCAGGAATGGATTAGTATATTCACCTGACCTCCCTAACGCTATTCAGCTGAAGGGTGAAGACAGCTTGTGTGGCTGTTCTTCTTCCAGATTTTTCTACAACTGGATTAGCGTCACCTGTTCTCTGCAAACCTAGTAGGTAAATGTATTTTTAGCACCTCATTTCTCCCAACTACTCTGGTCTAAAGCAACCTACTTACTTCAACCTACTTACTCTCAGTCTGATACTTGTTAACTTGTAAACTGGTCCAAATTTACTAGCAGTGCCATTGGTTACATACATATCACTATCTTTTTTCTGGCCCCTAGGGTAACATTTCTTACACTATAAAAGAAATTAACTAGGCACCTCTAAGACTTGGGAGAGGGGAGAGGCATCACAGAATGCTTAATTTGTATCCAAGACTATTTACCTTTAAAATCTAATTTCCATCTAAGATAATGGGTTATATATAAAATTAATCGTCTTTCTAATCATTGTGACTACATTGAAATAGAAATTGTACAGTGATGAGATTAACTGTGCCAAAAATAAAATTTAAAAAACCTGTAAGGAACTGATTTACTCATCCACAGAAAGCTATACACACATAAGAATATATAAGTCATATGCTCACAGCATCCAGAAAGAAAAGACTTAATTAAAATATATAAAAATATGTTTTGGGTTTTGTTGACTGTAAAATGCAAACAGTAATAACAATTTGACAAAGGAACTTTTCAATATTTCAGAAACTACATCCCATCTTTTAGTAAAAATATCTGTTCAACTGATTTAGAGGTGGCTGTTAAAAGCCCCAAGGGCCCTGTACACTTAGCAGGAAGATGAAATGATTTTTCTCTCTGCTTTCCTTCTACCTCAGACTCCCAATCACAAAGAACTATGTTTGTTCTATGAAGAAACAAAACAAAACAAAAAAAGCCTTCCACCAGCTGTATTTGAGTTTAGAAGCAGGTCTAAATAATTTGGAAAAGCCCTGGGGTAAACAACATTCCACATAACGGCAAGAGAAATGACACATACATGCACAACTTTAGACAACGTTCAAATCAAATGAATCATTCAAGGAGTATTTCCTGCATATCCAATATATGTCCAGTTCTAGGTTTGGTTAAGATTCTGGGATGTATAAGATAGCGCCCCTGCATTCTGGAAAGTACGATCTAGTTATGGAGACAAGAATTACTCATAACAAACAAGAAAAGAATAAGGAAAGACCACTCACCCCATAACGTGAATCACGAGAGGTGGTAGCAGAGATGAAAGTACCAGAGGGCAGAGAAGGCAGTGATCAGCGTGGCTGACGTCCTCTTGGACTGCTCCACAACGCTGGGGGATTGTGGGTAGGCCCTAAAGAGCTTCAGATCTCAAACAGGCCTAATCAAAGGGAGAGGCATTCCAGGTGGGAACAGTAGTGAATAAAGATAAAGAGGAGATAATGAGCAGGGAACCTGGCAAGCTGGAAACACAGGATTTAGTTTCAGAGCAGTAGTAGGTATTTAAGGCTATTACACAGCTCATCTTAACCACAATAGATGTTTCAAGGTGTACTGCAAACTCAGTTTACTGCTTTAAGCCAAATGCTGTTGCAACATCTTCCAAATTAACTTAGGAATCATGATTTTTAAATGTTCTGAAGATGGCTTATGGCAGCAGCATTATTTCCAAATAAGCCCAAAGACTTCTTTTAAAGCAAAGCAAAAAATAACTACAGTTGACCCTCAGTAGTTCCAGGTTCTGCATCTATGGTTTCAGCCAACCTTGAATGCAGAACCAGCAGATACCTAGGGCCAACTCTACTTTGCTATTTTATAGAAGGGACTTGAGCATCTGCAGATTTTGGTTTCCACAGGGGTCCTGGAAACAATTCCCAGTTAATATGAGAGAAGACTGTATTTTGACTTCTTAAACCTAAAATAAAATGAAATATATATACACCAAATTATGCATATGTATGTATATAACTTCTTAAAAAGTCTTTTCCAGCTTCCTATTAACATGGAGACTTGTAATTGTCTCAGATGGAAGTCTGACCAGTAGATACTGTGAAAGCATCAACCCAGCTTCTAAAGTCACACCATTTCTCAGACTGGAGTGTTTTAGGAGACCCCAATTCCCCCAGGCTGACAACCTTTCTCTCTTCTTTATACTTTGTATGTGTATGTAGACTACTGATCTTACATTATTTTGTCATTTATTCACTCATTTTAACAAACATTTACTGAACACCTACTATGTGCCAGGCACTTGAAATATAAGAGGGAGCCAAAGAAACATGATCCCTTTTCAGAAGGAGGTTAAATCTTGAGAAGAAGGCAGATTGAAAGTGAAAATTAAAATAGATAATTATAAATTGTGGTCAGTGCTATGGAAGAAACAATCATGGAGCTGAAATACAGTCAGCATGTAGTGTAGTGTCAAGAGCATTTTCACTGGGCCTGCTCCCTAATCCTGACTTGACCACTTACTAGCTCTTTGATCTTGGACAAGTTATTAGTGTTTTTCTGCTCAGTAGCTTCAACTGATAATTGGGGATAATAGGAGTATCTTACCTCATAGAGCCATTATGAATATTAAATGATAAAATGTAAATTACCTAGAAGACTGCCTAACATGTAATAAAAACATAGAAATAACCCTCAGTATAATTTCTACAACCTTCCATTACACTCAAACGATGGCAGAAGGAAGCACCTACTGCAAATAAATTTCATTTTATTCTTTTTTTTTTTGCTGGTGACACCGGGGAGTATTTTGAGACCGTAATTTACTATTTTCACAGTCATACATACTATATTCTGATGGACAGTTTTATAGTTGAGAGTAAACAACTTTAAGGGCCCCTTTGATGCTGAACACCTGATTTTTTTCAAGTGGCATAATGGTCATTTGGGGAATAATAGCCACAGAAACAAACACCCAACATTGAGCTTAAATAATTGGGTTCAAGAACATTACAGGGTATTAGGAAAAGTAAAGAATGAGCCAATAGGTAAATGTACAAGGAAAGAGGTGGCTGGACTCCCAGAAAGGTGAACTAAGGCAGATTAGTGAAAGGAGTTTTGTTGTATTCAGGAAGGCTTACTTAAATCAGGAAAAAAAAAAAAAAAAAAACCACAGGTAAAGATTATCTTATTCTAATCAGAGGTGGACTAGAATTGAGCTCTTGAAACTTGAATGTGTGAATCACCTGGGGAATCTTGTTAAAAGGCAGATTCTGATTGATAAGGTCTGGGTGAGCCCTGAGATTAGACAAGGATACTTCATTATTCAGCATAGAAAGAGTTAAGCAGCATCAGCATCACCTGGGAGCTGGGTCGAAATGAAGATTCCCAGGCCCTGTCCCTGTCTACTCAACAAGAATCTGAATCAGAATCTGATAACCAGATTTCCAAGCGATTCCTAGGCACATTCAAGTTTAAGAGGCACTGCAATCAAAGCTGGGGCTATTTATTGAGAGTGATCAAATTGTCCTGGTTGGCCTGGAACCTTCCCAGTTTTGGCACTGTTAAGTCTCCCGTCTGGGGAAATCCCTGAGCCTCAGCCAAACTGGGACAAAGACGTTGGTCACCCTGGCTACTGATTCCATAAATGGGACTAGAGTTTTCTATGCATGCTGTAGTGTGTTAAAAGTCACGGCTGCGGGCTTTCCTGGTGGTGCAGTGGTTGAGAGTCCGCCTGCCAATGCAGGGGATACGGGTTCGTGCCCCGGTCCGGGAAGATCCCACATGCCGCGGAGCGGCTGGGCCCGTGGGCCATGGCCGCTGGGCCTGCGCGTCCGGAGCCTGTGCTTCGCGGCGGGAGAGGCCACAGCTGTGAGAGGCCCGCGTACCGCAAAAGGGAAAAAGAAAAAAAAAAAGTCACGGCTGTGATACAGTGCAATTAGCATATTGTTTCCCATCTTCTGCCAGCTGCATAGACTTGAGCAAATCACTTCGCCTCACCACGCCTTACTTTCCTTATATATAAAATTAAAATGATACCTACTTCACAGGGTAGTTTTAAGGATTAAACGAGTTATAACGTAATTGAGCATGGTCTGCATACAAAAGTTTTTAAATGTTAGGTATTATTATTGAGAGTTCTTATCATGAAATAAGGGACTGAAATCTCTTTGTTTTCCAGGCTATAAGAATAACTGATTATGATTATGGACTCAGGCTTCTACTCAGGATAGGAAGGAAGAAAAGAATGAGAAGAAAACAAAAAAAGGAAAGAGAAAGAATAAAGAAGTGAGTGTGGTGGGAAGGATACACAGGTTAAAATTACTACTCCAGCAGCAGGTACTAGTCTAGCAAGATTATTTCCACTAGAGGTTTGGAAGTGGCTCATGCTCTTTCCCTGAAATACTGTATATGTCCTTTCTCATTCTTGAGCTACAATGGGAGAGTGGAGTGGGTGTGATGGAGATTGCATGTCTGGCAAAGCTGAAAATATTTACTCTCTGGCCCATCATAGAAAATGGTGGCCAACTCTTGATCTATAGAATCTTAGCAAGAGTTCCAAAAAGATCCTACGGCCTAGTCAGGCTGAGCACAGGCTTGCCAATACTTCTACTGTAGTACCATGCTATGTTTACTGATCTGTCTTCCCCTGACGAGCCGAATGCGTCTCAAGGGAAGGGATCATGTCTTCTCTCTCCTCCTGTCTCCAGAGCCTAACAAAGAACCTGGTTCATAAGAGCTGGTCAATAAATGCATGTTGAACTGAACTGAGCTACAAGTTGAAGATTATGTATATTACATATTTTAGATGTAGGGCAGGGCAGTGAACTACAAAAGTAATTTATATTTCTTTTAATATGTACTAGATCCTCTGATGAAAGCTGACTTCTGAGCTAACAGCTAATTTGCTATTTTTTATGTTTCTCAAATCTACCTATCTGGCACACCAATGAAAGGTAGTTAAAACCAAGAAGTTCTCCATCTGAAGTGAGAAAGCATTCTTGCATCCTCCTGCAAAATCTAATAAAACCTACAAAGTAAAAGGTTATATATAAAAATAACAATTGGCTAATAATTTTATTATTGAAAAATGCCTGTGTCAAATGCCTGCCTTAGTTAACATGTACTTCCAGGAGCTAATTAGTTAACGGTACTCTAAGTACTTACCAGGAACGATTCAGAAGGCTGACTTCCGTATGTATTTATTATTCCATAAATAAGTCTTAGTCACAATTAAATTCCTTGCTATTTTGATAAAGTTACCATACTGTTTTAATATCAAGGAATAATATGGCCAGTGGTACTAATTAGGGGGCTATTCTACAAATAACTGATGCACTTAAGAGTAAGCATTACAAGAAATATGCTTTCTTCAGTAAATTGGAGTACAAATATTTAATACATTTCAAATAAAGCTAATAATTGTCAAGGCCAAGACTCCTTAAGAAAAGCATGTGCAGTATAAAAAGACAATTCTACAAATAAATCTTTGGAGAGAAAATTTAAAATATTTATCTTTTAAACATATAATTTTCTCCTTACTAGCTACTGTTGTTAGCCTGCTTTTTAATGTTAATAAAGTAAACTTAATTTTGGAAAAATTTATAATGCCAGACCTGTAGATGGGAGAAAAATATATTAAATTTATGTTTAAATCCTTGATACAAAATAGAGTAAATGCCTTCTAAGCTAAATTATTTTGCTTCAATTCCAAAGTAAAGGAAATAGGGAATGTGCTCCCTAAATGCTGAAAAACGAGTAGTACATTTTTCAACAATTGTGTTTACACTTTTATGTTTAAAAATTTAATTGAATGTTTTGGCCTTTTACAATCATCATAAAGTTACAATCTTTAAATTGGTATTTCTCAGGCAGGATCAACTCTACAGATATTAGATTTTCTTCTAAAAGTTCAGTATTTCTACAGGTTGATAAATGGTTTTCCTTCTAATAGATGATTAGTCTTCATTGCTGCTAGCATAAACAGATACAATTTGACATTAGTATTGCAGACAGGGATTTAGCTCTGAAGTGCATATACAAATAGATGAACATACAGGTTTTGCCTGGAGTGGGAGGTGATTCTCAATAAAAAAAAAAATTTGTGCTTTCTCAGACATAGAAAAACATCTAGCCAAAAAGTGAATCTCCCATGTGTTGAAATGTTGCTTTACCTCTAGGTATTTCAGCAGACCCGGATCCAACATGCAGATTATTCCCAGGATTCATGTGAAAATTTATAAGCTGAAAATGTGTAATAGTTATGTTGATTTGAATATGAAAGTCAAAATGTATCAAAGTTTTGTTTAAAATTCTGTTGACTTACACCAAAATTCAGTGATGGAGGGCAACTGGATTACACATCAGGAAATCTAAGTGAAGTCCCAAGATTCACTCTTTGCAAGCCTACCTATTGCAGGCCCTTGAGGAAGTCCTTTTCCTTCTTTGAACCTGAGTTTCCTCAGGCGTAAAATGAGGTGTTTTGCTTAGAAGACAAATAACATCTAACTAGAGCATATCTGCAATTCGAATCCTACAAATTGACCTTTATGTGTTTGGCGGGATAGGGATATGTTTCCAGTAAATACGTCCCAGTGTTTGGCTCCCTTCATTTCCTTATCTGTAAAATGGGGTGATAATAGAGCACCTTGTTGATGGTTGTAGGTGTCAAATGAATATATGTGTCATGTACAAAGCATAATGCCTGCCATATAGTTAGTGCTACATATATATTTGCTATTATTATTATTATTATAGAAAACAAATGAGGTAATTTTCAACACCAGGTGCTATTTACTTTTGGAATAGATTAGAAATAAGAATAAAGGGAATTTTCAGATAATGTCACTCACATTGACTAGAACTTTAATGATGCCAAAGTATAAAGCATGAAAATAACCTTAATCCAAGGAAACATGATTAAATATACCAGTTCTGTTATCTACACTAATCGTCACCATCTTTTTTGTTTTACCCCTTCTTTTCCCCTTCGACTTTTGGTTAAATCTTCCGCTCTTTTGTCTTTTACCCTTTTCTCAATTTAGCATTTTCTCTTTTTGCTATTTTTATAATCATTTACTCTCTTCTTTAAGCATTAGTGGTCTTTACCTGTCTGACATTATTGCAGATAATTGCTTGAGGGTACAAATGAAAACCAACAAATAAAACAGGCTTTAGAATGAGCTCTCAATTATCAAATCTCTACTAGTTTTCTGTAAGGTAGGCATACAACTCAAGAGGAGGGAGCAGAAGTACCCAGGTAGGCAACTCTAAAAGCATTCAATGTGCCCCAGCCTTAACTCAGTATGTTCTAAAAAGATGACAGGGAATATAGGTAAATCAAGCTATTTGATTAAAGAAAGGTTGGTCAACAGAATTTACATTGTATAAAAATGGTAATATATATCTGGTTTTCTTAAAATTCAGTAGTCTTTAATACAAAGAAAATTGTTCGGTGTGTACTCTAGTGCAATGGGCAACTGCATCTTTGGTGAACCCGCCCCCCCCCTTTCTAATTCTCCTCTCTTTGTCCCAGGACACATAGTCAGCTGAAAGTGGCTCTATTTGAATATTTTTTTTATATGTTACTGTTAACCATATAACACTGCCTCTTGTCTGGATTACTCAACCAATCCACAATAGGTTTATTATTAGATTTTGACGTAAATCACTTCATCTCTGTATTTTTACAAATTTTTTAAGTCACAGCATATGAGCAATTTAAAGGTTTAGATTTTTAAAATTCCAGTTGATCTGCAACCTATTTGAATACAAGATATCCTAGTAGAAAATGCTATAATATGTTTTTATCTCATTTCTTAAGTGTAACTTTTAAAAGCCCTGTGAACAATTCCATTACTCATTACCTGTTGTATTCTGAGAAGTGTAATTGAAGTCAGAAAATTATGTGATGAAAGTATGAGGTCTGAAAAACCTGCAATTCATCAACACAATAGAACAGAAAAGCTAACACAAACAACTTTCCCTAAGCAAATGATGTGCTTGTTCATTAGGGAAAAAAAGCTTAACAGAAGTTTTCCTCTTTTGAGAGAAAAAAGCTAACTAAAAAGGAAATTATACAGTTTCAGATTTCATATTTTCTCATCACATTTTTTTGCCATTCTTTTTCTAGTTTTTTTTTCCTTTCCTCTGCCTTTTTACTTTGTCCCTAAACTGCCAGAATCAGTAAATATTATAGGATAAGGTAAACATAGCTTTCTAAACCCTGAAGCATACACAGGCAAAGAATCACCCTTCAGTTCGGGCTGTCCACCTCTGATGAGGTTAGTACAAAAGCAATTTTTAAAATAGTACTTAACACTGACAAGTGATAAATATTATAAAGGAACTACAAAAAGAATAGTTGACAGCTTAAGCAGATAATAAACATGTTGTAAGCTCTATAAACTGTGAACATGATTCTTAGAAAAATGATATATTAAAATCTGTCTTTAAATCAAATTAAAACTTTGACAATTTCTAAACTGAAATTGACTCAGGTTAATGAAATCACAGTCTGGTTAAGGAAATTCACATTGTTTTGTTTTGTATTAATCATAGAACAGCTAGATAATCTCTCTGCAGATGAAATCCTGTAATTTTATATCAGCAGATCCACATCTTGTGATTTTTCCAATCCCTTTATAGAAGAAATTTTGGTGAACTAGCCTCTATTACCATTCATTTTTTGCTGTACTCTTACATATTGGTCTTCATCATTTGAATTTTAATATACTAAAGTGTGTTAATACCTAAAAGAATGGAAGAGTTTAATTTGTAGAATAAGTAAAATATACAATGTTAATAAAATTCAGAAATTTAAGTGTCAAGCAAAATGTGACATTGGTGTACCTGTATATGAGGTAATTATTCCAAAAAAATTATCATTGTTACCTACTAAAAATAGTCTATTTTGTTTTTTGGTTGTAATATTTCAAAGGGTCAAGAATATTTAGAAATATGGAATGGCATGGAGAGATGAATATTAAATGAATTACTGCTTCCGATTTTATGCCCAGGACATCTTTTCCCCTCTTCTTCTGAGGACCTTCACATCATTCTGCCAGCCTTTAATATATACATGGTTAGAATCAAGTATTCACAAACACCAAACCAAATACTATTTTCAGTTACAATGCCACGCAGATAAAAGATTTGGACATAGACCTGCTATTTTTTTTGCAATTTTGTGTGTTATGTGTTGCACTGAATAGTCTCTTAGTCTCTCTCTCTCTCTCTCTCTCTCTCTCTCACACACACACACACACACACACACACACACACACCAATTCACAGCCACCTGGAGCCTGTGAATGTGACCTTATTGGAAATAGAGTCTTTGTAAATGTAATCAAGTTACGATGAGGTCATACTGGAGTAGGGTGAGCCCATAATCTAAAAGTCTGATGTCCTATAAAATGAAGGAAAGTTGGACACAGAAACAGAGACAAACAGGGAGAATGCCATGCGATGATGGAGGCAGAGACTGGAATGACGTGTCCACGAGCCAAGGAATGTCAAGGATTGCCAGCAGCACCAAACGCCAAGGGAAAAGCATGAAACACTCTCCTCTGCAATCTTTAGCGAGATTATGGCCCTGCTGACATCTTGATTTCAGACTACTAGTCTCCGGGACTGCAGTAGAATAAGTTTCTGTTGTTTTAAGCCACAAAGTTTATGGTGCTTTTTCTCAATAGCCCTGGAAAACTAATACACATAATATTTTTTTAATTCCTTATTTTTCTTATCTCTGAATAGCAATGACTTACACATCTTTCTATGCAGGCTGTATCCTCATACTTATCTATACAGATAAAAATCCTCAGCAGGAATGGAGGTTTCTCCATGAATGCCACTGTGTCATCTCCTTTAAGAAGTCTCTCCTGATCTCTGTGACTTGGGCAATTCCCTTATCTTAGTGTCCCATGTCATTTGGTACAACTTCCATTTTATATTTGTTGAAGTTTTTCTCACTCACTTGAAGAGACACCCCATGAGAACAGATACTTGATTTGCTTCTGCTTGCTCCTGTATCCCCAGCATCTAGCACACTTCTTGGCTCATAATAGGGAGAAAAATGGTAAACAAATGAATGCATGTTAACATTTTCTGATGTCTCCAATTATAAATCCTCATTTTTCCTTTTGAATTGCATAATGTTTTTAGAACTTCTCGTAATATACTTATCTCCTTTCTTCAGCCCCTATTATTCTACATCACAGGGATTCTTAACAAGAAAGGTTTGTTTTTTCCAAAATAAATATGCCTGACTTCCTTCCCTCCCACCCCAGTTATATTCTCCTGAGAGAAAAGAACATAGATGTGTGTGGGAGGTTTTGCTGTTTTTGTTTTTAAAACCTCCTTTGTGTTCTTTATATGCCTCATTTTCTTCCTCTCTGGTAGAGGGGACTAGAAGAAAACAGTAGACCTGGTATCGAGCCCTAGAGTTCCAGCACTTTCTAGTAAAATAAAGCAGAATGGTTCATTTACTGCCTCTCTACACATCCATCAAAAAATATCCTGATTCATACAATTCTATGTTTAAAAAGATATATCTCTGTACTGAAATACTTAGAGACATGCATGGCTATATTTGATATATTTCTTTTAATTTTTATTCCAAAGCAGACTAATATACTCTTCAATCAGTGAATCTTAGTCAGTTTCTAAATAGTATATTACCATAAATTTCCATGCTTTGAATATCATTTTTCCTAAGAAAACTTTTAAGAAGTTGATTGTTATTTTAGGGCCATTAGAAAATTGAAGAACATATTTATAAACTTAAGAAATAATCTGAAAGAAATGAAGGAGAAATGATGATAAAATCAAGTCTCCAAAATGAATTTCTAGTTTTGTTAAAATAAGTGTAAAAATGCACTGAGTTAGTATGAATGGAAGTGCAGGAAATACAAACGCACAAGAAGAACATCTTACCCAATAATAGATATTATCTGTACCAAAAAAAAAAGTACATTACCTTGTGAGTTTAAAATATTTACTGGACTTGGAAACAAGAAAACTTTCTTGAGTGTTTCATTATTAGTAAACGCAAGAAATTACATTGCTTCAAATCAACAATGATCTTATCACAACTGATCCTCACTTTTTTCCAGCTCTTATTCCACAATAACAGAAAATCAGCCTTCAAGTCTGTCTATGAGGAGTTGTAGGTTAAGCTCAACAAGTTTAAAGGTGGTTCTCAAAGCACTACATACAAAAATGATAAAACCCTACATGCTAATTGTTCTTAAATCAATTTGCATCATATCTATTGCCATATCCTCAGAGTCACAGGTGTATTTTGTTAAGCCTTGAACTAATTTTTTTTAATTAATTTATTTTATTTTTGGCTGTGTTGGGTCTTCGTTGCTGCACGCGGGCTTTTCTCTAGTTGCGGCAAGCGGGGGCTACTCTTCGTTGCAGTACATGGGCTTCTCATTGCGGCGGCTTCTCTTGCTGCAGAGCACGGGCTCTAGGCACACAGGCTTCAGTAGTTGTGGCACGCGGGCTCAGTAGTTGTGGTGCACGGGCTTAGTTGCTCCACGGCATGTGGGATCTTCCCGGACCAGGGCTCAAAACTGTAGCCACTGCATTGGCAGGCAGATACTCAGCCACTGCACCACCAGGGAAGCCCTGAACTAAATTTTAATAGGTCACTAGATATCAAAATTAACTGTTCTAATGGATCATTCTAGGATACTAACTATGCCATGTAAGCCATGTACTGCTTAGTAAAGTAAAATAGTAAACTATGATTTATTTTATAATTTAAATGTATTCAGGTCAATTTTAATATGATGTTTTCAATGACTATGAGGATTTTCAATGACTCAGATCTACTACCAGGGAAACTTACAGAAAAATAAGGCTAGAAGCACTGCATTCATACACACATTGCCTTTCCTGGAGGTTTTACTTAGTCATGTGCAAACATGCACAGTAATCTTACGCATGGTACTTAATTTGAATGCTAATGTTTCCAAACGTAATACTAACTTATCGTAAAGATCATTATGTGTCTATTCTCTCAAGTGAACAATAAGGCTTGTGCTCCACTGTTTCAAATCAATATATTCTCAAGGACAGCATTTATCACTTCTATCTCCATTCAGAAGCATATTTTAATTGCTTAGTCTCTTCTGACTTCTTTCTCCTTCATCTGTCTTCCAGCTTTTTGTTCTTTTGCATATAGATTGATGAGCATCAGAAAAGAAGGCAGGACATATCTGATGGTACTGAATGGCAGCTAATATTCTTATACAAAGTTTAAATAAAACATATGCTGAATGAAGAAAACTAAAAATGGCTCTAAAGAATATACTTCCATAAATATAAGTAAAGCTTCCAGCTCTATTTTCTCCTACACCTTTGAGCAACTAAGCTATTTCAGAGCCCGCATATGGATGCCAAGAATGTGGCCAAGTTATCTGTCATTCAGGTAATATTTTCATAATTTTGACACATCAAGGTATTACCTGGATTATTAGTAATTTTACATATTTTATTAGACCTCAATTTTTAAATTTAAATGTTCATTTTAAAAAGTAATTTTATATCATTACAGAAAATGTAAATCCATAGGTAACCCAAAAAGAAATACAAAGAAAATAAACCAATGATAGTAAATTTTAAATGAATTTTAAATTCTTATAACTAGAATATAAGCTCCATGAAGGCAAGGATTTTGTCTCTTTTATTCATTGTTCTACCCCAAGCACTTATAGTAGTACCTGGTGCATAGTTATTACTTAGTAAAAATGTATTGAATGAATAAAGAATAAATATACTGGAAGGTAAATTGAAAATATTAATCTGTTTTGTGCTTCCGTGCTCCACAAAGATAATTTCCTAAATATCAAGGGTTTTTCTCCCCATAAATTCTTGTTCATCTCAAGGCAAAGGAAGTTCTTGTAAAATGTGATAGAAACTGGTACTTGTGTTCAGTATATACATAAATGCTTATATGTTTATTCACTGAAATTTGTTAATATCTGATAGTGAGCAGGATTTTATAATGTTATTGTTTAATGTTATATTGTCCTAATGTTATTATTGTATAAAGTTCAACGATGCAATTTCCAAGTTGACAAAAGCTATAAGGCAGTGCTTTTCTCTTTTGACTGCAAACAGAATCACTGGCAGAAACTTAAATAATACCAATGCCTGGGTCAACATACTCTGGGCCAATCAAATCAGAATCTACTGGAAACAGGCTACCCAACAATATTGTTTTTAAAAGCTCCCAAATGATTCAAATTGTGCAGACAGTGCCGAGAGCCACCAATCTAGGAGGACAGCAGTGAAAAGACATTTGTCCATGTAGAATATGACCATGTATCAGTCTTGAGCTTTTAAAATTTATCTTATCTTTATACCACCCAGCTTTTTCCTCGTTTTATCAACTTTGAAAAGTTCCTCACAGGTTTCCATATATACAACTGTAAAAAGCTAACCTTATTTAAAACTATCTTCAAAAAAAAACAATCCTTCACTTTAATTTTTTATGTAGAACTTCAATAAAAACCCTCCAACTATCTCTCATATTGTTGGAACTAAAATCTCCTGAATTGGTTTAGAAAATAATATTTATCTCCTATGAGGCACAAAGCTTCATTTTCTCACTCCTTCTCTTTGGCTCAGGATTGGTAATGGATACCGTGTAAATTGTACACTGCATAACATAACGGATAAAATATATTTCAGACATGACAATGTGACAGCAGAGTAGCCCACAGTTGTGCCAACATGATCAGATAAGACAGAAGAATATCCTAGGTTGCCAATAACTTAAGAAACATTAAATCAATAGTTTCATTTTAGGACCAAAGTGGGGATGGGTGTCTGACGGAGGTGTTTTTCAAAGGGATGGAGGGTGCATTCACAGAAATTCAGGTCTCCTACATGAACTCCAAGATCCATCATTTGGATAATGCTCTGTTCTATCCTCATGCAAATTGATTTATCTACATATTACACCATATTTTTTCAACAGGAAATCTGCTTTTGTGGTTCCCATAAGGAATTTATGACCATTGTTATTTAAGGACACCAACTGAATCAACAAAGACTTAGTACATTAGGACAATGGGGGAAAATCCAGGTATATAATTAAAATCAAAAAATTAAAACAGAAAATAAAATGTCCTTACTATATATGAAGGTTACCATTTTCCTTGGCATCAAGGCATGAAACCCTATTACACCTGATTTCTCTATTTCTACATGTAATTAACAACCAAGTCTTACGAAATATACCTTTCCAAAATGTTTTTACCTATCCCAGGTTTACATTCTCACTGC
Organism: Globicephala melas; assembly: GCF_963455315.2. Classification (NCBI taxonomy): domain Eukaryota; kingdom Metazoa; phylum Chordata; class Mammalia; order Artiodactyla; family Delphinidae; genus Globicephala; species Globicephala melas. The sequence continues at coordinate 91,409,372 of NC_083317.1, forward strand.
ATCACCTCTTCTGGGCCTTGGATTTTCAAGCTTGAATTTCAGTTAGAGCCTCTGAACTTGTCTTCTTCTTTTCTTTCTTACTATCCATCTTTCACATTATTGGCAGATTAATATTTTAAAAACCCCACCACTGTCATCTTGTCCTGGTAAAACCTTTTCCTACCTATCAACAACATAAAAGCCAAAATCTATCATCAGATATTTCAAACCTTACGTGATTTTATTCTCAACAAATAGTTCATCACAACATTTTCTTCCTTCTCTTTTCTAATTCATTAAACATAGAAATATTACATTAAATTGCCTTTTATGGGAACAAAGTGTAAATTTATTTCTGCCATCATATGGTGTAAACTGTGAAGCCAGAAAAATTTTCAATTAAATACTAACTGCACTACCAGCTTACTGGTTGTGTCCTCCCAAAATTCACATGTTACAATCCTAACTCCTTGTACCTCAGAATGTGATTTTATTTGGAAATAGGATCGTTGCAGATGTAATTAGTTAAGATGAGTCATACTGACTTACTGTCCTTATAAAAAGGGGAAATTTGGACATAGACACAAACACACACAGGGAGAATGCCATGTGGACATTGGAGATATGCCAAGGAACTACCAGAAGCTAAGAGAGAGAGTTCTGGAATAGATCCTTCCCTAGTGCTTTCAGAGGGAGGATGGTCCCACCTACAGCTTGATCCTGGACTTCTGGCCTCCAAAATTGTGACAATAAATTTGTGTTGTTTAAGCTACTTAGTTCGTAGCACTTTCTTGCAGCAGCCCTAGGAAACTAATACATTGACTGAATGATTATTTTACATGTTTTAGTTGAATTATTTTCATTAAAAAAAATGGGGATTATAACATTTGTATCACATGATTGTTCTGAGGGCTATGAGACACTATTTGTAAAGTAATACAGGGTCTGAATATAGGAATTATTTTCCTTCCTCTTTGTTTCCACTGTTTCTAATTTATGTGAACTATAGGTACCTTGGAAAATTAAACCTTCTCTGGGTCTTATTTGCTTTGGCTGTAGAATGGTAAAAATATTTTACCTGTGGTTCCTTCGAGCTCAAAATTCTACAGCTCTTGATCAGAACTCATATCCTTGAGCTTGTCTTAAATACTTACCCCCTCAGATAGTTTATTCTTCAGATGATGATATAACTTGAACCATGACTGACACTAACAGTTTTTGTTCTTCACATTCTGAGAATTAACTTACCTTACAGTATACCAAAAGTGGTTTTATAATCTAAAATATTCTAATAGCCCTCACTCATGATTATTGATCTTTATGGTAAAAGAAAACAAATATTTTATTACATTAATTCTAAAAGGCCCAATTTGCCATTATTTTTTTAAAATTAAGAATGAATATTTTTATTATTATATTTATTTTATCATGGTTGGCAAAGATCCTTTAAACTCTAAATTTCTGCACTTGCATTGTTGGAATAAAGGACCATTCATGAATGTGTTTGTATTAGTCTTAATACTCTAACAACTAATGGTCAATGGCTACAGCGGTCATGAGCAGTGCATTAATTTGCAAAATTTTAATCAGATGATCAAGTGTTTGGTCTGAAAGAACAGAGGAAGCTCTTCATTTCCACTTGGAGGAGTGCAAACTCCTGTAGTTGAAAATGGATGGAGTCATCTTCATTTTCTTAAAAGTCTAACTTTAGTTCCATGTGTGCCTAGAGTACACAATTTGTCCATGGAGTGATAAATACCCCCTACTGATCTTTGTTCACTGTTACTCAAAAATTTAGAATTTAGAATCCATTTAATTAGGAATTAATTTGCTACCCAATATTTATGAAGTTATAATTCCAAGCCATTTTGAAACACTGTAAAAGGAGCAGTTTTAGGAATTAATCACCAATTAGAAAATGTCCCTGGCTCAATAAACTTTAGAGAACCATATATAATGTCCAAACGTTAAAGTTCATATTAATTAAGTTATGTTACCTAGTGTCAGCAAATAACTATTACCTCAATTTGAGTACAGGATTATTCACCTTCTAACCAAGGGCTAAATTCCACCATTTAACAGTAAAGATAATATGCTAACAATATACATACTATTAGAAATAAATGAAAAAATTGAAGCTTTGTTAACTTTATAGTGATGAACAAGTAAAAAAAAATGTTATTAGATAAATATCATGAGAATATGTACATACTTTATAGATAGATAGATACACACACACACATATCTACATGTTGAACAAGGGATGCCAGCTATTTTCTAATAGTAATCTATATAATCAGAAATTCGTATACATACAGAAAGGTGCAGTTTTTATTACTTTTTATATAATACATACTTTAATTACTTAATATTATATTGATATATACCTGCTAAGTATCCAAATGTGAATTTTTATTCTCTAAAAAGGACTTAATTTCATATAGACAAAAAGTAAATTTATAGTTGTCATAGTCAATTATCAGCAGTTCAATAAGAATTCTGATGTCTAACATGCTATACTTTCTCAAGAACTCTCATTTCAAATCTGATCCTAGATAATATCAATAATGGTAGCCTTCTGCTTTCACTGTAGCAGCATTAAAAAAAAGAAAGCCTACTTTCATAGAGCTATGTTATCCAAAGTTTAACCATAAAGCTAGAAATTTTAAGTTCACATTTTGTGTCCAAGATTCCAGAGAGATTGTGCTCACTTGATGGTCACCATTCACATTTACCTCAAAAGACTTTTCTTGAAACTAAGCCACATTGATAGAGACAAGAACAATTGTGATACATCCTTATATTTGCACTCTGAGGGGTTTCAGAATGAGCTTCCCCCAAATATATCACTTTAGCGTGCAAACTATTTTGAGCTGAAGACAATGGAAGCCCAAAAGACTCAGGGAGAGCTTTTTACCTCCCCCTCAACTGCCTTAAAGAATTTAGATAGAGGGTCTGGTCTAGGAAGAGAGCTATCATCACAGATAACTACAGTGAGTATGGGCTAGGTGTGGTAAAATTCGTGGGTAAAAACAGGCTCAGCAGAGCCTGTTTGTTCAAAGTCCTCTCTGTGTGCTACTTTCTCTGCATGACATGACAAATACTTGTTTACCAAACATTTGCTTTTCCCATCTCCTGCAAATTGTTTTTCTTCCCTTTGAAGTCCAAGACCCCTACTCCTTCTTCTTAGCTCAGAACAGCAATAAGCCTCAATTGCCTGAATGTCAGGGACCTTCTCATTGTCTTTGTGGGGCTCCTGTATGCACACAATTAAATTTATTTTTCTTCTGTTAATCTGTCAGTGTCAATGTCAATTTAATTAACAGAACAGCCAAAAGAACCTAGAAGGGTAGAGGAAAAACTTTCCTTCCCTACAATTCAAAGATGGCCAGAGACACTTAAAGAATGATTCATATTCGCCAACATCTGTGAATCATTTCTAAAATCATTAGCTCATCAAATCATTTCTACCACAAAGCTCTATAATTTTTCAAAATCTATGATTCTGTTCAATTCAAATTGGATCAGTAACTAACATGGCTTTTAATCCTCATCAGATTAATTAGCATTTTCAATTTGAGTCTGAATACCAAACAATGTCCTTGTTTTTTTTGTTGTTTTTTTCCCTGAAGTTCCAAGTTCAAATGTGCTTAGATGTCATGACACATCTGTATGGAAGTATGATCTTATGAACCATATGTGTTGGGCAAATTGGAATTCTCAAAACACTTTTTAATTCTAAAAAGCCAATGATCTGAGGAAGAAGCTCAGTATATACCTTCTGAAAGTTTCTACTCTCTCAACAAATGGCTGAGTTAAAGTAAACCACATCTCCAAATATTTCCCAAGTATTCACCAAATGTTGATGGCTAAAGGTTTGTTCAGAAAGACTTATTTTTCTGTTACATTACATCTTATGAACTCTACAGAGGAACAATGTATGGAATCTGGACACACCAACCTTCGCTTTGTTCTTGAACAATCTTTCTCCCTTCAATTATAAGTGCCTGACCTATGGTGAGTGCATTCAACTTTTCTGTGTTCAAATTTCTCAAATTCTTTACAGGCAGGTATTCAGGAACTTACAGCTCATTTGTAATTGCTCATTAAAAAAAAAAAAAAGGGTATTAAGTTGCATTTCTCTTTCTCTATTTCAGTGGCTTTCAAACTTTGACATTCATTTGAACCAGCTGAAAACTTGTTAAAAACGATTGCTAGGCCCCATCATTAGAGTTTCTGATTCATTAGATTTGAGAGTGAGGCCTAATAATTTATATTTCTAACAAGTTCCCAGGTGACGCTGATGTCCCCAAACCACACTTTAAGAACCACAGCTCTATTTGTGTTGCAGAACAATTCAAGCAACCTACATTCAAGAATCAGTCCAAATTTGGCAGACGAGCAACCCATTTCTGTTAAAATTGGAAAATTGTGTACAAACATGCACACTCAGGCAGTCCTTTGCTACCATTTGATCTCTTTCTGAACAAAAGAAGTATTATAATTTTCCAGTGCAAAGTTCCATAGTTAAATCTAACATACAGTAATATATAACAATTAATAAATGATATACAGTTTTTGACCAACCTTTTTATATTTTGAAAATTTATTTGTATTATTTACAAAGGGGTTAAATGACTAATACTTTTTTTTTTAACTCAAGTTCTTCACCACAATTTATTTTATACTTCATAATCCTTGCGGATTTATAAATAACTTGCCCAGGGTAACACAACTAGTTAAGTGATGGGGAACAGACTTGAACCTAGTTTTGTTTGATTATTCTAGAATGATATGTAACTGTGCAGATATCATTAGCCTATTCACAATTTATTAAATTAAGTATCTGAGGGCCTAGTCTTGGGTAAGGTATTGTATTTGATATTAGGAATACATACTGAAGACAAAATCTTGCACTAAAGTTTATAGTACATTAGAGGAGTTTGACACATAAGTAAAAAGCTTCAATACAAAGTGATAAGCACTATAATATCAACAATATAGCTTATCACACTGAAATCTAGTTTCAGAACACATTTCCAAAAACAATATAACCTGATCTTCAAAACAACGTGAGAGAATTTACTCGATTTTTCTTTCTCGATATGATAGATGAACCAGCTAAAGAATAAGGATTTTACATGACTTTCCTCCTGTTCTGTTTTCTAGATCAATGTTTCCCAAAGCATATTTAGCTGCACAATCAACCTAAGTGATGCTCAGAAAGAAAAAGGGTTCTCTGGGCAATTTTGTACTTCTCCTTAGAGGTCCATAATGCCTATTATCATTTTAATAGTTCCAAGAAGACCTGTAGTTAAAAAAAAAAAAAAAAAAAGCCTTTGCTTTTAACTTTGCTTAATCCAATCTTACCCAAACTTACATAACCATAAAACTCTACATGAAACTTTTAAAACACTGATCTGAACCTACAATTTTTTTTTAAGATGTTCCAGAAATACCTAAAGATTTCCAAAAAATTATGGTATTGGGATGGGGTGCACAGAACCAGTCTTTCTTGGCTTCTACCCACTTAACCTACCAGCCTGGCTTCATTCAGAACAGTTCTACTTTTGTATCTATTCTATACTAAAGGATGTGATTATCCAAGTTGAATGAAAACTCACTACTTTACAAGAATCATCAAAATTTAAACTAAACACCCAGGAAAATGGTTTGAATAGGACTTTATCTTGAAAGATAACTAAAGCTTATTTTACATTCAAAAACATTTAGGCTATAATGTGTTAATTTTTATGATGAACAAATAACAAATCGTTATAGAGTTTAAATTTTTTTTTGAAAAAATTTTCATAGCAAGACATGAGTTTCTTAACTTAATGCTTGACTTTTACATAATTAACATTAAAAAGCCTCTTCAGTAATATTCAAAACTCTCATCAATTTTTTCAAAAGCCTCTCTTAATTCTTTGACAAACGTACCTAGCAGTCTTTCTGAAACAACTATCCTAATATTACCTTGAATCCCTTTTGTGGATGGATTTTATGATCACCACATAGGAAACAAAACTTAAAAACATAGAGATAAAGACACGCATGAGAATTAGGAAACTAAATGTTGGGAGTGAAGTGGGAAGGGAAACAGAGGAGACTGTGTGATGTGGCAGTGTGTATTAATCACATCTTTACTTTCTGTATTTTATGATGCTTTGACATCCTAGTGCCTTGTTAATCCTGGAGAGACTGCCCCCTCCCACCAAGGCCAGTTAATTCCTAGAGAGCACAAACAGCTCGTCTGCCAGCATGCCCTTGATAGGTAAGCCAACCAATTCAATTCGCCCCAGGGTCAGGTACCAGACAATTAGAAACCAGCCCTATAGCCCAGAGCCCCCAAAATTATTCAAACCAAACAATCCTAAATTGTTTACCCTGCCCCACCTTGCCTTTCTCCTGAAACTACAATAAAGGATCTGGGTCATGCTGTCCACTCACTCTGCCTCCTGACTGAAGGGGTTCAGAACGAGCCTCCCCAAAATATTCCACTTTGGCACGTGGATTACTTTGCGCTGGAGACAACCAAGGCCCCAAAAACTCAGGAAGAGCTTTTTATCTCTCCTTTAAATACTTAAAAGGATTTAGATAGGGAGCCTGGCGTAGAGAGAAACTTATTACCAGAGATAACTTTCTACCGTGAATGACCTGTCTATAGGGCAGGGCAAACATCTAATTACCAAATATCTGCTCTTCTTATTGTCCTGTGAATTACCCTCATCCCCTTTGAAGCCCCAGGCCCTTAACCCATTTCTTAGTTTAGGATGGCATATAAGCCTCAACTGCCCGACTTGCCCTTGGGTCTTAATGTTTTATGGGGTTCCTGTATGTTCCTAATTAAATTTGTTTTTCTCCTGTTAATCTGTCTTATGTCAATTTAATTAATAGAGCAGCCAAAAGAACCTAGAAGGGTAAAAGAAAAACTTTCCTCCCCTATCTGACTCAACCTGGTACTTCCCTATATGGTCCTGCAGGACATGGCATGCCTTCTTCTCTTGGAAACTGTTAGCAGTAAAATTTCTTTACTGGAATTGACCTCCCCATGTTGTCATTCACCTCTAAAAAGGAAATCCCAGGTACAATCAAACTTAGTGGAAGTGCTCTCTGCCAGGTCACCATTTACCAATGGCTTTGTATGTAATTTGATCACTTTGCCAATAGTACCTACATCAAATTTACAAAATCTTGCACTTACTGCAAGGTTTAGATTTTACACTTTCAATTTAATTATGTAATGCAGTGGAGACTAAGTCTTGACCTTGTTAGATGACTTTATTAGATGAACTTAGATGATCTAACAAGAATGACCCTTTTAGATGGGGAAATATAGATTTGTATTAAACTGGGAGGGATATTTGAGTAGGGATTAAATATGTAATCAGTTCACTGAAGAATACTTTTATTGTATAATAGTTGTTTCCCTATCTAACTCATAGTGGCAAAATCTTATATAATGAAATCTCAAATAACCAAGAGCCCCTGTCTACACTCTACATATTAAGGAAATTTACACTTGTCAAGGAAACTTCCATTTGTAAAGGTATGTCCAAGCCAGGAAGAGAACTATACGTAGAGACAACTTATCACCTGAGAGACTCTTACCTGCATAATCAGACAACCCTAGGTACCATACATTTTCTCTCCTTCCTGTAAATCCCTCTCTCCCCAAGAAGCCTGAACCCCCTTTTCCTTTGTTTAGACTAAGATAATGTATAAGCCTCAATCATCTGACCACTTCCTAGGGTCACATTTCATTATAATACTCCCACATATACATAATTAAACAGCTTTTTTTCCTCTTGTTAATCCGTCTTTTATCAGTTTGGTTTGCAGTCCCCAGCCATTGAACCTAGGATAGTAGAGGAACAAAAATCTTCCTCCCCTACAGTAGTCCCAATGAGTGTGAGTAAAACCAAGAAAACATTCCGTTACTACTTTACCATGTTGAATTTTTAAAGAGAAAAAGTAAGTTTTTATTGTCATAACTTAAGGCTTGTTTAATCTAGAATTTTCCCCAGGGCTTTATTTTTATCTTTTATGAACTAGTAAATACAAATTTCAAATAAATCTTCAGTTTTAAATACAATTTAATATCACTGTATTTTACACTAAGTCTTGAGGGCTGCAGCTTTTTAAAATCGCAACTTTGAAGATATAATGGATGTGATTAAAACTGTGCAAATAATTGACTGAAAATATAAGACACGTAACATATATGAAACCCAAAATTAAGTGAGGAAGAATTATTTATATCATAAAAATAAGCCTAATAGGCATTAAAATGTGTCCCTATAAATATAGTAGGTTTGATAATCCTAAGTGGCATAATTAGAAAACTTTCTTTCATTAATCAAATATTCTAATTAACAAAAGTCATATTTATCCTAAATATTAGTTACTATATTTATACATAGACTGAAGAATCACATCCATAATAAAACTACACATAATAATTTTATCTTTCCTTTCTGATTTGGAAAATATTTCATGAACTCTCAATGCTTTGGGTTACCATTATGATCATCATTTTTAATTTAGGCATCCAATCAACAAATGCCTCCAACATGGCATATATTACACTAGGTTCTGGAAATACAATCACATATAAAACAAAAGTCTCTGCTCTTGAGAATTTTACAGGTCTGCTCAAGGGGCAGATAATTAAACAGGAATTAAAATACACAGTGATATGCGCTATAGTAAGGGTATGCTAAATAGCCTGGGGAGATCAGAGGAGGCTTCCAAAAGAAGGAAACAACTAAAATGAGTAGGATTTGAAAAGCCATTCTGGTCTGTGGACTCAGAGGTAAGAGAGAGTAAAGCTGGCCCCAGGAAGTGGGATAGTGGCAACACATAAAGCCAAATTGGTCACAAGAAGTCAAATCATAGAGGGTTTCTTGGGCTGTGAAGAGTTTAGTAATTATCCTGAAGGTAACAGGGAGCCATTGAAAGATTTTTATCAGAGATATAAAATCATGGATACTGCTAAATATTAGAGGCAGATCATTGCTTAATTAAAATTTATAGAATCCCAAAGGTTCGTAAGTGCGTCAATATAAATTTGTTTTTTCATGGCATGATTTATTCTATCTCATTCCTATTCGTTAAATTTACAATATTTTCCCTTGCTTTTTAGGTAAGATATATTTAAATTGGCTAAAATAGACTGCTATATCATTATGTATCTTATACATTTATATTATTGACAATATGCTTGTATAATATGAAAAAACAAGATTTCCATCACAGCAGGTACTGGTAAGTCTTTTTTACAATACTGTGATCAGTCGAAGAATATACAGATTTGAACAAATAAGAAATACTCAAGAGAAGACCATAAAAATTCTTTGAAGAAAATAAGAGTTACAAGAAAAGGTCAGGAGAGCCAAAACCAATTCACTAAGAAATTCTGAAGAATGTCTTAGAAACTGTCTTAAAACATACTTTTTCTGTTATGGATTAAATAGGCAACATTTCTTCTGAGTACTCATAATCCCCCTTTCTGTCTTCTTTCACTCAAAAAGAAATAAAAGAAAAAAAATCCCGATCATCCATGTGAATTAATTCCTGACTTGCAGAGATAGAGAGAAAATGAAATTATTTATCATCAGACATTTTCTGGTTAATATTTATTTTTAAGATAAATTAATGATTTGCCTACACTAAATATATCAAATACACATACTTTCAGCGAAACTACTGTACCATTTCTCGAGTCTTCTTAGGTCTCTTTGATTCTAAAATGTAATTGGGAATGTGAATTGGTACAGCCACTATGGAGAACAGTATGGAGGTTCCTTAAAAAACTACAAATAGAACTACCATAGGACCCAGCAATCCCACTACTGGGCATATACCCTGAGAAAACCATAATTCAAAAAGAGTCATGTACCAAAATGTTCATTGCAGCTCTATTTACAATAGCCTGGAGATGGAAACAACCAAAGTGCCCATCATCGGATGAATGGATAAAGATGTGGCACATATATACAATGGAATATTACTCAGCCATAAAAAGAAACGAAATTGAGCTATTTGTAATGAGGTGGATAGACCTAGAGTCTGTCATACAGAGTGAAGTAAGTCAGAAAGAGAGAAACAAATACCGTATGCTAACACATATATATGGAATTTAAGAAAAATGTCATGAAGAACCTAGGGGTAAGACAGGAATAAAGACACAGACCTACTGGAGAACAGACTTGAGGATATGGGGAGGGGGAAGGGTGAACTGTGACAAAGCGAGAGAGAGGCATGGACATATATACACTACAAAACATAAGGTAGATAGCCAGTGGGAAGCAGCTGCATAGCACAGGGAGATTAGTTCGGTGCTTTGTGACCGACTGGAGGAGTGGGATAGGGAGGGTGGGAGGGAGGGAGCCGCAAGAGGGAAGAGATATGAGAACATATTCGTGTGTATGACTGATTCACTTTGTTATAAAGCAGAAACTAACACACCATTGTAAAGCAATTATACCCCAATAAAGATGTTTAAAAAATAAATAAATAAAATGTAATTGGTTCCTTTTCTGAATTATTGGTATAATGGGGTTTCATAATATTATAGAGTAATTTACAATTAAATGTTCAATTATATTTAAATACTAATGATAATTTTTAAGGCTTTTATCTTGGCCATATTAGGAAAAATAAATTCACCTTCCAAAGTTTATTCATAACAATGAATTTTTACTATTATTGGGAAAAACACATATTTTATAATAAGTATTAACAAGGCAAGATTAATCAAATTTAGCAGATTTTCCCTGTCCATTGCCATGTATACCAATAAAGTAGCAATTAGTAAATGACTTCTTATACTTCACAATAGACATTCTGTTAGCTATGAATCTCTAACAACAAACAAACATTCCCTTAAAAAAAAACTGTATTATAGAAAAGAGGGAGCAAGCTCTGAACAAATAGTTTTGCTTCTGCTAAGATTTTCATCAACTAGCATGTAGGCCTCTCTTCAAGTCCTTCAACCAAGACTAAATAACTAAAAACTGACATTAAAATTGACTAAATAATTTGAAATGATATGTAAGCAAAAGACATAGGCAAGAAAATTTCAAATTAAAAATGTTCAACTCCACCATATTTTCTAAAGAGACTGGCATGTTTGATGCTGAAACATAGCATAGGATAGTGTTAAGAAACCGAATTCTAATGCAAATTTTCTGGTTTAAATTCTGATGTTTCCACTTACTTGTATGTCCTTGTGTGAGTTTATTAACCTCTCTGTATTTCAGCTTTCTCTATGCCTCAGTTTCCTTGTCCGTAAAATGAGCATAATAATCACCTACCTCACAAGATGGTTGTGAAGATTACGTGAATTAATACATGTAAAACATTTCTTTACAATACCTCCATTGCCCTTCTGTTCTGATAAAACCAAATTCTAGTTCCTTGACTTCAGATCTCAGACTTTTCTACCATAAGCCTACCACTATACATTTATATGAAACTTTGCATTAAAGATAACTTCAAATGTATAGGAAAAAAGAAAAAAAAAAAAAGGAAAAACTATCAGCTGAACAGTCATTCAGAGAAGAACTCATGTTTAGGATGCCTAGCAAGTTAGTCATTAAGTGCTCCAAAACTGACAACTATGTTATTTTTACTATAAATGAATATAAATACTATGAATATGACAACTATGTTATTTTTACTATAAATGAATATAAATACTATGAATATAAATAAAGAGAAAGTTGGACAACTATACCAAGAAAGATTAAGAATATACAGAATATGTATTTATGTATATATGAAAATATGTAAATGTTAATACTGGTTAAAACTAGGTGATAGGATAATTTACTTCTTATACATTTATTTTTTTTAATTTCCTTTAATGAACATATGTTACTTTTATAATTAGAGACAAGGTTATTTTTTAGAAATTCTATTTTTGTTACAAATACGTGTGATTTTTATTCTACTTTTTGTTCTACTTTTTGTAGATTTTTTATTCTACTTTTTGTTCTACTTTTTGTTCTTTCTTGAATTTTCTCCAATACTATATATTATAATTTTTTTATGGAGTCTAAATCTTATATTAAAAAAGATTGCATTCTCTCTACATATTGATGTTATTAACTCATCTCGATTACAGCATAAAGAATGGATTTATTTATTCACACTTGTTAAGTGTATAAATGTTCACATATTTTAAGATTTCATACTAGAGGTGTATATAAAATTGGAAGGGATCCAAACATTGATAATATAAAACTACAACCAAAATATGCTGTAAGATGATAGATGTGTATATATATATATATATATATATATACACACATATGCATATATATATCTGCTCTCAGTTCCTGTCACAGACCTCCTAAAATTCTTTGTAATTTCCTAAGAGCTAAGAGCACTAGGTGCATCTTTTTTTCTAATATTTGGTCTTTGGTCCTGGTTCCTGACAGAGTTCCTCAATTTCTCGGAATTTCCTGATTAACAGCAGTCATTTTTCTTCTATAAGGGAACTCTTGGTGGGCTCCTGAATAGTTCCTGGATGGGGGCTTGTCATCAGAAAGACCAAGCCCTGAGTAGAAGCTTGGAATTTTCAGCTCTCTCCCATTCAATAGATAATTGGATATGTGGGGCTGGATATGGAGTTGATAACTGACCATGTCCATGTGATGAAGCCTCCGTAAAAATCCCAACAGTCTGTGGTTTGGAGAGCTCTGGGGCTGGCGAACACAGGGAGGTGCTGGGAGAGTGGTGCCCCAAGGAGGGCAGGGAAGCTCCAGGCCCTTCCCCACATAACTTCCCCACATCTTTTCCATCCGATGTTCAGCTGTGGCCTTTATCATAACCTTTTATAATAAACTGGTAAACAGTAAGTAAACTCTTTTCCTGAGTTCTATGAGGTACTCTAGCAAATTAATCAAACCTGAGAAGGGAGTCATGGGACGCTCTGATTTATAGCCAATTGATTAGAGACATAGGTGGTAATCTTGACTTGGGATTGGCGTCTGAAGTGGGGGAGTAAGGGACAGTCTCATGCGACTGAGCCCTTAACCTGTGGGATCTGAAGCTATCTCCAGATAAACAGTGTCAGAACAGAGTTACACTGTAGGACACCCAGCTGGTGTCACAGAGATTTGCTGGTCGGGGGGGGGGGGGGGGGGAATCCCCTATCTCTGGTGTTAGAAGTGCTACAATGCGGGTAGTAGTGTGCGAGTGAAAGAGAAAAAAAAAGAGGAAGATTGGGGTTTTTTCTTACACATAAACCTAAGGAAAATGATCTATCTGTAAACATAGTTAGGTTTTAGAATTTTTAGAGCTAATTGTTAAATTCATTATGACCCACCATCAAGGCTACAGGCTTCGTTCTCTCTCCCATATGCACTTTGGAGCCTGGCCACACTGCCTCAGGGAAGACTTTACACTTTCCCTTCCTATAGCTGTCCTCCCATCTTTCTCATTCTCTTCCCTTTTCACTCCTTGTTCACCAATCTTCCAGCCTACCCACACCCCAATTTGTTACACACAGAACAGAAAGAGAAATCATGAGAGTAGATAGAAGAAAGAAGAAATTATTTTGTTCACCTCAATCTTACATATTAATGTTAATACTTCCCCCAATCCATACTATTACAGAGAAGAAACAAAATGGGGTAGACAGAGGAGCAGGAGGGAAAGGAAGGAAAAAAGAGGAGGAAGAGAAAGTTACTTGTGCCTTCCTCTTCCTTCATAACAGCTTAGTATTTCCAACTTTGAAACAAAAAGGGAAAAGGATGAAAGTGTCATGTTTAAACTCAGAAGCCTTTCAAACCTTTATCACTCTCCTTAAGACTCTTATTCATTCACACCCAACAATAATGCAATTATAGTCATGACACATTTATTTAAATAGGATTCAGAGTTGTTATTGAGGCAGTTGATGTTAATGGAGAAGTTGACGTCATAGATCACAGCTGTTTCTCTATTAAAACCACAGGGCAAAGTAACACTGGAAAACAGAGAGAAGTGTAGATTAAACAATGGTGGGGGGAAGGGGGAGGGAAATGGGGTGTGAAAACTTATGGGCAAAAATTGTTATGAGCAAATCACTATATGAATTGGGCTTTATACCTTAATCACATATTTTTTTAGGCAGCAACTATAGTCACATACAGGGTTCTTTCCTCCCTAGATTTTAATGCAACCAAGAATTATCAATGAATATGGTTAAAGAATTTAAAAATTCCAATTGGATTTCAAAGAAACTGTTGGTTATCTGAGTCTGTATATAGATTTATACTACATGTGTTTCTGGAAGAATCATTCATCTACATATCTACCAATGCCAAATAAGCATAATTAAAATCATGCAGCATTCTCTCAAGATTCTTCAAACAGCCACTGGAAAAGTGTCATTATGTGTGTTAACACAGTCTGTTTTATTCTAGTTAGTATTTGTCTAGTTGCTTGTTTAGGTTGGCAAATGACAGGATTAACTAAATGCCAGAGAAAAATCAATCTTCTACAAATAGTCATTTATAATTTATTCTTTTAATATAAATTTCTTTTTCATTTAGTATTTTAAAAGTAACGTTTTCTTTTTTTTTTATTTTTATTTATTTATTTATTTTTTTAAACATCTTTATTGGAGCATAATTGCTTTACAATGGTATGTTAGTTTCAGCTTCACAACAAAATGAATCAGTTATATATATACATATGTTCCCATATCTCTTCCCGCTTGCGTCACCCTCCCTCCCACCCTCCATATCCCACCCCTCCAGGCGGTCACACAGCACCGAGCTGATCTCCCTGTGCTATGCGGCTGCTTCCCACTAGCTATCTACCTTACGTTTGGTAGTGTATACATGTCCATGCCTCTTTATTGCTTTGTCACCATTTACCCTTCCCCCTCCCCATAGCCTCAAGTCCATTCTCTAGTAAGTCTGTGTCTTTATTCCTGTTTCACCCCTAGGTTTTTCATGACATTTTTTTTTTCTTAAATTCCATATATATGTGTTAGCATACGGTATTTGTCTCTCTCTTTCTGACTTACTTCACTCTGTATGACAGACTCTAGGTCTATCCACCTCATTACAAATAGCTCAATTTCGTTTCTTTTTATGGCTGAGTAATATTCCATTGTATATATGTGCCACATCTTCTTTATCCATTCATCCGATGATGGACACTTAGGTTGTTTCCATCTCTGGGCTATTGTAAATAGAGCTGCAATGAACATTTTGGTACATGACTCTGACCCAGCAATCCCACTACTGGGCATATACCCTGAGAAAACCATAATTCAAAAAGAGTCATGTATGTTTTCTTTTTTTAATGATTGATGTCTTAGGCAGGAAAAACAGACATACCCTAGCACGTATACAAATCTTTCTTAAGAGTCTAGAACTGCTATAGGCAAAGCATGAATTAATTACTGCTCAACATAATTCTATATGCTTCACAATACAGTACAAACAAAGCAGCAGACAGGGTTCAGCAGATAATAAACACCCGGTTGGGCTGTGATAGCCTGAAGAAATAGGAAGGATAAACCGGTAGCAGTATGGAAGTTTGGCTTTGTAGGGAAAAGGATAATATCTGTTTTATTTACATAATCTTTCAACCCTCTTCGAATCTACCAGAATCCTTTTAGTAGGGCAGATGTAAACATACTTCTTAGATAAAATTAAGCCACAATACAGAAGTATAGTCACAATGCAACCATTAGGCCAGCACCTTTACACTGTGCTCTATCAGCTATCTCATTTGAAGATGAGCCAGTATTTTAATTCAGTTCTTTAGTTTAACAAATATGTATTAACCACCTATATATTCCAGAACTGTCCTGAGCCCCTGGAATACAAAAATGAAAACAATTGGCATGGTCTCTGCCCACTTGGAATTCACAGTCTCTATGTTTGTCTTTTTGGTCACAATTTTGTAAAATTGATAAAAGCATAAAAATTCTGGAAGAGCAATAAAACTGTCTATTCAGAGGCTTGCCCTAGGGCTGATGAAAGCTTCAGTTTGTTTACATCCTGTTTAGTCCGATAGTCCACTGTGCCGTCTACAAAGCTGCCTACAATCTCCTGCATGCGTGCTTGACCTCCAGAAGAGAATTATCAATGCAGACATTTTCTGTATGGCTGCCTCAAGATTTTGGTAATTTTCACAGCTGGGAATGGGAATAAATCCCCAAAACAAACGAAAGCAATGTCTGATAGGCCCTCTGAGGACCCTTGCCACATCCTGGAGTTCAAGTGAAGTGAGAAACTTAAAACCTGGGTTATTAATATTTACTTGTTTTTACATCTTCACTGGGACTGGGAAAGGAATTAAAACATTTCAGTGTCACACAATGAATATCTGTGGGCCTTTAACCATCATTTGCTACACTTCATTTAAGACTATGCCACTGAACCAACTATACTTCAATAAAAAAAAGGGAAGGGATTAAAGACTATGCCACTGATGTGCCCTTTGATGAAGACACAATGTTGATGATTCCCCTAAGCCAGAGTGAACTTTGAGAGCAGTTATCCGCACATTTGCATTCTATAGAGTACAGCAAACCTAACTGGCACATACTTAAGGGCTTGGTCTTACTAGTATCACATTCTAATAAATTGGGATGAACACTCATTTTTAGCTTAAGTGGCTGCTTTATGATCAGCAGTAGTTCAGTCACTGAATCAAGGCAAATCCAGAGGGAATGCGACTTCCTCGCAGCTCTCTTCCAGAAACACAAGAAGACTTACAAGAAGACACACTAAACAAACTGAACTTGCACTAAGATAAATAATTGTGAATATACTAAAATGCAATGTGTAAGCTCAACTGCTTCTAGTACTTCATAAAATACAAGAACATTCTGCTATACATTATGATCCAAAGGTATAAGATAGTTTTAAGAAATTATGACTAACTACAAATAATTAATCATTTTGCAAAACTCCTTTCAAACTCTTCAAACTCTTGATCTCACCAACTAGAAGCTGCCTGCCTTTCCTTACCACGTGTCCCCCATACGCAGCTCACAACAGGGATGTTTGCTTTCTTCCAGGATAGCAAGAAAGCCTCTGTCTGATTCCAGTTCCCTCTCCAGATAGCACGGTAGTGACTATCTCATCACCATTTGTTATATTATAAGGTAACCTAATCAAAGGAGTAACTATCCCATCGTATTCAAAGGCTCTGCCCACACTCAAGGGGAGAGAATCATCCGAGGTACTTATATCCGAAGGCAAGAATCTTGGGAATCACCTTAGAATTCTGCCGACTACAACAATGCTGTCTTATTCGCAATATGATTAGAAATAGTGTAGCCCACATTGACGCCTTTTAGGACTTCTTCCAATGAATGCTTTATACAAATTATTAGTTATCCTAACAACATTATTACTATCATCATCAATAATCACTATTAACCTTAACTATGAGGAAATGACAAAAGCAGAAAGATGTCACACCAGCTTCAGCGAGCTTTTAAGTCACTCAGGGAAGGCAGTGGGAACAGAATCTAGTATGCCTGTACTCGGGCTGTTTCCCTAGCTCTGTACTGTGGCAGGATTCCTATATTAAGTAAACACAGATGGCAACCTGATGCTAGTGTACCAGTTCTGAAGGAAACTGGCAAATACTTTTCTCTTAAAGGGCAATTAATTCATTAAAACCAAATTGACTATAGAGCAAGTTTTCATAATTTCTCAAATTAGCAAAATTTCAAAAATAATCTATTTTGAAAGTTAAAGAATTTTTGGTTTTGGTTTTTAACTAAAAGAAAGGGAAAAAAAATTTCTGAAACCTAAATACTCAGACATCTGGCCACACGGCAAAAGTCACAGAAGAAGCCAATATACCTTAAACTTTTGGCCTCTCTTTCTCCCCTCTCTCTTTGCCTCTCTTTCTCTCCCTCCACCCTACCAATTGCTATAATAATGATTAAGAAAAACACATGGATAAAATTAATGTTCTCCAATTGAACAACTGTATCTCCTGAATAGGTCAGCTCCATTTTCAATTTCTCTAAAAAGAGGAAGAGGAATGATATGATTGCTAAAATGTCCTCCAACTTTAAGTTCTAAAATTCTATTGCAGTACAGTAATGTAAATTCTAGACAATCATAGGTAAAACTTAGATTCTGGGAGTCAGATTGGAAGGAAGGAAAAATAACAATTGGGATGATTCTTACTATGTGCCCAGCCACGTTCCAGGAGCTGTCACAACACTAGCTCATTTAATATCCTCAGCAGCTATAGGAAGTATTAACAGCCCTGTTTAACAAGTGAAAAAACCAAGGCAGATTACGGGTTCAGCGATTTATCCAGCTCACACAGCTAATAAGGGCATTGCTTACACCTGAGAGGCCCTTGATAAAGGTTTGTTGAACAGGCGACTCAATTAACAAATGAATAAACAAATAAATAATTCAGGGCCAAAGGCTGAAAGACTCAAGAGAACATTTATCCTTCAAATGCTGTAAGTTTAACTGGACAGTAAAAAGCAGATATTTTCAGCTATTTCAGTGAAGTTATTTTATAAATAACCTTGCAAAATATCAATAAGGGAATGGGGTTGACATCCGTTGGTTTGACATGGCATTCAACAGTCATTGCCATGGTCTTAAAGCAATGATTCAGCAAATATACAATTTTAAAAAAAGAAAAGCTACGTTTCCACATTTTTTGCTATCTTTTTTGTGATTCAATCAGCTAGACAAAATCTGTGAAAAACCTCTATGACAAAGTTAGGTCAATGGCAAATTAAATGTATTTTAATACATACATATTTTTAATAGAGAAATCTGCTGAGTGGTCCCATTTACTTATAGGTTATATCACTCCTATTTAGATTTTGGAAATGCAAAATTAAACCTGAAATAAGTTCTTTAACTAGGCAAAAAAAAGCATGTTAACTTAGTAATGTTTTTTCCTACAAACATAATTATATGAAATAAACTTTTAAAATTTAGATATCTTAAGAAATATCCATTAGAACTACAACATTAATCTTACATAAAAATAACAATCTAAAAAATAAGCTTGATATAAACACATGCAACTCATTGAAATCAGATATTACTTTCATTTTTAATGACGGACTAAACCATATAGTTAATTTTATTTCAATATTTTAAAATAATCTTAACTCTTCCTTCTAAAGCAGTTGTTTAATTTACTCTTCTTTCATGCTGAAGAACAAGTAAAATTGACCAGGAAGTGTTAAATTGAGATTGAAAGTGTTTCTTTTATTTTTTAATCAAATAATTACTCCTTGAAGATGTATTCTGTAATGGACATAGAGCTATAATTTTTGCCCTCAAGTTATCTGCAACCTTGTAATGAAGATAATACAAGTATGTAAATTACAGTAATATCAAACAGTGCTATAATGAAGGTTAAAAAATAGTGCAATGGGCTGTCTAGGGAAGGTGCAGTCTCAACCATTTTAAAATAACATTCCCTCATTCATTCAACAAAAACTCTTTGTTATAGGTGGCATTGTGTTCCCCTCCAACTTCATATGTTGAAGTCCTAACTCCCAGTACCTTTGAGTACAACTGCATTTGGAAATAGGGCCTTTAAAGAGGTAATTAAGCTCAAATGAGTTCATATGAGTGGAACCTAATCCACTGACTGTAGTCCTTACAAGAGGAAGAGACACTGGTGATGCACACATAGAGAAAAGCTGAAGAGGACACAGTGGGAAGGCAACCACCTGCAGCTAAGGAGACAGGCCTGAGAAGAAACCAACCCTATTGGACCCTTGATCTTAGACTTCTAGTCTCCAGATGTAAGAAAACAAATTCATGTTGTTTAAGTCACCCAGTCTGTGTTATTTTGTTATGGTAATTCTAGCAGACTAATCGATTCTTCCTCACAGGAAAAGCATAGTGGTAAGTTTAATACCACAAAAGACAATAAATCTTGAACCACAGCTTCCATTTTTCCCTTTAGAATTAATTAATTTACAGTACTGAACAAATCTCTAAATAAGGTGTCACAAACATAAGCACTATGGGGCTAGGCAGATGAATGAGTGAAAAGTGTCTGGGATGAATAAAAGGGAGTGGTGGGGACTGCAGCTAACTGTGGAGTTCATGTCAGGACAAAGATGCTGGTGCTGCTCACCTTTAATCTATTATGTAGGTGAGAGCAAAACATATCTCTCTGGATACAGCTTAAGGATTGTCAGTTGCAACTTCAGCCTAGATCTCAGGTTTTTTTCACATAAATCCTTTGATTAAATATCTCTAAAGTTCTTTCCAGCTTCATCTTTTTAAAGTCTGTCATATCAATCCTTTCTCTATTGGAGACATTACATAGAGGATAAATTAAGCATTTCCAAAATATTTGCCCGGTATTGCAAAACCACTTAGTAATCCACAGTTTAATCAAATTCTTTTCTAGAAATTAATTAGTATTGAACAGCACAAAAAATTAGGAGCTTTTCAATAATAATATTCCACACTTGGTAGCATACCTCAGTTTCACACTTACAGATGCTTTTAGCCGCTTGTTATTACCCACACTACACAAATTAACAAACCCGGATATCCCACAGGTACTTCAAACACAAATAGTTTGAAATGGATTAGATGGAAGCCACTGGAAGGAGCATCTTCATTGGAGCCAGGTTGAACCTCCACTCTGACATTCCTTAATTTTGTGTCATTCAGCAATGCTTAGTTAATATAGTTTACTCAGTATAAAATAAAGATGAACATTTATCTCAGAGGTTTGTTGTGAGGACTTCGAGAAAATATACGCTGAGAGACGTATTTCAGTGCATAGCTGAGAAAAAATATCCAAAAGGAGGAGCAATGGTAGTGGTAGTAAACAACAGCAACAGCAATAACAGCAGAAACATGCCCATCACATCTCAGGAAGTTCTCAGGGCCTCTTTCAATCTGTCCCTACACTATTCAAAAAGAAATAAAAACCTGAATTCTTTTCTCTCTTTAACCTGCTTCTCAGTGCACACCCTTTACTTCAGTGAACAGCAACATCATCCACCCAGGTGACTAATGACAAATGGGAGATCTTATTTAACCCTATCCTTTCTCTCACCCACATCTCTTCTTACCCCTACATTTGTCCATCACTAAAACCTAGCGTCTCTCCCATTCATTGGAAATCCCTTCTTTTCCTTTCCCCTTCATTTTCACTGTTATTGCCTTATTACCTTTTGCCAGAGTAAGCAATGTTTTTTTTTAATTTATTCATTTTTTCATTGAAGTATAGTTGATTTACAGAGAAAGACAAATATCACATGATATCACCTATATGTGGAATCTAAAAACATGATACAAGAGATCTTATTTACAAAACAGAAACAGACTTACAGACTTAGAAAATAAACTTATGGTTACCAAAGGGGAAAGGTCAGGGTGGGGAGGGATAAATTAGGAATTTGGGACTAACATATACACACTACTGTATATAAAGTAGATAAACAATAAGGACCTACTGTATAGCACAGGGAACTATACTCAATATTTTGTATAAACTATACAGAAAATGAATCTGAAAAAGAATATATGTGTGTGTGTGTGTGTGTTATACACACACACACACACACATATATATGTATACCTGAATCACTTTGCTGTACCCTTGAAACTAACATAACATTATAAAGCAATGGTTTCTTAATTGGTCTCCTGGTATTCATTGTATCTCTCTATCCCCTCAAATTCTCTTGTTACTTTAAACAAAGAAATATGCTGAATATATGTCTCCTATACTTAAACTGTGCTAGAACCTTAATGTTGCTGCTGCTGTTTTTAGTGAAGTCCAAACTCCTTTGAAATGGCTGTATGTTTCACAGACTTCAGTCCTTTGCAATAATTTCAAACCCCAGTTCTGCCATTTACTAGTTGCTTGAGCACCTCATATTACTGTTTCTCCAACCAGATTTCTTTTTAAAAAAGGGATCTTGCCATGTATGACATCTCCAGAGTCATTCTTAGTGCCCAAAACAAAAAAGGCAGTAAAAGTATGCTCAATGAGTGAATGAGATCAGCCACTGCAAGTCCAAATAGCCAATAAAGTTGGAGTCAAACAGTCCCCTGGTCCAGAGATTTTTTCCCAATTTGGTGAGGTTTCCTCTCCAATAAACAGATTTTAAAAAATAAATCTCCCAATGAAGATGACTATATTGCTCAACCAAATGTAATAAACTTCTAAGGCCCAATGCAAGACTTTCTTTTATGCAAAAGGACAGGGTGGTCATATTTTAGATTCTAAGATCAGGCAAGTGTTTTTATGATTAACTATCTGAATAAGCACCACAAATACACTGGATCATTCATTTATTCACCAATAAATATTGGGCATCACAATGTACCAGACAATGTGGTAGAATCTGAGGTTACACTTATGCTCCCTGCCCTCAATTTGCTTACAACCTAGAGGAAGAAAAAGTAAATAAATAATCACACAATACACCCAAATCTTCTGTAAAATTTAAGTGCTATGAGGAAAACTATAAAAGCTGAGATAAGGACCATAAAATGAGGACCCAATTTAAGCAGTGTTTCATGAAAGACCTCTCTGGAGCTGTCTAAACAAAAATGAGAGATGAAGGACAGAATTCATTTAGACATCTTTTGGATATAAATAAAAGGTTTAAGGGCACCATAAAGAGAAATTTTTACTCTGGAATTGCTATTATATTTTTAATAATGATATCAATCCAATCCACAATGTCTTCCACACTGTGATCTACTGAATGATGGGATGCCTCATATTTCTTTTGTATTACACTGATATATCTTATTCCAAATTGCATGAGTGACTACCCCATAAATGCTTGTTGACTGAACATGTGAGAAAGGGTTAAAGCTAATGAGACAAGATAAGTATGTATGATTTAGACCACAACATAGCAGTCATTTCAATTAAGAGGTTAGTATGCTCATTAACCAATCTGAAGAACCATTAGCAATGGAAAATAAAGAGAGTGGAAGTAAGTATTGAGGAACAACATATTACAATTAAATTCACGGGGTTTAGGGAGGATCCATGAAAGTCCCTGCAGCTTCTGCCTCTTCTTTATAATGTCACGGTTCTAATTTACCTCATTGATATTAATGAACGGAGGATTGCACAACTATTAGCATGATTGAAAATTACATTAATGCTCAGTAAATCCACCCCTAATTATTATGATTAATGAGAAGGTGATCATCCTGGACCAGAGTAACAACCTAAAGCAACTGAAATAGAGCAAAAAAGCTTTTTCTTGCTAACCTAGGTCTTTAGTCTTTTTTATTTAATGAAACCGTGAGCAATCCACTTAGTAATGTTATATACTAATTTACTATAACTATGCATTTACATAGATTATATTTTTTACATTTATGTATTTATTTGAAATAATTATTTCTACGTGTATTAAAATGTCTTATGATTGGCTTTATACAGTGTTAGTGTTCCAGTATGAAAATGAATAATAAAATCAACCATATTTTTTCTCTACCTGGTTCCAAGTCAATACCACTCCTTCAAAAGAGAAATTATTCATCTTTGTAGTCATCAGAATTAATAATTAGGACATTAAGAGGCATAAAGCTCGCCTACTTATTTAAATATTGCTACTTTACAAAAAGATTTTAAAATGATAAAAAGAAAGGATAGAAGAACTAAGCAGCGAAATATCTGACTTCCTTTCTTGATCCGGAAAGGTGAGTTATTTTTATGTAAATTTTCCTTACTTCTCCCTTTATTAAAACTGCTCTATGATATTACCTAATGTTTTAGTCTAGTTTATTTTCTATCTTCTGCTGCTGATAGGTGTCCATGGAAACAAACCTGTAGTCAATGCCAGACTCCTTAGCACAGTGTCCTGAGATGTACACTTTGACAGCACAGCAAGCAAAAATAGCCATCAAGGCTATTTCTGAGAGCTCCAAGACAGGCTTTTAATGAAACAGAAAGAATTTCACATTAATGTGGCCTTTACGTCCTGACAGTGTTGTCCCATCTCAAAACTGTATTTATTCTGCTCTTATTATCAAGAAGATTTTCTTACTGTACTATGGGATCTTAAGTTATAATCAATTGAAACACACAAATGTCATTTCTCCAGGCCTGCCCATAGTCTAAAAGTTCAAAAATTAATTCACAAAATATTTATTGAAGGACTGCTCTGCACCAGGCCCTGTGCTAGGGCTGGGTTTTAATAGTACATGAGACAAATGTCCCCATCTTCAGAGAGATTCTTGTTTAGTGGAAGAGACAGAAATGGAAACAGTTTTAAATATTGGGTTGGCCGAAAAGTTTGTTTGGGTTTTTCTGTAAGATGTTATGGAAAAACCCGAATGAACTTTTTGGCCAACCCAATATAACAGGTGCTGCATAAAGCATAAAAAAATGGACAGGTGATTTGGTCGTATGGAACAGGGGAAACTCAGCTAATACAAAAGATCAGGAAAGGCCTCCCTGAGAAAATGACATTTAGGAGGAGAGCCTAAAGATGCAATAGTTCCTAGCAATTTATCTTGTGATGAAGAACTAGGACTCTGGGAATAAAATGGAGTTTATAACTAGATATAAACTCAAAGAAAAAGGCCAAGTAGCAAAACAGACTTGTGTTAGGGTCTAGCCTTACCAGTTCCTAGGTTGTATGACCTTCAGGAAATTATCTGTCTCTCTGTTTTATGTGTAATAAAAGTAGAGATGATATGTACCATGTAGGATGGCTGTGAGGATTATATGAGATATACATATGAAAGTGTCTGACACAACAGCAAGTCTTCAAACAATATTAATTTTCTTTTCCTATATAAAAAAAAAAGTGGCCCCAAATTCTGTCTTTCTGCAAATTCACAAACGGAAATCTGGGGAGCATGTCGTGAGAGTGCTTTGGATGTAGAACTAAGTGACTACCACTAGTTAGGAAAATAGGCTGTGCATCAGTCAAAACTGTGTCAAGTCACTTTCCAGCCCTCACTAGTTGTGTGGCCTCGAGGAAGTTACTTTATCCACTCTGAGCCTCAGTTTCGTCATCTGTAAGACAGTATATAATAGGGCCCAGGTCACAGAATGTTAGAATAAAATGAGAGATTGAAGGCCAAGCTCATGGGAGGACTCCTGACAAACAGTAAAATTTTGATAAAGTTAGTTATTTATATTACTGTAGTGGTCATGGCAATAATAGCAGCAGCAGGAGTAACCATCTCGGGCCACCTTCTTTCATTTACATATACACAGTGAAAGGAGAGAAATAAATTTGGGAGAATAAATCATGAGACAAAATGCATCAAAATGAAAGAATTAAAAGAGTTCTAAACAGTAGTCTAAAAATACTCCAATGTTTCAGTTACAGTACTGATATAAGGTTTGGGTGTTCAGGGGAGATTTAAAAGTAGATTGTTCAGGAAACATCAAAAGTATCTATTCATGAAAGGATTTACAACCAATTGGTTGGTCAGTTACATCTAAGGATTAACAATTGCTTCTTATATAGTGTATGCATTATCTATGCTGCATAACAACCACCTCGAAACTTGGTGGCTTGCGCCAACTATTTTATTCATGATTTTGTGGGTAGGCGATTTGGTCTGTGCTAAGAAGGGAGGTTCCTCTGCTTGTCTTGGCTGCGGTTATTGATGTGCTTGTAGTCAGCAGGTAGTTCAACTGGGGCCAGATTGCCCCAAATGGCTCCATTCACATGTCTGGAGGATGGTACTGGCTATCAGCAGGGTCTCTCTCTCCACATGGCCTCTTTCCCTTAGGAGAGTAGCCTGGCTTCTTCACAGTGTGGTCTCAGAAAGACAAGAAAATGAGAACCAAAGCTACAAGGTCTCTTGTGGCCTGGGCCCAGAACTTCTAAAATATTACTACCACATTCTATTAGGCAAAGCAAATCACAAGGCCAGCTCATATTATGGAGGTAGAGAAATAAACTGTACCTCTTGAGAGAAAAGCAGCAAAGACAGATTGCAAAGAAGGGTACATACAGAA
Source organism: Globicephala melas (assembly GCF_963455315.2). Classification (NCBI taxonomy): domain Eukaryota; kingdom Metazoa; phylum Chordata; class Mammalia; order Artiodactyla; family Delphinidae; genus Globicephala; species Globicephala melas. Next base: position 91,435,292 of record NC_083317.1, read on the forward strand.
TTAAAAGAAATTTCTAAAAGGAATTCTTTTTTTTCCCAATGTACCACATAAAGCTAGCTCATATTCCCTACCCTCTCATAGTAATAGTATTATCTAAGTTTTATTGCCACATGAAACTTAATCTTACTCCACTTATGCTTGTTCTACTGCATATAATGTGTGACATATACAGACAGCCAAATCACTCTACCTCTGTAGATCTCTTCAGTTGATGTGCATGAGACCTGTCAGGGAGCTTTAAAAAGAAATCTCTACCTCCCACTGCTTAGGTATTCTGATTTAATAGATCAGACATAAGACCTGGATATTGTTTTTAAAAGAAGGTTCCCAGATGATACTAACAAATGGTCATGATTGAGAACCAATGTGTCTAACTTGTTCCAGTTCTTTTTAAATATAAATATGAGTGGACTTAAAAAGCTCTTCCCTTTGAAATACTACTAATTATTTTATTTCTCCTCCCTCTATAGCTTTTAATTTTTATTCTTCTTCCTGGAAACCTCTTCCTCTATCTTTAAATCTTCATTGCTAATGATCCCCAAGTTATGATCTCCATTCTTGAACTCACTCTGAAATTTTAGACTCACTTCTCCCTGGTGCCCATAGGACATCTGCATGTACATGTAACTTAAGTATCTCAAATTTTCTATGTATTAAACTCAACTAATCTTTCTCTTCATCCTGTTTCTCCCTTTTCTATCCAGTTTCTCACTGAATGTTACCACCATCTATACAATCATGTAAGTAAAACTATCTATTTGTGATCCCAGATACCTCCCTATCACTTTATCCCTTTATCCCAAGTCAAGATATCTTACTTTCTAATATCTCTCATCCTCATTGACTCATCTTTCTTCCCACTGCTAATGCTTTAACTGAGGTCATCATCAGTTACTGTGATGGTCTCACTGCTGGTCTGCTTGAATCTGGTAACGTCCTATTCCAAAAGATCTCCATACAACTGCCAGAATAACCATTCTAAAATACAAAACATATTAAAATGCAAAATGGTCATTGTCTAATGGAAAATATTTCATGGTTTGCTGTGGTTGGAGACACAGTCTTAGGCCGTATTATGACAGACCTAGGGATCAAAATCTAAGCATCTGACCTTCAAGATCAAGAGGAATCAATGACGTTGTTGGCCTAGAGTTTAATTTATGCAGAAAATTATTTTGAGACGATTGAGGTGACAGTAGCAGGGGAAATAAACCTGGGGGAAGGAAGACCATTTGGGTAACTATGATAATTATTCAGGCGTGTGGTAATAATGATCTGGCCTAAGACAGTCATAATCCCACAAATATGCAGACTGAACTCACTTATATTTATGATCATGAATCTCAAATGGGCACTCACAGAAGCCAGACAGTCCTACTATACCTTCCATAGTAAATTCATTTTCATTCTCTCCAAGCTAACTCACATCTCATTCCCTTTCTTAAATCCCCAGTACCCTCCTCTTTACCTTTCATTCTCCACGGCTATACTTACCTACTACTTCCCAGGAAAAATACATTATATCAAAAAGAATTACCCCATCATCTCCCCCTAAAATTTGCCAGTCCACCTGTCTCCATACCCGCCATGCTCTGCCTTCCCTCTGATTTCTGTGAAAGCAGCATCCCTGTTCCTTCCTTTTTGTATGGAGCCCTCCCCGCACCAAACCTACCCAAGCCCTCCAGGAAGTATCCTCTTTCCAGCCTTTATGTTGATTTCCCACTCCTGTGAACACAAAATATGCCTTAATATTGTCCTTAAAAAGAAAACAAATACTTTTCATTCACCTCTCATTGCAGTTAATATCTCATCTCTCTGCTACTCTTCTCAAAAGAAAATTCTCAAAGTAGTTGCATATGTCTGGGATCCACACTCCTTTACCACTAAAGTAATGGTTTAAAATATGTCCACACATTCCTTGACATTTGCTTCAAAAGGTAGAGCAGAAATTTCCTTAGGAATTCCCTTTTTGACACAGAAACAACAGAAGTGATACGATATAACTTCCGAGAATAAGTCATGAAAAGTGTCACAGCTTTCTCGTCATTTGATCTCTTGCTCTGTGGGAAAACCTGCTGCCATGTTGGGACCTTCCCTGCGGAAAGGCTTGAGTGCAAGGAACTGTGCCTCTGAGAACAGCCTGTGGGGACCTGAGCCCTCCAGCCAACGGCTTTGTGACTGAGTTATCTTACAGCAGGATCCTTCAGGTCACTGCAGCTCCCTGTGACATCTAACGGCTACTTCATGAGACTCGGAGGCCGACCCAACCAACTAAATTCTTCTGAATTTCTAATCTACAAGAACGTTGAGATAGTAAATATTTGCTGTAAGACACTAAGTTTGGGGTATTTTTTTAATGTCACAACAGATAACTAATACAACCGCCTCTCATTTTCGTTTCAGCCCAATCCAATTAGATATTTTCAATCATCACTCCAATAAGATGGTTCTTATATTAATTTATACATTAAATTGCTTAATACCTATTGAGCACTTAGAACAGTGTCTAGGCCTAAGAACTGTGGAGGGGGGGTTGTTATTAAGAGTGATATTACTACTATTTTCACAAGGAGCCGTCGGAATACATGAGTCACTGAGGACCATCCTGTAAAAGCCAACAGTCAGTTCTCTGTCCTTGTCCTCTCTACCTCTCACAGCACAAGCTACTCTCCTGTTATAGAAATACTTTTCCCCCCTTTGGTTTTTGGTATCACCTATCTCATGGTCTTTTTAATAGATTATCCTGTTTTGCCAGACCTCTAAATACTGAAGTATCCATAGTCTATTCTGATTTCTTTCTTTCCTTCCTTCTTTCTTTTCTTCCTTCCTTCCTTTCTTTCTCTTTCTCTCCTTCTTTCCTTCCTTCCTTCCTTCCTCCCTCTCTTTCTCTCTTTCTTTCTTTTTAATTGACACAGTCTCCCTAGGTGATTTTATCTAATACCAAAGCTTTATATACCATGATTTTTCTATATACCAATTCTTTATCTCCAGCCCTGATCCCTCCTCTAGGTCCTAGATATACATATTTCCTTCTCAACATTTCCATGTGAATCTATTAGGCTTCTTATATTTAGCATGTCTAAACAAGGACTTTTGATATCCTGCATAATTTCATTTTATATCTCCCACCACTGAAATGCAAGCTCTATGAATACAGGAAGTTTTTCATACCAGGCACTGGGTTCTGAAGATTCTGTGCTTAGAAAAGTGCCAGGCACATAATAGGCACACTAGAAATTTGTATAAGTGAAGAAAGAACAGGTTGAATCATTTAAAACATCCTGAAAAGTGTAAATAAATATCTATTTTAGATTCTACTTAAATCTAATAAAGGTAGGTCTTTTTAAATAACACGCAAAATAGTATGTAGAATCAAATTATCATGGCAAATTCCATTATTAATTTCTTATAATATTTTTTTTTTTTTTTGCCGTACGCAGGCCTCTCACCGTTGTGGCCTCTCCCGTTGTGGAGCACAGGCTCCGGACGCGCAGGCTCAGCGGCCATGGCTCACAGGCCCAGCCGCTCCATGGCATGTGGGATCTTCCCGGACTGGGGCACGAACCCGTGTCCCCTGCATCGGCAGGCGGACTCTCAACCACTGCGCCACCAGAGAAGCCCTCTTATAATAATTTTGACCTTTAAAATTATTGGTATTGTCAGAAAATGCAATACATCTTCATTTAAAATTTTTTTAATTATTATCAAATATTTGCTTCCCTGCCATTGTAGCATTCTACCAAACTTAGCAGCTTCTAATAGCAGCCATATATACTTGTAATAAAAATTTATGAATCACTGCCTTTTCTAAATTCTAACTTTTTAATTTTTTTCCATTCTCTATCATTTTGTTATGCTCCTAATACATGCCAAGCAATGCACACATAGTGTGACAATACCATGGCAGGTATGGTCAGAGACAGACATTAAACCAAAGATCACAACGCCATGAGAAAGTCTACGGGCAGGTACTTGAATATAAAGGTAACTGGTCAACTAACTGCCAAGGGAGTCTGGGAAGACTTCCCAGAGGTATAACGCATCACACAAGTTATAATAATTATAAGGTCTGTCCCACCAGAATTAAAAATGCATCCAATCTGTAATAATTTTTCAATGTTTTTCTAATTTCTCCCTTTTTTCTATTTAGACACAACATTCAGGCCAGCTATAAAGTTCTCATTTTTTTATGCCAATATCCTTGAGACAAATTCTTAAATATCTTTTTGAAACCATCATAGGTATAATGTGACTGAAGTATTTACATTAATCCTATAAATGTTTCCCATGAATTGTTTCTCAAAGTCATTCATTCTGAATCTTTTTTTTATATCTAGGTCACATGAAACACACCATGTTTTCCAATATCTTCAGTTGTTGAGTATCGGTGATTCAAGCCAGAAAATGTGCTAACCTTGACATCACCAGGGTCACAGAGTATATTAGGACAAGGAAAGCTGATACTTTCTCTTAGTCCACTCAGCTGTGAAACAAACACTCTTGAAATCATTTTACTTTTGACTACTGAGCATCAAGTCCCCTGTAACCAAGGAAACAGCTTTCAGATCCCAGTTTTAACACACAGAAGGCAATTATCAGTCTGAGATAAGGGTCCACCCTCAGCAGCCCTCTTTTCAGTTAATGCATCCCACTCCTTCACCTTTCCTTAACCTGCCTGCATCAGTGACTTATAGCACAACTCTCTTCTGCCTCATATTATCTCTGGTCTACTTGTGTGACTTTCCTATTTTAAAATTACCAGGTAATAGCAAACCTTCCTCCACAGTTGAGGCAAATTCTAAACTGCAGCCTTTAAAAACCGTATGTCATAGAAACTAGAAACAATGAACGTCATTAACAACAACACAACAATTTGGTGTTAATACAGCTGGGAATAGTAGCCTAAACACAACGCAGGACTCTCTGAGCAGCTTAGCTAGGTGGTTCTGGCTCATGATATCTCGTGAAGTTTCAGTCAAGCTATTGATGGAGGCTGCAGTAACCTGAGAGGTCGACTGGGGTCCTGGGATCTTCTAAACTCACTCGGGTAGCTGTGGGCAAGAGGCTTCACTTCCTCACCACCTGGCCCTCCCCATAGAGCTGCTCATGACATGGCAGCTGGTTTCCCCCAGGGTGAATGATCCAAGGGAGACAGAGACAGAAAGTGAGAGTATGCACCCAAGACAGAAGCCTCAGTGTCTTCCAAAACCCAATCTCAGAAGTGACATACCATCATATATCACACAGACCAAGACTACGCAGGGATCTGAATTCTGGAAGGAAAGATCTGTGAGTCCTGGGTTGTAAGAATAAGATGAGTTAATACCTCCAAAACATAAAAACTGTATCTGGCTCATTATGAATGTTATGTAAGTTTTACATTTGTATCATCATCATCATGATCAGAGGTAAAGTTAGGGTAGAAATCTCTGTGTGATGGGGGGGCAAGCCTGCAAGATATCATCTCATCCCCTCAAATGGTCAACAGTACACAGGACTATAATCCTAGTACTGCCCCTAATTATGGGATGTGAGGATGTTATTTAATCTTACTGCAGTTTCCTCATTTTGAAGATAGAGTACTAGAATTAAAACAAAATCTTCACTATCCCTTCTAGTCCAGGAAACCAATGATTCCACCATTTTTCCTTCCCCTGTTTAATGTTTCAGGAATGAATTAAAATAGAAAAAATACTTTTTCTCCCCATCTCACTCAACATCTTTAATCAAATTGTTATTATTTCCAGGGCATTAGATTTTATTTTCCTAAATGGAAAGTCTATCATCTAGGTTAGCTAGAGGTACTTCTAACACCCTGGAGAGTTTTCAGGGAATCTGTTAAATAAAAATAGAATTTGTTTCCTTAATACCATCAAAGATTATGTTTCCAAAACTCCTATCTATTCACTAGCTGTAATGTTTTCCCATAAAGGCTATTAATATCTAGATGGTTTTCTTTATTTCTTTCAGATGTTTTATTGTTATGATTGCATATAGAGACAAAACTATTTTCCGTATATTGATTCTGTATCCTGCAACTTTATTCAATTCTTCTTATTAGTCCTACTACTTTTTTGGTGGAGTCTTTAGGATTTTCTATATGGATAGGTAAAACAGAGAAGATCCCAACGGGCACATTTTCTTATAATTATATACTCCCAAACTATTAGTTAGGGTAATAACATAGAGAAACACTAAAATCTCAGTTGCTTCTTATTCATATTAATTTCAAGATAGGTATTCTTTTTTTTTAACAACTTTATTGAAGTATAATTGCTTTACAATGGTGTGTTAGTTTCTGCTGAATAACAAGGTGAATCAGCTATACATATACATACATCCCCATATCTCCTCCCTCTTGTGTCTCCCTCCCACCCTCTCTATCCCAACCCTCTAGGTGGACACAAAGCACAGAGCTGATCTCCCTGTGCTAGCGGCTGCTTCCCACTAGCTAGCTATTTTACACAAAATGCGTATTCTTGGCCAAAGGGTAACTCTTCCTCCAAATGGTGATTAAGAGACCCAAGTTACCTCCATCGTGTGATTTGCCATTTCTTGGTCTAACAGTAACCAGCAGAAGTAGAAAGAGGGGCCAGAAGGTATACCTGCTTCTTAACCACCCTGGCCTGGAAGTGACACTCAATATACAGCCACTTAATATAAGACAAACTGCAAACTATAACCTAGCAGTGTTCCCAGAAAAAAGGAAGTATCAGAGTCGTACGTCAACTATGTAGTATCTATGCTAATTCCTAATCACAGAAGAATAGAGCTAAAAGGAACTTTACCATCCTTCAACCACCTAATTTGATGGGTGAAGACCCTGAGGACTGTAATAATGAAGTAGCTTACCAAAAGTAAACAATAAGGTTAATGTAGAATAGAGACTTTACCACTTATTGCCTGATAGTGTATCCAGTTCACTCCATCTTAAACAGACCTTGTGGAGGTAGCCCCAGTCACTCCCAATCATCCACTAGAGTTTGCATCACTTTAGCAGCTACCCGACTTCCCCCAAGATTCCCATCGTCATATCAGCAGACCTAAAACCCATCATGGACTGGCCAGGCAACTCAGAATGAGCAGACCATTTGAGGGACAATTAACCTTAAGCATCTGATGCAAAAATGAGGACAAATCTTGTCACAAGCAATGAATATCAACTCATAAACATAGCACAAGATACCTCCAACAAATCTAAGTGACTGGTTTGCCTTTTTTTTTGCGGTACATGGGTCTCTCACTGCTGTGGCCTCTCCCATTGCAGAGCACAGGCTCTGGACGTGCAGGCTCAGCGACCATGGCTCACGGGCCCAGCCGCTCCACGGCATGTGGGATCCTCCTGGACTGGGGCACGAACCCGTGTCTCCTGCATCGGCAGGCGGACTCTCAAACACTGTGCCACCAGGGAAGCCCCTGGTTTGCCTTTTTTAAATGACATAATCAAACTAGAGAATGAATGCCTAAGCCCTATATTCAATTAAGTCATTTGGACTAAAGGCATAACTTTGGACATTTGATCATTGAATTTCAGAACCCTCATTCTCAATGCTTATGCAACTTCACTTTGCCTGGGATAACAAATCACCATTTATCATGCAACAGATATGTTTCCAGAACAAAATGCTACACTTTTTCAATTTACTTGCATTCCCCAGATCATCATTTAATGATCATAGCCACACTGCATACTTTGGTGTCTTTGCCAGGGATTACAAATGAATCATCCAGCAGAGGGATTCTTCAGTGTATCATGCCCAGCAATCTTGTTAAAGTTTGGGGAATTGCCACACCAATGCCCCTCTATGATGTTAATTCCTTGGAATAATTGCCAATTGTACATTTCTAGGACCTATGTGTAGCAGGCAGCAAAATGCACAAACAGAATCTGCTTTACGTACAAAATAATAAGTTCTAAGATTAAGATCTATTTTTACTAGATTTCAAGGCATTTACAATGTCTATTTTCAGGTGGTCTATGTTCCTACACAGCCCAGTGAATAGCTCTCAAACAGTTTACCAGTAACATCATGCCAGTTGAGTCTCTAAGAGTCCCGAACAAACACATATGCTGCTGCAAAAGCAGCTGAAAATTGGCCTGGTTGCCACAAACTATAACTTGCTGTATTCCAATGTCACTAAGTATAATATCATGAAACAATTTTTAAGGAACGGTTGCCACAGTTACTCTCAAGGCAGATGTCCATCAAATTCATTTCACAATTTCTGAGTTAGACTTTTTTTTTCAGCATTAAAACACAAATAGAAGTAGATTATATGTTATATTTCAAGAGAATACACCCATACTTTGAAAATAATTACTTTTTGAAAAATACTTATTGCATAAACAATTCATTGCACTGCTAACTGCTTATAAATATCTCATAACAAACTGAATATAAGCAATCATATCATCTACAAGCAACAGCTGATATAATTAAATTTACTATGACTGTACAAGATAGTCTTTACCAACTTCACACTGATTGAACATAAGTAGTCTAAATATTGAAAGTACTCATCAAGAATTACAATTTATTCCGGTTTCAACAAAACACATTACCCTATTTTTAATACAAGGAGAAAAAAAGAAAACAATGAACAAAAGAAATATACAAATGCAGCAGTTTTGTTATTTCAACTACACAATTCTACTTGCATTAGGATTTGTTTCACATCAAAGGTTCTCTGAGGAAAAACAAACTAAAGATAAATAGATTTGCATGCACATGCAATTAGTAACTGAATCACTCCATTTAAATTTCAATAATTAATGAAGTAATAGAATCTTTAACTGTGGGGGACTAAAGAAGATAATTATGTAACAAATGTTGGAGTCTCTGGGCAATAATACCTGAATCTTATCCTTGCTTGGTATTTCTGACACTTTGGACCACCTACCTGGTCTCCTGTCAATTTGAAAACAATACCATTCTTTGAATATATTCCTTCATTTATTCAATAAATAGTTGTTGAGCATCTAGTATATCCTAAGCATGGTATTAAGTTTTAGTACTACAAATAGAAATATGGCAAGGCCCCTGCCCTCAAGGAGCTCACCCATTAATTAGACAAAAGCAGAATTCTAAATAAACAGTTACAATAAAGCAATAAAGGGACTCTGAGAGAAGTCTGAATAATGTTCAATGTTGAAACTCAAAGCAAGCAGCCAGTTCTATCTGGGAGAGACTGCCGACTGTGATATGGTGAAAGGTTACATAGAAGATGTGATGCACAAGATGAACAGGTGTTTTTCACAAGTCAGGGAAGTAAAAGGTATCCCAGAGAAAGGAAACTACGTTAGCAAACTATATCAGCAATGGGGAAAAAATTAGTTTGTCAAGGTTGATGCAGACTTTACAAGTTGGGGCACGAATTAATTAGACAGAGACAAAATCCTGACCTTCCTACCTTTTTTATTCTCCCTCATTGATCTAATTTAGACACACTGATCCTCAAAGCCATCTTTATTCAATTCATTGAACTTTCTTATTCATCTTTTCACCTTGAAAACAGCCAGTAGAATGAAACTATTCATCTGTCACCTCTTAAAGTTAATAAGCTATTCATTTAAAGATTCCAAAGCAACCCTAAAAATAAACCAAAGAACAAAATATTACACTGGCCAATGGCATATATCTTGGTATGAACTCAAACAGATACAATCAAGTAATGACTTTATTTCGTTTCACCAGTTTAAAACTTCCTGTAGGATCTTCCTTCCCAGCGTCTAGATGCTATTTTGGGCAGAACTCATAGCTTAGGTTGCTTTAGAATTGTATAAGCATCATACTAAGTGAAGTAAGTCAGACAAAGACAGATATCATATGATATCACTTATATGTGGAATCTAAAAAGGTGATACAAATGAACTTATTTACAAAAGAGAAACAGACTCACAGATAGAGAAAACAAACTTATGGTTACCAAACGGCGAAGGTGGCAGAGAGGGATAAATTAAGAGTTTGGGATTAACATATACACACTACTATATATAAAATAGATCATCAAAAGGACCTAGTGTATAGCACAGGGAACTGTACTCAATATTCTGTAATAACCTATATGGGAAAAGAATCTGAAAAAAAAAATGGATATATGTGTATATATAACTGAATCACTTTGCTGTATACCTGAAACTAACACAGCATTGTAAATCAACTATACCCTATTACAAAATAAAAATTAAATTTTAAAAATAATAATAATAAAATAAAAGTCATTGCCATTACCCATTCCCCAAAAAAAGAACTGTATAAGTAAATCTTTTTAAGCATTAAAAGGTCCGGTCTAATCAAAACCAAAACATGTATCTCACAAACCATGACAAGCTTCTTGCCTTTCCCTAGCTGAGGCTTGACCTCATCTTTGTTGCCAGCAGGGAGAAAGAGGGGTTGATTTGATCTTTTACTCTCCAGCTCTTCTCTCCTCTTCTCCTTCAGACTCGTGCTGTTTCCTGCTCTTGCAGCACGGAGGTGAGAAAGTAACAATGAGAAAAGGCTGATGTCCTTCTCTCCTGGCTGTCAAGTCTCAGGGCTGCTTAAGCCCTCTCTTTGTAGGCCCAGCTGCTGCACTAACACCATTCTTTAGAATGAGGAAAGGACACTTGTTACTTCTATTCTGTGGCCTAAGCTGATGCTATCAGAAAAACAACAACAACAACAAAAACCTATTAGACATCCTTTACATGTAAAGTAACAGAGCAGAGAGATCCAACAGAGAGTGAAGCTGCAGAAAGAAGGAAGGAGCAAAACTGGTGAGAACTGATAGAGCTCAAACCTCAAAAAGGAGGAGAACTGGCTTGTGCTGAGAAAAGGTGTAAATTCCCCTTCAACATTTCCTTTGACTCCAGAGAACTGCTACCAAATATTACCCTGCTTCACCTCGGTAACCCCCATGTGAATCATTAGTTCCTTTTTCCGCTGTGAACCTGTGTCCTGAGATGCTCCTTGTATCCCACACACACTCTGTCAGAACCTCCAGTGGAAAAGGACCTCAGTTCAATGAGGGTCCACAATGAAGATGGAAAAACACTGGACAAAACAAATTGGCTTTATCCTCTAGGGCAACCTGCCTCAGAAGCCCGTTGCCTCAGGCTCTGGTATCTCTATTTTTCTCTATTTGACTTTGCCACTCTTGTCCACATACTACCCTCTCTGGCAAAGGTATGTATGAGTCAACCAGGCAAGCTTTGTTCAGCCAGTGTCTCTGTTTAAGGGCTATCCTCATTTGTTTTCTGCAGGAAATGAAGACAAATAAAGAATCAGACTTGGTGGCTTATCTCTAAGTGAATTCCTTATTAGATCTTCAAACCCTTCACTGTTTTCCAAAATTTAAAGGCAAACTCGAAGAGAATATCCAAACAGGTATCTGTTGTTTCAGAACGATGAGAAATCATGAGGAACCTCAGGGTCTTCAATGAGAAAATCAGCCTGGAAACCATCTTGGAACTTATTTTATTTGGCACTAAATGTGAAAAGGATTGCTTTTAAAATAACGAAATTGGTAGAATCTCCTGATACGGTACACTTGCCAACTTGTCAAATCTGTAGTGAATTATATTTGTAGTTTTATTTCAAGGAAAGGTTATATATAGATAGAAGACAATGGCATAACTGATGGCCTACGAAGGCCATAATTTTTCACTTTACCATTTTCATTACTTGAATAACCGTTTCAATCTTTTCTAAGAGTAAGAAAAAATGTTTCCAATTACATTTCGTAAGGGCAATGAATTTTACCCTTTGAATTACATTTAGATTCATTAAGCATTTTTATAAGGAGCCTTTAAAAAAAGATAAATAGTATGTTATCGTTAACGGATGTAGAAATTTCAGAGATCGACACTACCCACAACTCAATCTGCAAATTCAATGAATTATCCAGAAGACATATACCCCAGCTCTTAAGTTAGAGAAACTTCAATTACGTATATAAATGTTTTATGAACTGCTCATACAATGTCTTTTAAGTCAGCAGATTCCAGTGACAGAAGAGTGATAACAGACTATTCAGGTCATCGAGTTTTCCCATTCACATTGTACTAGGCAACTCTCCATGTTCATATCATTTTAACTTTTCTATTGTGTTCTTGGATCTTCATTTTCATGGTCCTTAAGTTCCATTCAGATGACTATTTACTGAATATACTAAATTATATCCTATTATAGTAAAAGAAAAAATACACCAAAAAATATGTTCCACTATAGAAACATACAATATAGTATCTTAGCCGAACTTAACCAAAAAAATTATGCAGATGGCATGACCTCCTCCAATTTTTGATTCTTTTTAATAGGGTCTCCTGATATCTATTTATCAGTATTATCTAAGTGTGACTAAGTCTCATTGTTAATTAACAAAATGAAGTTTTAGTCAATCACAATGTAATGCATCCTTAATATAGTAGCTTTCATTTAATGAATTTTTATGCAAATTTAACCTTTAATGGAGCTACTAACAGTTGCATTCAAGTTACATCTGCATAATATTTCCCAAATGGTTTAAAAGTAGTGGGAGTGGAAAACAACTAATTTTTTTGGTAATTAAAATGCCCCAAACATTGCATGTCAGGCTTAGTATAATTCTCCAGGGCCTTATTTATTTGTTTTGCCAGTACACACTCAAACTGCATGAGTATGACAGAGAGCTTGATCCCCTTCAGTGCATGTGCTGGAAGGCACATTGCAAATAGGACTGTTGCAAAATGGACCATATCTAATAGGGTCAAAGCCCCTGGTGGGATATGCCAAGGCCATATCTAAATAGACTCCAAGGAATGGTGACATTAAAGTCTACCTGAGAGCTTTTCTCTAAACATGATTGCGGGAGTAAAAGCCTTGTTAATAATTTAGCTTTAAGTTCTTTAATTTCCCTGAAACCTAGCCACTGGGGACAAAGTGTGTGTGTCTGTGTGTGTTTGGTGTTTATCAAGAAAAAAAAGTAATTAGAAAGGGATTAATTCCTCTTACAAGTAATAGGATTAATTCTACTTACAAATAATAGAAATATAGAGATACCCCTCTCTTTTTGCTGTTCTGAGAGTGATGTGGTAGCCTGCTCTAGAAGAAAGCTCACCACAGGGCCTGACACATGACAGGTACTCCATAAATGTTTCCTGAATTAAAAGACTGCCCAATGCCAAGGCCCAGGGGAATGGATACTGTTCATCTACTATGTGTAGTACGCTCATGGCTGCCTCCTCTCGTCCTACTCACCAACCAAACTTGTTTCTGTTGTTGTCTCACATTATACACAGGAAGCAACACTGACTTACATTGAAACATCTTCAAGATGGCACCATGAAAACACAGTATAAACATCCAATTCCTAAAATGCAAACTCCCTAAGAGTGGGGATTTTGTTTTGTTTTCTGATGTGTTTTTAGTACCCAGGATAGTGCCTGACACATAACAAATATTCAATAAATATTTATGGGAGGAAGGAAGGAAGGAAGGAAGGGAGGGAGGAAGGAAGGAAGGAAAGGAAGGAAGGAAGGAAGGAAGAGAAAGAGGAAGGGAAGGAGGAGGCTGGGAGAGAGGAAGAATGATCTGAATGATCTGTGTCCTAATGATCTGTTTCTCCACATACCTTTTTTTTTTTTTTTTTTAAACCAGGAGTCAGTGTGGTGTAACAGTTGAGGCTGTAAGTTCTGAAACCAGATCTCATTTGAATCTTACCTCTTCTGCTTATTAGCCATTTGACTTGGGACATATTTCTGAACTTTTTTATGTCTCACTTTCCTCTTCTGTAAAAACGTAATCATTATAATAAGAGTAACTCCCCACAGGATTGTTGTAAGGACTAAATGTGAAAATATATTTAGCAGCCCTGAATGAACATTATCTCCTACTATTATGATCTATTATTTATCTCCCTTTAGGAGATGGCTCATCTGTAATGTGATGTATTATTTATCATCCTCACTAAGACACATTTGAGAGTGAAAGGGGAAGGCACTAAAATGATTAAAAATCATCAGTTGACCTACTTCAAGTGTAAACTTGGACAGTACCAACCAATCAGTGACATATGGTTCTGCTACTTACTGGCTACACCTGATATTAGGCAGGCTTTCCTATTCCCAGACCTAGACAGAAATATTTAGCAGAGACTATATTATTATCACTTCTACAAGCAACACTGTAGGCTCCAATTTAGAAAGTTAAATTGAGTGGGTTACAAATACAACCGCCCCAGCAACCTTCTTAACGTCCCCCCGTTACTGTGTTTCAATCAAATACTCCTCTCTACTACCCATGTGCATCCACCTTTCCCACTAGTTTGAGGGCAGGGCTCAACACTTCTAGAAAGGTGTGGCTCAGCTGCAATTGACGAGCCTATCAAACTCAATATTTAAGTCCAAATACCCCTGGCTTTATTCTTCAATCAATTATCTCTGAGATGATAGGGAAATTGCTGTCACATGCAATTTCTGTGTAAAATGGGATAAAACAACTGACTTCAACTATAGTCTGAGAATTGTATATCAGGTCAGAATGGTTAATGTAAAAAGAGCTATGAAGGGGAATATTGATTCACTGGTGAGATAAACATTTATTGGGTGCACACTAGGTGCTCAGTGCTGGAGATTCAAATGTAAAGACAAGGAACTTCTTGAGATGTTAAAGAGAAAATGAATGCAATGTAATGTGGTAAGTACCATGTTAGAGAGGAACAGATTCTAATAGTGGTACCACAAAGTAGGATCTGGAGGATCAGTGACACCAAAGAAGTAGTATTTGGAGAATCTAAACAAGAAAATTTCACAAAGAATATGTTTGATTTTTGGCCATGGGGATGACTATGAGTTTGCTAAATGAATAAGGTAGGGGAAGGGCATTCCAGATAAGAGAAAAAGCCTGAAGAAAGACATAGGATTATGAAAAATGATTTTAAATTCAAAAAACTAAAACTAGTTTTATATGGCTGCAACAAAAAGTTTGAAGCAGAGAATAATGAGATAAGGTTGTGAATCAATCTTGATTGTGACTGGACATCACCAGTAGTTTTAAGGAAGAAGAAACTGAGCAGTAAGAATAAAAATGTGATAATGGAAAGATAACAACTAGCAAACATTATAAAAATATTTGGCAGCATTTTTGCTAGATACTGTGAGGTAAGAATGACGTAACACAAGTTTATTCTGATTACAGAACTTAAAGACATTTTTGTACCAATAAGTAAAAAGAAAAAGAAAAGCTATTTAAGTGCAATTTTGTTTTACTACCTTAACTCTTTGTATTAACTTTATCTAAAGATATGTAGCCTCACATTTCACTATCAATTAAAAAAAAAAGGTAAGAAGAAGGGAAGGAAAACACATACACTTACTAATATCAGCATGAAATATCCTTTCAAGCATAATCTCCTTCCACACACTTAGAGGCAATGAATCCAATCAGCCTTTTTTTTTTTCCTTTTTATGGTCATCTCAGTTGGGTCATACCTGTTAGCATATTGATTCATAATTTGAGCTTGGAAGTTGATACTTACCATATCATTTAGAAGGCTGTCCCTAGTTTGCTGTTCTAATTGGAAAAGATAATCATTACTACATTAGTCATTTTAGCCTTACCTATGTGTCAATCACATTCACACCTCAACTGAAAGTGACTCACGAAGGTATTTTTTTACCCCTTTTGAAGACTTTCTACATAAAGTAGAAGCTTACAGGTCTTCAGTTCAGGAAATTATAAAATTTGGGATTTTAAACATTATTTTCTTTTTTATATAGCATTCTTTTTTCTTTATTACAGTAGAAAAATGAAAAGTACAAATTGGTAAATTCATTATTTACACTTTGGTATATCCTTCTACTCTTTCTCTTAATATCCTTTTCTCTATCCTTCTATCTTTTATCTAAATAGAGAGGAATGAAGATACATAGGTAGATGGATAGACATTATACATAGATGGATAAAGAGCTATTGATAAATAAATGAACATAGCTATTTGACACAAATGGAATTACGTTATACATTGTTTTACAACCTACTTAAATTTTACTTTCATTGTACCCATCTTTTTGTTTTATTAATTATTTTTCTACACCACCACTTAATGACTGCTAAGTATGCCACATTAGGAATATAGTATAGATTACTCCTTTATAGTGGCATAATAAAATTGCTTCAAGTGGTTGACAATAAAAACAAAGTTGTGCACAACCTTGATATTTAGGGAACTACTTTCTAGAATTTACTATTAACTTAAAAAGGGATTTATAGTCTTCAAGAACACTACAAATAACTCTAGAAAAATGTCAAAGACCAAATTTTAAAAGGATCTTTGCTCTCAAGAAAAGAATGTTCAATTTTCAACTCAATGTTTCTTGACTATGATGCAACATAGCCATATGATTCTATTCACTGTGATGAACAGAATCATGTCTATGTTTTATATAGCAATACATAATAACAAAAATCAGTTAACTGGTCAAATTAGCCAAACCAAGCATGTTTCCAAGTATTTGTAGACAACCAAAATTAGTGGTTCTCAAAATTTAGCAGACATAAAAAATCTTTTGGGGAACTTTCCAAAGATACAGTTTCCCAAAATATACTCCTTTCCCTCAAAATTCAGACTCAGTAAGTCTGTGGTGAAACTGAGGAATCTGCATTTTTATCAAGTATGCTAGATCAGAGAGCCAACAAACTGTCTCTTTAAAGGGCCAGATAATAAATACATATTTTAAGATAATAAAAATTTTAAGCTTTGGTGGTCTCTGTCACATTTGTTTTTGTTTTGTTATTGTTTGTTTTGTTTTGATTTTTACAAGTCTTAAAAAAATGTCAAAACCATTCTTAGTAAATTGGGGCATACAGACTCTGGGCCTGATTTAGCCTATTGGCTGTAGATTGCTGACCCCTGCCCTCAATGATTCTGAAGTAAGAGGTCAATGGATAATAATTTGAGAATTGCTGCCCAAGATCAGTGTACAAGGAGGATCCCAGGAAATGTGTGAGTGGGGTAGCTATATCAATATGCTATTATTTGGTGCAAATTAGTATTACTGTTGCTCCATATTTCTTCTGGATAGCAATGGAGATATTTTTCTGTTGGATGCTTAGCTACCATAGCTAAGTGTTGCTTTGTTTGCTTTTTTTGGCCAAGTCCTAAAGGACAGACCAAAGATCATTGTCTACAATGAACTGTAAGGTCATCCTAGCATCCACTGTAAAAGGCACAATGCAATGGCACTGTATGTTGACACCACGGTTCATTTGAGATGTTGGTTCTGGTCCAAATTCCAAGATTATTGATGGAATTAAAGTCAGTGCAGTGCAAAATACATTAAGAAGAGACAAAATGGCTGATTATGAACTTTGCTTTTTACATATCAATATAGAAGACTGTATTTTCCAATGATGCCTAAAAATATCTTCCATTACCCATGCTCTTCTTACAGTGTGATTTCGATACTCCTCTTATTGACAGGTGGTGTCAATGACAACCCATCCCACTCCTTGAAACAGGGCAGGACTGTATCAATGGCAGAAGTGACATTACGTGACTTCTGAGGCTAGGTCATAAAAGGCAATAAAGCTTCAGCTGGCTTTCTGAGGACATTTGCTTCTGGAATCTTGCTGCCATGCTGTGAGGAAGCCCACAGGAAGAGGCCATGAGTAAATACTCCAACTGACAGCCCAGGTCAGGACTCCCAGCATCAACTGCCAAACATAGTGAAAACACCTCTAGATGATTCCAGCCTCCAGCTGTTGAGTCACCCTAGGCATCAAATTTTCCCAGCTGAAGTCTCTGACATCATGAAGAGAAGAAAAGCCATTTCTACTATACCCTGTCCAAATTGCTGACCCACAGAAACCATGAGAGATAATAAAATTTTTTTGTCGTTTTAAGGCACTCAGTTTGGGGACGATTTGTTAAGAAGTAATAATAATTGAAACAGCGAAGGAGACCAATGTTATCCAATGTTATTCCCAGGGACTTTGATAAGTTTAAGTCATTAAAAAATTAGAATTCTACATGGAAATCCATGAATATGTAGTGCATGTATACTCCAATGTCGTTTTAGGAAACCCCAAAATAATCTATATATTTTTTTAAAGAATTAAAGTTAATTGAGGCTTTAGTTGGAAAAAACTAATAATATGTAAGGTCCCATATGTCAAAGGTGTCAGATGTCTAATTAAATATAAATATATCAAACGTTAAAAAAAAGAATTTCATAGCTACATTTATATAGATATATAAAAATTGATAATAGTCACTAAAATGGCAGTTAACCAAAATAAAATATATTCATTATTAGTAAATTAAGCTCAGCACATATCTTATAATGCAGGCAGACCTCCTTTCATTGTGCTTTGCAGATATTGCATTTTTTACAAACTGAAGGTTTGTGGCAACACTGCAATGAGCAAATCTATTGGTGCCATCTTTCCAACAGTGTTTATTCACTAGTAACTTTGTGACACATTTTGGTAACTCTCATAATATTTAAAAATTATTAATTATTATATTTGTTATGGAGGTCTGTGATCAGTCATCTTTGATGTTACTACTATAATTGTTTCAAGGTGTCATGACTGCTCCCGTATAAGACACCATATTAATTTATAAATGTTGTGTGTATTCTGACCTGCCATTTCCTCATCTCCCTTCCTCTCCTCAAGCCTCCCTACTGCTTAAGATAAAACAATCTTGAAATTAGGCCAATTAATAACCCTACAATGGCCTCTAAGTGTTCAAATGAAAGAAGGAGTCCCATGTCTCTCACTTTAAATCAAAAGCTAGACATGTTTAAGCTCAGTGAGAAAGGAAGCTAGGACTCTTGCACCAAACTAGCAAGTTGTGAATGCAAAAGAAATGTTTTTGAAGGAAATTAAAAGTGATACTCCAGTAAACACACAAATGATAGGAGAGCAAAATAATGATATCAGCAATGATATTAGCATTATGGCTGACATGGAGAAAGCTTTAGTGGTCTGGATTAGATCAAACCAGCCCCAACATTCCCTTAAGTCAAAGCCTAATCCAGAGTAAGCCCCTAACTCTCTTCAATTCTACGAAGGCTGAGAGAGGTGAGAAACCTGCAGAAGAAAAGTCTGAAGCTAGCAGAGGTTGGTTCATAAGGGTTAAGGAAAAAAGCCATCTCTATAACATAAAAGTGCAAGGTGAAGCAGCAAGTGCTGATGTAGAAGCTGTAGCAAGGTTTCCAGAAAATTCAGCTAAGATAGTTAATGAAGGTGACTCCACTAAATAACTGGTTTTCGAAGTAGATAAAACAACCTCATAATGGAAAAGGATGCCATCTAGGGTTTTCATAGCTAGAGAGAAGTCAGTGCCTGTCTTCAGAGCTTCAAAGGACAGGCTGACTCTCCTGTTAGGGCCTAATGCAGCTAACAGGCAGCTAAAGGGGACTTTAAGTTGAAGCCAATGCTCATTCACCATTTCCAAAATCCTAGGGCCCTTAAGAATTATACTAAATCGATTCTGCCTGTGTTCTATAAATGGAGCAACAAAGCCTTGATGACAGTCATGTTTACAACATGGTTTACTGAAAATTTTAAGCTCACTTTTGAAATCTACTACTCAGATAAAAAGATTCCCTTCGAAACATCACTGCTCAATGACAATGCACCTGGTCACCCAAGAGCTCTGATGGAGATGTACAATGAGATTAATGCTGTTTCCATGCCTGCTAACACAACATATTCTGAAGCCCATGGATCAAGGAGTAATTTTGACCTTTAAGTCTTATTATTTAAGAAATACATTTTGTAAGGTTATAGCTGCCATAAATTTCTCTGATGGATCTGGGCAAAGAAAATTGAAAACCTTTTGGAAAGCATTCACCATTCTAGACACCATTAAGAACATTCATAATTCTTGGGAAGAGGTCAAAATATCAACATTAACAGGAGTCTGGAAGAAGTTGATTCCAACCCTCATGGATGAAGGTTCAAGACTTCAGTGGAGAAAATAACTGCAGATGTGGTAAAAATAGCACACACACACACACAAATCTAGAATTAGAAAAGCAGAGTCTGAAGATGTGACTGAATTGCTGTGATCTCATGAATGATAAAACATTAATAAACGAGGAGTTACTTCTTATGGATGAGCAAAGAAAGTGGTTTCCTGAAATGGAATCTACTCCTGGTGAAGATGCTGTGAAGATTGTTGAAATAAAAACAAAGAATTTAGAATATTACATAAGCTTAGTTGTTTGATAAAGCAGTGGCAGGGTTTGAGAAAATTGGAAGTTCTACACTATCAACACCACTGCGTGCTACAGAGAAACTGTGAAAGAAGAGTTAATAGATGCAGCAAACTACATTGTTGTCTTATTTTAAGAAATTGACACGGCCACCCAGCCTTCAGCAACCACCACCTGATCAGTCAGCAGCCACTAACATCAAGCTAAGACTCTCCACCAGAATAAAAATTACAGCTCGCTGAAGGTTCATATGATGGTTAGTACTTTTTAATTAAGGCATATACTTTCTTTTTTTCAGGCATAATGCTACTGCACAACTAACAGACTATAGCATAGCATAGACTTTTATATGTACTGTGAAACCAAAAATTCATGTGACTTGCTTTATTGAGATATTTGCTTTATTGTGGTGGTCTGGAACTGAACCCATAATATCTCCAAGATATGCCCATAATGACTCAGAGACAACTGACAGCAGAATATATATACATACATAGTAGTATATATATATGTTTATCATATATATCAGATATTATTCATCTGCAATGATAATACCAAAAAACATCTGGAAACTAGAAGACCAAAGAAAATATAAGATTTAAAAGTTCTAAGACTTTTTCTAAGAACAGTAAAATTGTAAAGAAGAGTCATTAGCATCATTCCTAAATTCCATTTTCATTCCATTCTATTCCACATTCCGCTTATACCTGTTCTTGAGAAGAACAGTATCTCCCAGGGAATTTTTAAAAATTCACCATTCCTTACCATGGTCAGCATTTAAGAAAGGAATTGTTAATCTTAGAAAAAGGTCATATTCAGATTTGCCTATAAATTTGATCAAAATGAAACCATTAAATAGTAATCTTCAACTCTGCTTTTCTGGGAAGCCTTATAAATTTTCCCTTGCAAGGGTTGGGCTAACTTAACATGCAATCGTGTGCAAAGGAAGCATTCATGTTGCATTTGAAAGAAGAAAATGTTCAGATTTGCTTTTAATCTACAACCTGGCCAAAATAAGTATAACACAGAAAAATCAGCATCATGTGGTAGAGAAATTATACATTTGACCCTTCTGGAGATAAATGTACTGCAGATAAGTTAGGATGCTTTATCTGTGCACAAGGCAATTAATTTATTTAAGCACAGTTACATATCAAGGATTTTATTTCGTTGTGAGCTGAGGTGAAGGATTAGGTAAGTGACAGTTCCACCTTCACAACTTTTGAATGTTTATTTTTATTAAGTCCATATACTTCAGTAGCAAATCAACTTGCCTAAGAAATATCTACATATTCAATATGAATGAATATAAAATTGCAAGAATGTACAGAGTTTTCATTGCATGTCAAAACATGTTAGAACTAGAAGAGACTTAAGTGTTCGCCTAGTTGACCTTCTTATTTCACATACATCTCCTTTCCATCTTCTTTCTTCCTTCCTCCCTCCCTCGTTTTTTCCCTCCCTCCTTTCCTGATACACTTCCTTCTTCCCTCACTGTTTATACTCTTGTTCAACAAATGTGAAAAAAAAAATCAAAATTACAGAAAAGGTTAAAATCCCTACAAATGAAACTGTTTAATAAAAGTAAATACATCCAAAAGTTACTATATCACGCACTGTCCTAAGTGTTTTTAAAAATAATGCCTCAATTAATACTTAAAACAACCCTATAAGACAGGTACCATTATTATCCCTTTTTAATAGTTTAAAAAACTGAGGCATACAAAAGTTAGTTTTCCCAAATGACACAGATAGGAATCAGGAAAACAGGATTCAAATCTAGGCAGTTGTGCCTCCAAAGTCTGCCCTCTTCACCAGAGGTTCTATTAGTGAAATTTCTGTCAAAGATTTTTTTTAGGCCAAACACACAGTAATTAACTAATTCTAAAAAAATGGCATTCACTGGATAAACATTAAAGTAAAAAAGGAAGTACCCAAGGCCTCAAATTCTTGTAAGACTTTGGAAACCTGGAAAAGAATCCAAGGAAATGTAGGCAGAACTTCCAGAGAGAGTTTGTGAGATTGCTACTTATGTTTTCTATTTCATCCTGAAGAATATTTTGAGAATAAGGAGGAAGTCCTCAAGAGACCTCCAACTTCATTCCTCTAACTAATAAAAATGAAAATCCTCACTGGCCATAAATTTCAGGAATTTTAAAGCTAGATCTCCCAATCACAGAACCAAGCCATGATCAATACCCATTATTCAGTCTTGAATGTGTAGGGGCACAAGTGCTCCAAAGGTTTGAGAACTCTATTAAAGAATAAAAAAAGAAAGAAAGAAGAGTATCTTTGGAAAACCTCAGTGAATCCAGGGAATTTGGACAGCTCTGACTTTTGCTTTGCAAAAGTCTTGTAACTCATCCTGCTGTCAAATTTCAGAGATTCAGGATTAGAATGTTAGATCTGGAAGAACCTCAGATAATAGGCAGTGCAGTAGACAGAAAATGTGGCATCAAAAAGATCTGAATGAGAATCTCTGCTTCTGAATTTACCATCCTTTGTGGAAGATAGCTTCTATAAGACACTTTTTCTGTAAAGTAGTAATACCTGTACTAACCTTGTAAGTTAGTTACGCGAATTAAATAAAATTATGTTGTAAAATGTGGTTGGCCCAGGGCCTAGTACACGTAGAATTTTCACTAATGCTAGTTTATAAATAAAGAAATGGAGACATCTATACCTAGTGTTAGTAAGTGATGCATGATCTTTTCAGATCTCTGTTTTACGGAAATACAAAACCCCCCGAAACACAGGATATGTTTTTACTTTAAACAATATATTACCATGAAAATTACATTTAATACATACTCAGTGAACTTAACATAGCAATTAATTGCTAAAGAAATATATATATACTTTTTAGAAATATCTTTATATTCCACAAAAAGTAGGATATATCTATGGAACAAATATTTGTCTGTGGCATACAGATAACCTGAAAATTAAAATACTCATATAAAGAGAAATTACCTCTGAATTTTGCAAATATTGGCCTATAATACTACTTCAGCTTTTCTTAATTAAATGGTTCACATATAGGAAAATGTTTTAAAACCAGCCTTCAGACAGAAATCATAAACCAGCAGGAGATCAGCAATAGTTAGTAACTATTATACTCTGGCAAGTTGCTTAGCAACTCTGGAACTGCAATTTTTCAGGCTTTTTATTCAGCTAAGAAACATTTATTGAATATCTACTACACGCATGTTGCCAAGGAGAGACACAAACAACATCATTAAGGGAATATTATTTTTATCATTTCCTCCTATGACAAACTGACACTAAGCAGTTTCATAACTTGCCTATAAGCTAAGAGGAGAAAAATGAAAGAAATGAGTTTGAATTCCAGCCTGATGGCCTCCAAAGACCTTACTGTTTTTCATCCTATTATCTGCTGATAAGCCCTAAATCGGTGCCTTTGGAATCACACCATAGTCTGACCTACAGATATGTAACTGTTTCATTTTTATACAAATTGTAATATCTATGAGAAATAGGGACCCTACTTCAGCTGTCTTTTGCGTTTATTTCCTAGAGCAGCAGTACTCAAAGAGAGTTTTCTGGGATGCTAATTGTTGGTAAAAGACTTGTTACTACTCCCTAGTGAAATAGGTACAGACATTGAGACTGCTAAAATTTTTATGACAATTTGAATACTGTTATGTCTCTTGAACTTAAAGTGTTTGGGTGTGCATTCTATATGTTTCATTTTTTAAACCAGATTCCTATCTCTATACCTCTCTTAAAAATTTTTGGTTTTGTAAGAGTCTGGCCGCACATGCAGAGAATTACTCTTTTAGCCACCTGCTGCTGGAGACAGCCTCATAGACAAAATGCTCCCAAGTCAGCCTGTTCTAGCTGAAGAGCCATTGTAGACCCTCATAATCTGACTTCATGATGGAGACTGCCACATTCACTGCCTTGGTGCTTCAGCCAGGTGTCAGGTCTGATCCTCTGAGGAGGGAGAGCTGAGTTCAGGACATTGGACCACCAGAGACCTCCCAGCCCTACATAATATCAATCAGCGAGAGCTCTCCCAGAGATGTCCATCTCAATGCTAAGACCCAGGTCCACCAAACGACCAGCAAGCTCCAGTGCTGGACAGCCTATGCTAAACAACTAGCAAGACAGGAACACAAATTCACCCATTAGCAGAGAGGCTGCCTAAAATCATACTAAGTTCACAGGCACCCCAAAACACACCACTGGACATGGTCCTGCAAACCAGAAAGACAAGATGTAGCCTCATCCACCAGAAAACAGGCACCAGTCCCCTCCACCAGGAAGCCTACACAACCCACTGAACCAAACTTACCCACTGGGGGCAGACACCAAAAACAACAAGAACTACAAACCTGCAGCCTGCAAAAAGGAGACCCCAAACACAGTAAGTCAAGCAAAATGACAAGACAGAGAAACACACAGCAGTTAAAAGAGCAAAGTAAAAACCCACCAGACCAAATAAATGAAGAGGAAATAGGCAGTCTACCTGAAAAAGAATTCAGAGTAATGATAGTAAAGATGATCCAAAATCTTGGAATAGAACGGAGAAAATACAAGAAACGTTTAACAAGGACTTAAAAGACCTAAAGAGCAAACAAACAATGATAAACAACACAATAAATGAAATAGAAAATTCTCTAGAAGGACTCAATAGCAGAATAACTGAGGCAGAGGAAGAGATAGGTGACCTGGAAGATAAAATAGTTGAAATAACTACTGCAGAGCAGAATAAAGTAAAAAAGAATAAAAGAATTAAGGACAGTCTCAGAGACCACTGGGACAACATTAAATGCACCCACAATCAAATTACAGGGGTCCCAGAAGAAGAAGAGAAAAAGAAAGGGACTGAGAAAATATTTGAAGAGATTATAGTTGAAAACTTCCCTAATATGGGAAAGGAAAGAGTCAGTCAAGTCCAGGAAGCACAGAGAGTCCCATACTGGATAAATCCAAGGAGAAACATGCCAAGACAATATATTAATCAAACTATCAAAAATTAAATACAAAGAAAATATATTAAAATCAGCAAGGGAAAAGCAACAAATAACATACAAGGGAATCCCCATAAAGTTAAGAGCTGACCTTTCAGCAGAAACTCTGAAAGCCAGAAGGGAGTGGCAGGACATATTTAAAGTGATGAAAGGGGAAAACCTACAACGAAGATTACTCTACCCAGCAAGGATCTCATTCAGATTAGACAGAGAAATTAAAACCTTTACAGACAAGCAAAAGCTAAGAGAATTCAGCACCACCAAACCAGCTTTACAACAAAAGCTAAAGGAACTTCTCTAAGTGGGAAACAAAAGAGAAGGAAAAGACCTAGAATAAGAATCCCAAAACAATTAAGAAAATGTTAATAGGAATATACATATCGATAATTACCTTAAATGTAAATGGATTAAATGCTCCAACCAAAAGACATAGACTGGCTGAATGTGTACAAAAACAAGACCTGTATATATATAGTCTAAAAGAGACCCACTTCAGACCTAGGGACACATACAGACTGAAAGTGAGGGGATGGAAAAAGATATTCCATGCAAATGCAAATCAAAAGAAAGTTGGAGTAATAATTCTCATATCAGACAAAATAGACTTTAAAACAAAGACTATTACAAGAGACAAAAAAGGATACTACATAAAGATCACAGGATCAATCCAAGAGGACATAACAATTGTAAATATTTATGCACCCAACATAGGAGTACTTAATACATAAGGCAAATGCTAACATCCATAAAAGGGGAAATTGACCGTGACACAATCATAGTAGGGGACTTTAACACCCCACTTTCACCAAAGGAGAGATCTTCCAAAATGAAAATAAATAAGGAAACACAAGTTTTAAATGATACATTAAACAAGATGGAGTTAATTGATATTTATAGGACATTCCATCTGAAAATAACAGAATACACTTTCTTATCAAGTGCTCATGGAACATTCTCCAGCATAGATCATATGTTGGGTCACAAATTAAGCCTTGGTAAATATGAGAAAATTGAAATCATATCAAGTATCTTTTCCAACCACAACACTATGAGACTACATATCAATTACAGGAAAAAAACTGTAAAAAATAAAAACACATGGATGCTAAACAATATGCTACTAAATAACCAAGAGATCACTGAAGACATTAAAGAGGAAATCAAAAAATACCTAGAAACAAATGACAATGAAAACACAATGGCCCAAAACCTATGGGATGCAGCAAAAGCAGTTCTAAGAGGGAAATTTATAGCAA
This sequence comes from Globicephala melas, assembly GCF_963455315.2. Classification (NCBI taxonomy): domain Eukaryota; kingdom Metazoa; phylum Chordata; class Mammalia; order Artiodactyla; family Delphinidae; genus Globicephala; species Globicephala melas. The sequence continues at coordinate 91,461,730 of NC_083317.1, forward strand.
TATAATCCTACCTCAGGAAATAAGAAACAGCTCAAATAAAGCTTGTTACCTAACCTTACACCTAAAGCAATAAGAGAAAACAAAAAAATCCCAAAGTTAGCAGAAGGAAAGAAATCATAAAGATCAGATCAGAAATAATGGAAAAAGAAATGAAGAAAATGATAGCAAAGATCAAAAAAACTAAAAGCTGGTTCTTTGAGAAGATAAACAAAACTGATAAACCATTAGCCACACTCACCAAGAAAAAAAGGGAAACGACGCAAGTCAACATAATTAGAAATGAAAAAGGAGAAGTACCAACTAACACTATAGAAAAACAAAGGATCATGAGAGATTACTACAAGCAACTATATGCCAATAAAATGGACAGCCTGGAAGAAATGGAAAATTTCTTAGAAAAACACAACCTTCTGAGACTGAAACAGGAAGAAATAAAAAATATACACAAACCAATCACAAGCACTGAAATTGAAACTGTGATTAAAAATCTTCCAGCAAACAAAAGCCCAGGACCAGATGGATTCACAGGCAAATTCTAACAAACATTTAAAGGAGAGCTAACACCCATCCTTCTCAAACTCTTCCAAAATATAGCAGAGGGAGAAACACTCCCAAACTCATTCTATGAGGCCACCATCACCCTGATATCCAAACCAGAGAAAGATGTTACTAAAAAAGAAAACGACAGGCCAATATCACTGATGAACATAGATGCAAAAATCCTCAACAAAATACTGGCAAACAGAATACAGCAACACATTAAAAGAATCATACACCATGATAAAGTGGGGTTTATCCCAGGAATGCAAGGATTCTTCAATATATGTAATTCAATCAATGTGACACACCATATTAACAAACTGAAGCATAAAAACTGTATGATAATCTCAAAAGAAGCATAAAAGGCTTTCAACAAAATTCAACACCCATTTATGATAAAAACTCTCCAGAAGTAGGCAAAGAGGGAACTTATAATAAAGGCCATATCTGACAAATCCACAGCCAACATCGTCCTCGATGGTGAAAAACTGAAAGCATTTCCACTAAGATCAGGAACAAGACAAGCTTGCCCACTCTCACCACTCTTATTCAACATAGATTTGGCAATTTTAGCCACAGCAATCAGAGACGAAAAAGAAATAAAAGGAATACAAATTGAAAAAGAAGAAGTAAAACTGTCACTGTTTGAAGATGACATGATACTATACATAGAGAATCCTAAAGATGCTACCAGAAAACTACTAGCTAATCAATGAATTTGATAAAATAGCAGTATACAAAGTTAATGCACAGAAATCTCTTGCATTCCTATACACTAATGATGAAAAATGTGAAAGAGAAATTAAGGTAACACTCCCAATTACCACTGCAACAAAAAGAATAAAATACCTAGTAATAAACCTACCTAAGGAGGTAAAAGACCAGTATGCAGAAAATTATAAGACACTGATGGAAGAAATTAATGATGATACAAACAGATGGAGAGATATACCATGGATTGAAAGAATCAACATTATGAAAATGACTATACTACCCAAAGCAATCTGCAGATTCAATGCCATTCCTATCAAACTACCACTGGCATTTTTCACAGAACTAGAACAAAAAATTTCACAATTTGCATGGAAACACAATAGACCCCAAATAGCCAAAGCAATCTTGAGAAAGAAAAACGGAGGTGGAGGAATCAGGCTCCCTGACTTCAGACTATATTACAAAGCTACAGTAATCAAGACAGTATCGTACTGGCACAAAAACAGAAATATAGATCAATGGAACAGAATAGAAAGCCCAGAGATAAACCCACACACATATGGTCACCTTATCTTTGATAAAGAAGGCAAGAATATACAATGGAAAAAAGACATCCTCTTCAATAAGTGGTGCTGGGAAAACTGGACAGGTACATGTAAAAGAATGAAATTAGAACACTCCCTAACACCATACACAAAAATAAACTCAAAATGGATTAAAGACCTAAATGTAAGGCCAGACACTATAAAACTCTTAGAGGAAACCATAGGAAGGACACTCTATGACATAAATCACAGAAAGATCCTTTTTGACCCACCTCCTAGAGAAATGGAAATAAAAACAAAAATAAACAAACAGGACATAATGAAACTTCAAAGCTTTTGCACAGCAAAGGAAACCACAAACAAGATTAAAAGAAAACCCTCAGAATGGGAGAAAATATTTGCAAACGGAGCAACTAACAATGGATTAATCTCCAAAATATACAAGCAGCTCATGCAGTTCAATATCAAAAAAACAAACAACCCAATCCAAAAATGGGCAGAAGACCTAAATAGACATTTCTCCAAAAAACATAGATTGCCAACAAACACATGAAAGGATTCTCAATGTTACTAATCATTAGAGAAATGCAAATCAAAACTACAATGAGGTTATCACATAACACAAGTCAGAATGGCCATCATCAAAAAATCTACCAACAATAAATGCTGGAGAGGGTGTGGAGAAAAGGGAACCCTCTTGCCCTGTTGGTGAGAATGTAAATTGATACAGCCACTTTGGAGAACAGTATGGAGGTTTCTTAAAAAACTACAAATAGAACTACCATATGACCCAGCAATCCCACTACTGGGCATATACCCTGAGAAAACCATAATTCAAAAAGAGTCATGTACCACAATGTTCATTGAAGCTCTATTTACAACAGCCAGGACATGGAAGCAACCTAAGTGTCCATCAGCATATGAATGGATAAAGATGTGGCACATATATACAATGGAATATTACTCAGCCATAAAAAGAAACGAAATTGAGTTATTTGTAGTGAGGTAGATGGACCTAGAGACTGTCATACAGAGTGAAGGAAGTCAGAAAGAGAAAAACAAATACTGTATGCTAACACATATATTTGGAATCTTAAAAAAAAAAAAGTGGTTTTGAAGAATCTTGGTGCAGGACAGGAATAAAGATGCAGATGTAGAGAATGGACTTGAGGACACGGGGAGGGGGAAGGGTAAGTTGGGATGAAGTGAGAGAGTGGCATGGACATATATACACTACCAAATGTAAAATAGATAGCTAGTGGGAAGCAGCTACACAGCACAGGGAGATCAGCTCGATGCTTTGTGTCCACCTAGAGTGGTGGGATAGGGAGGGTGGGAGGGAGACGCAAGAGGGAGGATATATGGGGATATATATTTATGTATAGCTGATTCACTTTGTTATACAGCAGAAATTAACACACCACTGTAAAGCAGTTTTACTCCAGTAAAGATATTAAAAAAATATTAAAGAAAAATGTTTTTAAAAACAAAACACACAAAAAAAACATTAATTCTTCCAATCAAAAAAAATTTTTTTAATTAGGAGGATGGATTAACATATACACAGTCCTGTATATAAAATAGATAACCAACAAGAATCTAATGTATAGCACAGGGAACTATACTCAATAGTTTTTAATAACCTATAAGGGAAAATAGTCTAAAAAAGAAGATGTATATATACATGTACATATATATATCTGAGTTGCTATCCTGTACACTTGAAACAAACACAACACTGTAAATCAACTATTCAATTAATAAATACATAAATAGGGGATTTTATATAGATTAAAAAATAAATAAAAATTTCAACTTTGAGTGGTATAAGTGAAGGACAGTAGACTGCACATGTTTAAAATGAATAACTGGATTAGTTTTGACATATGTATGTACCCATGAAATTGTCTTCACAATCAAGATAAACATTTTTTCACTCTCACAAGTTTTCTTATGCCCCTTTGCAAGCTATTCCTCTCTCCAGCTCCATAGATAGTAAAAAGCAAATGGATGTGACTATGTTTCAAGAAGAATAATTTGCAAAAACAGGCATCAGGATGGATTTGGCCCATGGTCTGTAGTTTGCTGACCTCTGCTTTACAGTCATTCCATTGACTTTGAAAAGCACATATAAGTGATTTAAAAACAAAGAGAGTAACAAACAAAAACTGCTGGATTTTTGGTCCTAAAATTACATGGAACCTGATTAAAGTATTGCCAAAACAATTCTAATAATAGCTTATCTCCTGTTTTGAAATAAGCCTTTACATCAGAACTTGTTTGGGTTTAACTTTATCAAGCAATGTTTACCAATGATAGCAGGTAAGTAGCTCTTATTACTGTTGCTTGATTCTCAAATTCATTTATTTTTGGCTTTTCATTTAAAAATTAGCTATATTAAGCATATGACTCTGCATAGAAGAAACAAGTCATGGGAATTTTATTAACAAAATATTCAGTGTCCAGGGGTAGGTATTTTGGACTGTAAATTGATCAAGACCACTATATGAGGAATAATTCTTCTCTGATTTACAGAGTACAAAGTAAACAGTCCCCTTGATTTTCCTGGAATGGAGGAATAGTTGGTTCCAAAACACCACCTCTATGAAATGGGAAACACACATATAAGAATGTTTCTGTCCCTGCGCCCCACAAAATATTCTGAAATTATGAACAGTGAACAATCACCCTTAGGCTTAAAGAAATCTGAGTTACCAAAGAATTAATTAGCTTTTCAACCATCAGAGCACAGTTTTCCCCAGAATACAGTATATTAATCACAATAACATCAGGTTATGCAGCAATGCTTTTCTGTATATTGTTTTGCAAAATAAACACACATTGCCCTACCATAATTATAGGAAAAGAAATGCAGAAAATGAAAAGCAGCAATAACATGGCAATGATCCAAAATATCCTATCTCTATTTTTTAAGTTTGCTAGGCTTATCATACTTTCTAGATCCCTACTAATTGTACACTTTTGCAAAACGTATTTTAGAAGAAGTGATTATAAAACTTGAGATTCAAGTAGAACACCATTCCTTAACTTACACTGCAGTATTATTTCCCATTAGCTAGTTTGTACATCAGAAGACATATATAGGGTACTCACTGGAGAAGAAGGCTTAAAAGAACACAATAACATATCTAGAAGTATACAATTGGAAACCCTATACTTATTGTTACTCAAAAGTTTACAAGTCACAACTATACGTGTGCATGTGTGTGCATGTGTGAGTCTGTGTGTATATATTACAAAAGTTAACATTTCCCCAGGCTATTGCCCTATATTACCTCCACCACTCCCAATCAATTGCAAATTTTGAAATAGGGGATCAAACAGGTAAAAGATCAAAGTATTTTATAGAAGGTAATATAAAGTTTTGTTTTACTTTTCTTCTTAATTGGTAACAGTTTATGTCAAACATGCATAAGCCAGAATATTTAATATGAACCATATTTTCATTCTACATGAATGTGAGAAAGCTTGAGGCATCTACTATAGGCACCCAACATCCACAAAGCACACCCGGACAACTACAAGATCATCCCTTATTAATATTGTTTTAGAGCCACTACACTGGACAAACACTTATTCAGTTAGAATATTATACGTGCAAGTGGGCAGGTTTGCAGTTGATATTCCCAACTCTATCTGAACAATCATATCAAATTAACGTTACAGAAAACCCTTCAGTTTTAAAAACGTCTGAAGTTGAATAAGCTAATACCTTAGAAACGGAAAAGCAAGACCTTAATCTTATGTGAGGCAGGGCAGTGCATCTGCAGTACTCATTTAAAAAAATAAATTACTCTTCTTGCACAGTGCATAGATTACATGCCTTTATATGGGCATGCCTTTTTATGAACCTTATCAATGCTCCACCAAAAAGGATGGCAGGTAAAAAACTTTAGATCATAAAACAATATCCTGTACTTTCCTATCATCATATTCTTTAAACTTTATTTTTTTATTACTTTTTAGTTATCTTTTCCACTAGACTATGTGTTCTTTGGAACAAGGATAATTTTTTTTCTTGTCCAGCACTATTTCCTTAGTGTCTAATACAATGTTTGTCACATAGTTAGTATTTAATAAATATTTTGAATGACTAAACATAACAAAAATCAATAGAATAATACCTCAAGCTTTCTTACGTTATTGTTCTTACTAAATAAGAAACTGAAAATGTTTCTTAAGTAGTCATTTATAACTGTAGATTAGGTTTCCCAAAGTGAGATTTGAGAACTACCAATATAAAGTCATCTGGATTAATTGTTAAAAATGGATACTTCTTTATCCATTTTACATGTAATCCATCTGAATTACTTGGTTATGGAATCAAACTCTGTCTCTCCATATATATATATTATACATATATATAAAATATATATGTATAACATATATACATATGTATATTTTACATATATATATATATCTTTCAAAAAGAAAACTCCCAAGAGATTCAATTGCACAGTAAGGCTGAGAAATCTTACTGTTGGTGTTAAAAGTAGATTACAATTGTTGATTTCTATTGCTGTTGTCAGTAATACTAGTACTAGAAACAGAAGTAGTAGTAGAACTAAATAAATATTTGTTGAATAAGTGGAGTGAATGAATCGGTGATTGTTGAAAGCCTATGTGTCAGACAGAATCCTAAGTAGTTTATGATACATTTAGTCAAGACAGCATATTAATCCTTACTTCATCTGTAACATGTATTTACTACAACTTCAAGGATTGGGAAACAGATTCAGAATGGTTGAGAAACTTGCCTAAGGTCACATATCACAGAAGAGTGAAGAGGTTTAATATATGGCTAAGGCTATAAAACATATTCAGTGCTGGCACCCAGTTCTATTTAATTCCCAAGCCCAAATGCTGTTCACCAAAGTATAGATCAGAATATGGGCAATATGTCAATTCAGTATATTCAATGCAGCGTTTCAATTCAGTGCCACTGAAAGAAAACCTATTTATATAATTTGGGAGTTTGTTTCTCTTTAAAAATTAAAGGTACCCTCTTCCGTAAGTGGTGCTGGGAAAACTGGACAGCTACATGGAAAAGAATGAAATTAGAACACTCCCTAACACCATACACAAAAATAAACTCAAAATGGATTAAAGACCTAAATGTAAGACCAGACACTATAAAACTCTTAGAAGAAAACATAGGAAGAACACTTTGACATAAATCACAGCAAGATCTTTTTTGATCCACCTCCTAGAGAAATGGAAATAAAAACAAAAATAAACAAATGGGACCTAATGAAACTTCAAAGCTTTTGCAAAACAATGGAAACTACAAACAAGACGAAAAGAAGCCCTCAGAATGGGAGAAAATATTTGCAAACAAATCAACGGACAAAGGATTAATCTCCAAGATATATAAACAGCTCATGCAGCTCCATATTAAAAAAACAAACAACCCAGTCCAAAACTGGGCAGAAGACCTAAATAGACATTTCTCCAAAGAAGATATACAGATGGCCAAGAAGCACTTGAAAAGCTGCTCAACATCACTAATTATTTGAGAAATGCAAATCAAAACTACAATGAGGTATCAGCTCACACCAGTTAGAATGGGCATCATCAGAAAATCTAAAAACAACAAATGCTGGAGAGGGTGCGGAGAAAAGGGAACCTTCTTGCCCTGTTGGTGGGAATGTAAATTGATGCAGCCATTATGGAGAACAGTATGGAGGTTCCTTAAAAAACTAAAAATAGAATAGCCATATGACACAGCAATCCCACTACTGGGCATATACCCAGAGAAAACTATAATTCAAAAAGACACATGCATTCCAATGTTCATTGCAGCAGTACTTACAATAGTCAGATCATGGAAGCAATGTAAATGCCCATTGACAGACAAATGGATAAAGAAGATGTGGTACATATATATACAATGAAATATCACTCAGCCATAAAAAGGAATGAAACTGAGTCATTTGTAGACACGTGGATGGATCTTGAGACTGTCATACAGAGGGAAGTAAGTCAGAAAGAGAAAAATAAATATCGTATATTAACGCAATATGTGGAACCTAGAAAAATGGTACAGATGAACTGGTTTGCAGGGCAGAAATAGAGACACACATGTAGAGAACAAACATATGGACACCAAAGGGGGAAAGTGGTGGTGGGATGAATAGAGAGATTGGAATTGACATATATACACTAATATGTATAAAATAGATAACTAATCAGAACCTGCTGTATAAAAAATAAATTAATTATATTAAATTTTAAAAAAATTAAAAGTACCCTAGAACAAATATCTTTGAATAACATCAGTTATTCTAACTCATGGGGACAAATGGTTGTCTATTTAGGGAAGATACATAGCAAACAATCAATCTTTAACTGAGCTATTTAAATGGATTTTTGTGATGTTGCTAAGACTTCATCATATAGATGATTTTATCTGAAGAAAGAAACTTTGTGATGAAGCTTTGAAGAAAAACACCATAGTTGGTCTAAAACCTATAAAAATTAACTAAGTGTCAGTATCTACAATGAGAAGACATGATTCATCTTTTCAAAAACCTGATATAATTTAATAATTGAACACTCCCAAGATCATAAAGAGATTCCCAGAAGAAACTGGAAGATCTATTTGTAACAGGAGCTTATGAAAAAAAGAGTAGCTCAATGTAGAGAAAAAAGCATTTCAATTATCCAGGATTTGAAAAAAAAAAGTATGTCCACACCATGCGAGGAAAGGTTGATTGTAGAAAACTAAAGTTCCAAATAATTCCTTCTTCAAATAGAAGCTACTTTATTATTTAAAAGAAGTACCCTTAATTAGAAGAGCAAAAAGGCACCAAGGTACAGCAGAGTGGACAGGCAGATAATCTTTTAATCTTTTCTATTACAAATGTCAAAGTAATGCTTTCAAGATAACACATTACACTAAAGGTGATCTTGAATTTATTATTGTAAGTCATAGTCACAAAATTAAATGTTGGGAATTTTAAGGAGTACTAAAGTTTATGCAGTCTTCAACAAAAACAGAGAACCCTACGGTATTTTTTTGCTTACAAACCATGCCAACGGAGCATCAAAGACACTCCAGTACCCAGTAGGGCTTATTAAGTAAGTGGAAAGCTAAGGAAACCTAGCAATTCTCCAATCGGTACTGGAGTAATATGCCCAATGACTGTTCATTTTAATACCATTAAATTTCAGTAGACTTAATTTCTATTTCAATCACCTCTGCACATATCTTTCTTAGCCAGTGGTTTCCATACCTGAAAAGATACAGAAAAATTAAACCAGGATGATGAAATAAAGTTAATAATCTAATGTTTGGAAATAGAGGAAATTAGCTTGGGCTTTCTATGCTGTTGCTACTGTCTTGATTTTATAGAGTGTCACTATGCTCATTATTAGAGTGAGAACATCTAATTCAGCTTCAGCAGTTTCTTTGTTTTGATGATCTGATGGTGCCTGGTTAATGATATTCTGTTAGATATACCCTAACTGGTAATGCAGCAACTCCTGGGGAGAAAGTAATGAAACGTTATACTCTGCAGCTCTGGTGAAAGAGACACTGTAAGCTGCACTGAATGCCTCCATCAGGGTCGAAATTACAAAAATAATTTTATGTCTTTAAAGTTCCCAATAAATTGTGAAACTTTGACATTGGTGAATATGTTTAAAATACTACCAGAAGAAAAACTCATCTCAACACAAAACTCTGCCACCACTGGATTGATTTCACCTATTAAAAACACATAAAAGTTGTTGAAGTTGAGTTTCCTCAATCATCTCTCCATGCTTAAATAAGTCTAAACTTCTGAATTACACAATTCAAGGTGAAAATAGATAACAAATCATTATGCAGTAGAAGTCACCTTATCTCACAGGCTAGCAATTTACTCAGCCTTAATTCCTCACAACATAGAGACAAGTCAACCTGGTTTTCACACCTCTTCCTTCACTACACACTTGCAAGAATCATCCACTCTATTCTAATCAACAAATTCCTTGTGTCCCAAACATTTTCTAAATTTCCAACTCCACATCTTTGTTCTTGTAACTCAGCAAATATAAATCTTATCTAAAGAGGCAGTTAACATTTGAATACTGACACATGGATGTCCCATGGTGATTTGTTTCTTTCCCCTTCATTCTGATAATAAACCACTCTTCACATTTTCTACTTGACAGAACCAAATAAGTCTTTAATAATAACAGTAAATGCTACAGGACCTTTACCTTAGTACCAGAAACTAATCTAATTGCTTTACACAATTTAGCTCTCTTAATCCTCATAATAACCTTATGATATATGCACTGAGAGTACCCTTCCCATTTTATGTATGGGAAAGTGCGATGTTATGTGACTTCCTCCGGGTCACAAAGCTCCTGAGATGGTAGAAACAGGAATCAAACTCAACTAGTTTGGTACCAGAACCAATGATCTTAACCTTTACCCTATATTGCATTTTATATTATTTTATATGAATTATAATTTTATCAACTAAATACTATTTCCCAAAATTTGGATTGGTCACTGATTACTAGTGATCATCACATGGTTTTAGGCAATACACAGGCATAGTGCTATAGTCAACAAATGTATTCTGATTGGCTAAGCCTCCAAAACACCTATTTAACAGAAGTAACATACTTCATTTGCATAAAACTATGTCCCCTTCAAAGTGTGAGGAAAGAACTATCTTTCATTAAGAACCCAAATTCATGTCAGATATTTTGTTGGATTAAGAGGGATTCTATTTAATCCAATCATAAGTGTAATATATGCAAAGATTATTGAAAATATTATTTTTTCTTAAAGGAGACACCAAATTATTATTGTTTAGTGTATAAGGTACACTATATTGTGTAGTTTTTTAAAGCTGTTCATACCATATCTCAATTTTTCCACTTTGGTTAAAGGTCTATAGAAAGCTTTGATTACAGCTATCTCCAAGACACAACAATGAAATTTGCTGAATAGCCAAGTAATGAAAACAACAGAAATAACAATAATAACCACCCCTACCTTTTCTGGAAAGAATTACTCACAATCACTTTAAGCTAGTTACAGTTCATGTAAGTAGCAACGATAAAGCTATACGAGGTATATGTTATACAAACACTTTTTTAAAACTATTATAGGAAGTAAAATCTAAAAAAATAAACCCACCATATCAATTCTTTCCATGGTTTTATAAAATGTTCCAATCGACCTTGCTCTTGAACTTCCACATTCTGTTTATTTTTAAAATTAGGCAATACAGGTAATGTTCTCTAGTCAGTTTCTTTTTACATTCTAAATTGACATGAACCTTCCCTCCTTTGTGTCCTGGCTGGATACCATATGCAGCCTTCTCTCAGTAGGCAAGAAAGATAAGCTTATAAAGGGGATATATGTATATGTATAGCTGATTCACTTTGTTATAAAGCAAAAACTAACACACACACCATTGTAAAGCAATTATACTCCAATAAAGATGTTAAAATATATATATATGTCCAGAGTAACAAGAATCTAATAAAAGTTCCAAAAACCAAACAAGAGCAACAAAAAATATCTATGCAAAGTGTAGTAAGAGAGAAACAAAGATGGCTTTGCTTACAGCAAAGATCAAAATTAAAAGATTTCATCATATCAATGCATAATAAATTTTAAAATGACATTATGGAGTACATACTATATGCTAGGCATAATATTTATTTATGGCTTCCGGGAAGATGGCGGAAGAGTAACACGTGGAGATCATCTTCCTCCCCACAGATACACCAGAAATACATCTACACGTGGAACAACTCCTACAGAACACCTACTGAATGCTGGCAGAAGACCTCAGATCTCCCAAAAGGCAAGAAACCCCCCCACGTACCTGGGTAGGGCAAAAGAAAAAAAGAATAAAAAGAGACAAAAGGATAGGGACGGAACCTGCACCAGTGGGAGGGAGCTGTGAAGGAGGAAAGGTTTGCACACACTAGGAAGCCCCTTCGTGGGCAGAGACTGCGGGTGGCGGAGGGGGAAAGCTTCGGAGCCCCGGAGGAGAGCACAGCAACAGGGGTGCAGAGGTCAAAGCGGAGAGATTCCCGCACAGAGGATCAGGGCCGACCGGCACTCACCAGTCCGAGAGGCTTGTCTGCTCAACCGCCGGGGCGGGCGGGGCTGGGAGTTGAGGCTCCGGCTTCGGTCGGAGCGCCGGGAGAGGACTGAGGTTGGTGGCGTGAACACAGCCTGCAGGGAGTTACTGCGCCACGGCTAGCCGGGAGGGAGTCCAGGAAAAGTCTGGACCTGCCGAAGAGGCAAGAGACTTTTCCTTCCCTCTTTGTTTCCTGGTGCGCGAGGAAAGGAAAGGGGATTAAGAGCGCTGCTGAAAGGAGCTCCAGAGACAGGCGCGAGCCGCGGCTAAAAGCACAAACCCCAGAGACGGGCATGAGAGGCTAAGGCTGCTGCCGCCACCAAGAAGCCTGTGTGCGAGCACACGTCACTATCCACACCCCTTTCCAGGTAGCCTGTGCAGCCCGCTACTGCCAGGGTCCCGGGATCCAGGGACAACGCCTCCGGGAGAACGCACGCCTCACGCTGCTCGCCTCACGCTGCTGCAACGTCACGCCGGCCTCTGCCGCCGCAGGCCCGCCCCGCACTCCGTGCCCCTCCCTCCCCCCCAGCCTGAGTGAGCCAGAGCCACCGAATCAGTGGCTCGTTTAACCCCGTCCTGTCTGAGCGAAGAACAGACGCCCTCCTGCGACCTACACGCAGAGGCAGGGCCAAATCCAAAGCTGAGCCCCCGGGAGCCGTGAGAACAAAGAAGAGAAAGGGAAATCTCTCCCAGCAGCCTCAGAAGCAGCGGATTAAAGCTCCACAATCAACTAGATGTACCCTGCATCTGTGGAATACCTGAATAGACAGCGAATCATCCCAAATTAAGGAAGTGGACTTTGAGAGCAAGATTTATGATTTTTTCCCCTTTTCCTTTTTGTGTGAGTGTATATGTGTATGCTTCTGTGTGAGATTTTGTCCGTAAAGCTTTGCTTCCACCATTTGTCCTAGGGTTATATCTGTCCTTTTTTTTTTTCTCTTAATAATTATTTTTTTATTTTAATAATTTATTATATTTTATCTTACTTTATTTTATTTTACTTCATCTTCTTTCTTTCTTTTTTCCTTCCTTCCCTCCTTCCTTCCTTCCTTCCTTCCCTCCTACCTCCCTCCCTCCCTCTGGACCTCCCTCCTTCCTTCCTTTCCTTCTTTCCTTCTACTTCTACTAATTCTTTCTTTCTACTTTTTCTCCCTTTTATTCTGAGCCGTGTGGATGAAAGGCTCTTGGTGCTGCAGCCAGGAGTCAGTGTGTGCCTCTGAGGTGGGAGAGCCAACTTCAGGACACTGGTACACAACAGACCTCCCAGATGCACATAATATCAAACAGCAAAAATCTCCCAGAGATCTCCATCTCAACACCACCACCCAGCTTCACTCAACGACCAGCAAGCTACAGTGCCAAACATACTATGCCAAACAACTAACAAGACAGGAACACAACCGCACCCATTAGCAGAGAGGCTGCCTAAAATCATAATAAGTCCACAGACACCCCAAAACACACCACCAGATGTGGACCTGCCCACCAGAAAGACAAGATCCAGCCTCATCCACCAGAACACAGGCACTAGTCCCCTCCACCAGGAAGCCTACACAACCTACTGAACCAACCTTAGCCACTGGGGACAGACACCAAAAACAATGGGAACTATGAACCTGCAGCCTGCAGAAAGGAGACCACAAACACAGTAAGTTAAGCAAAATGAGAAGACAGAGAAACACACAGCAGATGAAGGAGCAAGATAAAAACCCACCAGACCTAACAAATGAAGAGGAAATAGGCAGTCTACCTGAAAAAGAATTCAGAATAATGATAGTAAAGATGATCCAAAATCTTAGAAATAGAATAGACAAAATGCAAGCAACATTTAACAAGGACCTAGAAGAACTAAAGATGAAACAAACAACGAAGAACAACACAATAAATGAAATGAAAAGTACTCTAGATGGGATCAATAGCAGAATAACTGAGGCAGAAGAACGGATAAGTGACCTGGAAGATAAAATACTGAAAATAACTACTGCAGAGCAGAATAAAGAAAAAAGAATGAAAAGAACTGAGGACAGTCTCATTAAACACACCAACATTCGAATTATAGGGGTTCCAGAAGAAGAAGAGAAAAAGAAAGGGACTGAGAAAATATTTCAAGAGATTATAGTTGAAAACGTCCCTAATATGGGAAAGGAAATAGTTAATCAAGTCCAGGGAGCACAGAGAGTCCCGTACAGGATAAGTCCAAGGAGAAACATGCCAAGACACATATTAATCAAACTGTCAAAAATTAAATACAAAGAAAACATATTAAAAGCAGCAAGGTAAAAATAACACACAAGGGAATCCCCATAAGGTTAAGAGCTGACCTTTCAGCAGAAACTCTGCAAGCCAGAATGGACTGGCAGGACACATTTAAAGTGATGAAGGAGAAAAACCTGCAACCAAGATTACTCTACCCAGCAAGGATGTCATTCAGATTTGATGGAGAACTTAAAACCTTTACAGACAAGCAAAAGCTGAGAGAGTTCAGCACCACCAAACCAGCTCTACAACAACTGCTAAAGGAACATCTCTAGGCAAGAAACAAAGAGAAGGAAAAGACCTACAATAACGAACCCAAAACAATTAAGAAAATGGGAATAGGAACATATATATCAATAATTACCTTAAATGTAAATGGTCAATACTCCCACCAAAAGACACAGATTGGCTGAATGGATACAAAAACAAGACCCATATATTTGCTGTCTACAAGAGACCCACTTCAGACCTAGAGACACATACAGACTGAAAGTAAGGGGATGGAAAAAGTTATTTCATGCAAATGGAAACCAAAAGAAAGCTGGAGTAGCAATTCTCATATCAGACAAAATAGACTTTAAAATAAAGACTATTAGAAGAGACAAAGAAGGACACTACATAATGATCAAGGGATTATCCAAGAAGAAGATATAACAATTGTAAATATTTATGCACCCAACATAGGACCACCTCAATACATAAGGCAAATACTAACAGCCATTAAAGGGGAAAGTGACAGTAACACATTCATAGTAGGGGACTTCAACACCCCACTTTCACCAATGCACAGGTCTTCCAAAACGAAAATAAATAAGGAAACACAAGCTTTAAATGATACATTAAACAAGATGAACTTAATTGATATTTATAGGACATTCCATCCAAAAACAACAGAATACACATTTTTCTCAAGTGCTCATGGAACATTCTCCAGGATAGACCATATCTTGGGTCACAAATCAAGCCTTGGTAAATTTAAGAAAATTGAAACTGTATCAAGTATCTTTTCTGACCACAATCCTATGAGACTAGATATCAATTACAGGAAAAGATCTGTAAAAAAATACAAACACATGGAGGCTAAACAATACACTACTTAATAACGAAGTGATCACTGAAGAAATCAAAGAGGAAATAAAAAAATACCTAGAAACAAATGACAATGGAGACACGACGACCCAAAATCTATGGGATGCAGCAAAAGCAGTTCTAAGAGGGAAGTTTATAGCAATACAATCCTACCTTAAGAAACAGGAAACATCTCAAATAAACAACCTAACCTTGCACCTAAAGCAATTAGAGAAAGAAGAACAAAAAACCCCCAAAGTTAGCAGAAGGAAAGAAATCATAAAAATCAGATCAGAAATAAATGAAAAAGAAATGAAGGAAACAATAGCAAATATCAATAAAACTAAAAGCTGGTTCTTTGAGAAGATAAACAAAATTGATAAAGCATTAGCCAGACTCATCAAGAAAAAAGGGGAGAAGACTCAAATCAATAGAATTAGAAATGAAAAAGGAGAAGTAACAACTGACACTGCAGAAATACAAAAGATCATGAGAGATTACTACAAGCAACTCTATGGCAATAAAATGGACAACCTGGAAGAAATGGACAAATTCTTAGAAATGCACAACCTGCCAAGACTGAATCAGGAAGAAATAGAAAATATGAACAGACCAATCACAAGCAGTGAAATTGAAACTGTGATTAAAAATCTTCCAACAAACAAAAGCCCTAGACCAGATGGCTTCACAGGTGAATTCTATCAACATTTAGAGAAGAGCTAACACCTATCCTTCTCAAACTCTTCCAAAATATAGCAGAGGAAGGAACACTCCCAAACTCATTCTACGAGGCCACCATCATCCTGATACCAAAACCAAACAAGAATGTCACAAAGAAAGAAAACTACAGGCCAATATCACTGATGAACATAGATGCAAAAATCCTTAACAAAATACTAGAAAACAGAATCCAACAGCACATTAAACGGATCATACACCATGATCAAGTGGGGTTTATTCCAGGAATGCAAGGATTCTTCAATATACGCAAATCAATCAACGTGATACACCATATTAACAAATTGAAGGAGAAAAACCATATGATCATCTCAATAGATGTAGAGAAAGCTTTTGACAAAATTCAACACCCATTTATGATAAAAACCCTGCAGAAAGTAGGCGTAGAGGGAACTTTCCTCAACACAATAAAGGCCATATATGACAAACCCAAAGCCAACATCGTCCTCAATGGTGAAAAACTGAAAGCATTTCCACTAAGATCGGGAACGAGACAAGGTTGCCCACTCTCACCACTCTTATTCAACATAGTTTTGGAAGTTTTAGCCACAGCAATCAGAGAAGAAAAGGAAATAAAAGGAATCCAAATCCGAAAAGAAAAAGTAAAGCTGTCACTGCAAATTACATGATACTATACATAAAGAATCCTAAAGATGCTACCAGAAAACTACTAGAGCTAATCAATGAATTTGGTAAAGTAGCAGGATACAAAATTAATGCACAGAAATCTCTGGCAATCCAATACACTAATGATGAAAAATCTGAAAGTAAAATCAATAAAACACTCCCATTTACCACTGCAACAAAAAGAATAAAATATCTAGGAATAAACCTACCTAAGGAGACAAAAGACCTTTATGCAGAAAAGTATAAGACACTGATGAAAGAAATTAAAGATGATACAAATAGATGGAGAGATATATACCATGTTCTTGGATTGGAAGAATCAACATTGTGAAAATGACTTTGCTACCCAAAGCAATCTACAGATTCAGTGCAATCCCTATCAAACTACCACTGGTATTTTTCACAGAACTAGAACAAAAAATTTCACAATTTGTATGGAAACACAAAAGACCCCGCATAGCCAAAGCAATCTTGAGAACGAAAAACAGAGCTGGTGGAATCAGGCTCCCTGACTTCAGACTATACTGCAAAGCTACAGTAATCAAGACAGTATGGTACTGGCACAAAAACAGAAAGATAGATCAATGGAACAGGATAGAAAGCCCAGAGATAAACCCACGCACATATGGACACCTTATCTTTGATAAAGGTGGCAGGAATGTACAGTGGAGAAAGGACAGCCTCTTCAATAAGTGGTGCTGGGAAAACTGGACAGCTATATGTATAAGTATGAAATTAGAACACTCCCTAACACCATACACAAAAATAAGCTCAAAATGGATTAAAGACCTAAATGTAAGGCCAGACACTATCAAACTCTTAGAGGAAAACATAGGCAGAACACTCTATGAGATAAATCACAGCAAGATCCTTTTTGACCCACCTCCTAGAGAAATGGAAATAAAAACAAAAATAAACAAATGGCACCTAATGTAACTACAAAGCTTTTGCACAGCAAAGGAAACCATAAACAAGACCAAAAGACAACCCTCAGAATGGGAGAAAATATTTGCAAATGAAGCAACTGACAAAGGATTAATCTCCAAAATTTATAAGCAGCTCATGCAGCTCAATAACAGAAAAACAAACAACCCAATCCAAAAATGGGCAGAAGAGCTAAACAGACATTTCTCCAAAGAAGATATACAGACTGCCAACAAACACATGAAAGAATGCTCAACATCACTAATCATTAGAGAAATGCAAATCGAAACTACAATGAGATATGATCTCACACCAGTCAGAATGGCCATCATCAAAAAAATCTAGAAACAATAAATGCTGGAGAGGTTGTGGAAAAAAAGGAATACTCTTGCACTGTTGGTGGGAATGTAAATTGATACAGCCACTATGGAGAACAGTATGGAGTTTCCTTAAAAAACTAAAAATAGAACTACCATATGACCCAGCAATCCCACTACTGGGCATATAACCTGAGAAAACCAAAATTCAAAAAGAGTCATGTACCAAAATGTTCATTGCAGCTCTATTTACAATAGCCCAGAGATGGAAAGAACCTAAGTGTCCATCATCAGATGAATGGACAAAGAAGATGTGGCACATATATACAATGGAATATTACTCAGCCATAAAAGGAAACGAAATTGAGCTATTTGTAATGAGGTGGATAGACCTAGAGTCTGTCATACAGAGTGAAGTAAGTCAGAAAGAGAGAGACAAATACCGTATGCTAACACATATATATGGAATTTAAGAAAAAAAAAATGTCATGAAGAACCTAGGGGTAAGACAGGAATAAAGACACAGACCTACTAGAGGATGGACTTGAGGATATGGGGAGGGTGAAGGGTAAGCTGTGACAAAGCGAGAGAGAGGCATGGACATATATACACTACCAAACGTAAGGTAGATAGCTAGTGGGAAGCAGCTGCACAGCACAGGGAGATCAGCTCGGTGCCCTGTGACCACCTGGAGGGATGGGATAGGGAGGGTGGGAGGGAGGGAGACGCAAGAGGGAAGAGATATGGGAACATATTTGTATATATAACTGATTCATTTTGTTGTAAAGCAGAAACTAACACACCATTGTAAAGCAATTATACTCCAATAAAGATGTTTAAAAAAACAATAATAATAATAATATTTATTTACATTTATTATGTCATTTATTCTTTATTGAAATAGGTACCATTTTATAGAAAAGGTTAAGAAATTTAAAAAAATGTGAATTAACTTGATCAAAGACAGTAATTCCATATACAGTCTGATGGTAGTAACTGAAGGAATTATTTAAAGGGATGATGGTGTTTTCTCAATCAAATTGTAGCAAAAATACAATCACTTTATTTTCAGAATAATATATATGAGGTACATTACATATTTCTGTGATCATAGTATCATATATGTATACATACACACAAACATACTTGCATATGTATTAATATATAATACTTAAAAGGATGATTTACAGCCATACAATTCTTTATTTACAATTCTATAATCATAATTCTACAATTTTTAAAGGAGGAGGATAATAAAGATACACTAAGTACAAAGGTGAAGAACAAATCAGAGCATTATTTCTAGCTGTGCCATTCATAATTTCCCTGATATAGAAATGAAAATAATTCTTTAAAAACATAAATAAAAGTCCCCTCACTAAAATCCTTCAATGATTTCCCATGAAACTTTAAGTAAAATCCATACTCTTTAAGTTGGCCTACCACAAGTCGTCTCTCCTCTGCCCGCCATGTCCCTATCCACCTCCCTCTTTCCAGCCTTGATGCCTCATTACATGCTGATGCCTCCTTGGAATGCTCTGACTCTAGCTTCCCACGACTCCATTTTTTCAGTCAGTCTCAGCTTAAATGTCATCTCCTAAGAGATGCACATCTCCCATATAACAGCTTTTAAAAGTAAAAATTAAATATTTAATTATCTACTTCTTACTACTTTTCCTCCATTTGACTATAAGTTCTAC
Organism: Globicephala melas; assembly: GCF_963455315.2. Taxonomy (NCBI): domain Eukaryota; kingdom Metazoa; phylum Chordata; class Mammalia; order Artiodactyla; family Delphinidae; genus Globicephala; species Globicephala melas. The sequence goes on from NC_083317.1 coordinate 91,481,277, forward strand.
ATGGTCAAGGGACCTTATGAGTTTCATTTCTCATTGTACTCGTGAACTAATCATCCACGAATAAAGCAATGTACAAAAATAATGATATTTAGATTTAAGCATTATTATTTCAAACTATTACTCTCTCCAATGAAATATATATATATTTTCGTACAACTACCTATTTCTAACCTTTTTATTAAAATTACAATTTTAGAGTAGTCTATGAGTATTCTAATTTAACTATGCTTTATAACTTGATGAGCTAAATGCTAAAATTGGCTGTTATAAAATTATCATTAGTAGTTTGCTCTTCAGTTTGTTTGCTAATAACTGATACTGCAAATAAAGTTGTGCCTCACTTCTAAACAAGTCAGACTTCCTTAATGATTAGACGGCTGTGAACTTCAAAAAAGTATGAGACCATAGTAAATCTTGTAAGTTCCTTAACCTCTGTGCTATAACTTTCACATCTATTAAATGAACACGTTGAACTGAATGACTTCTAGCATCCTTCAAGCTCTTACATTTTGTGATTTAAAGTTATTTAGATAAAGGAGAAAAAATACATGGACAATTACCATGATGACTATGGCCATCTGCTTTTAATTTTTGGGATATTTCTACTTCCTCTAGTCAAAAAATATGTAACAGAGCATAGAATGTTCTAGAACAACTAAGATATCATTATGTATTTTTCTCCATTTTACATTGCTTTTACAAATCTAGTCCCAAGCCTCAATGTCATGCACAGGTGGTTAGATTTATGAACGTCATTACAGCATATGTTCCTCTAATAATCACCCTGCCACAGAACAGGACATGGGCCTTTTTGAACTGGTGAACTTCCAAAAGGTAGCACAAATTGAGGTTTTGTATTTTACACCTGTGCCAAGATAAAAAAACTATAGAAGATGATGTTGAAAGCACCAAAGAACCTGATTTTTTTTTTTTTTTGGTTCTATACCTCTGTGCCTAGCCAGAGACTGTAATTAAGCAAAAAGCTTGAAGATTTTCTCTAATTATTTAAGAGGGTATTGAGAATTGATGGCATCTGGCTATGTGGTAAGAGAACTGCATAAAAAGGGAAATACTTCTATGTTTTAGAAGATTTTTTAAATTAGGTTTTGAAATCAAAGATACTATGCAAATCCTGTCTCTCCTCAAACTTTTGCTCACTAATTTTAAGATCCATCAATGGACAAAATTCATTACCATGTTGTTTGCCTAATGGTGATTATTTCCTCCCATTCTTCTACTTTTATTAATTGAATTCTACTGTAAGGAATACCTGTCCTTTCTCTACTGTTACCGATTGCATATTTGGATGCCCCCCAAATTCCTTTGTTAAAATCCTAAGCCCCAATATGAATGTATTTGGAGGTGAGGACTTTAGGTTTAGATGAGGTCAGGAGAATGGTGCCCTCATGATAAGATTAGTGCCCTTATTTAGAAGAAGAAGAGACTCGAGAGCTCTCTTTCTGTCCCCCGTGTAAGGATATAGCAAGAAGGCAGCGGTCTACAAGCCAAGAACAGGGCCTCCATCAGAACTCAACCATGCCGGCACCTTCATCTTAGCCTTCCCAGTCTAAGAGAACTGTGAGAAACAAACGTCTGTTATTTAAGCCACCCAATCTATGGTATTTATTTTGTTACAGTAGCCCAGGCTAAGACATCCACCTTGATTAATCTTTATTTATTCAATTACATATTTTTATCAATATGGACTCATAGATGTCTTTAATCCTATGGATTAATACCCAAAACTATCATTTATTTTGTTTCAGCTTCAGCCATCAGGAGCTTCTTCTGTTTGGCTCTCCTGCTTTTCTGACAATCCTCACCTCTTCTTAGCACTTTCTTAAACTCTCTCACTACAAGATGTTTCAGGTTCATCTTGTATTTACCTTGCCCCATCTGGAATCAACTATCTTTCCAAGGAGTCCCTGCTCTTTTAGTGAAGAATGATGTTGAGAAACTAGGACCTGGGGGTTGCATCATCTCAAAGTATGTCCCCAAGAGAGAGTTTCCCCTTGGTATCTGAGGGGGGTTAGTTCCAGGGTCCACAGAAACCAAAATCCATAGGTGCTCAAGTCCCTTATATAAAATGGCTTAGTATATATAGTAGGCCCTCCGTATCTGTCTGTTCCTAGGAACCTGCAGATACAGAGGGGCCCACTGTATTTAGTAATTAAAAAGGGCAAGATAATAACTTTATAGTAACTTTATATGAGAATCTTCACAGGCCTACTGTACCAAGTGATCAGGCTATTATCACCAGCAAGAAGACACACTGACATCATAAACCCTTTGAAATAATGTATGGAGGACACAGCATCATTTCAGTGGTACTACTATGAAAAAATACACCACTTCATTTCAATCATGAGAACAACCAAACAAATCCAAATTGAGTAACTTTCTACAAAATAACTGATCAGCACTCTTCAGAAGAGTCAAGTTCATGAAGGAAACAGAAAAACTGAGGAACTTACAAACTGGAGAGGTTAAGGAGAAATAATAACTAAATGCAATGTGAGATCATAGATAGGATCCTGGAACAGAAAAGAAGCATTAGGGGAAAAATTGATGAAATTCAAATAAGATCTGCAGTTTATTTAATAGTACTGTACCAAAGTTAATTTCCAAGTTTTGAAAGTTGCTCAGTGGCTACGAACACTGTTAATACTAGAGGAAGTGGGAGATATAGGGAAATGTGGGGGGGGGTTGCCACATCTCAGCAAGTCTAAAATTAGTTTAAAATAAAAAGACTTTTTTTAATTATCAAAGATAATGTAACTTATTCAGATGAAACAATTTATATTTTATGATATACTCTCTCCCACAACAAAGGAAAAGATGAAACAGACACTAATAAATGAATGACACATAAAAAGTTTCAATCCATGCCGAAGAATTTTGAAGGAAAGTATTTTCCCACCAAATCTATGTTTTGATCTTTAAAATTCTAAGAACATAATTTCTAACAGTAATACTTTCCATGAATTCTTATAATGAAACTTTGCCATATTTGAATTTATCTTACATTTGAGTCAAGTTATGTTAAGCAGTTTTAGAAGGAGAACTTTCAAAAAATTAAATGATTAATCATACACAGGGGACTTCTCTGGTGGTGCAGTGGTTGGGAATCCGCCTGCCAATGCAGGGGACACGGGTCCAATCCCTGGTCTGGGGGGATCCCACATGCTGTGGAGCGACTAGACCCGTGCGCCACAACTACTGAAGCCCATGTACCTAGAGCCCGCGCTCCACAACAGGAGAGGCCACCACAATGAGAGGCCCGCCACTGCAATGAAGAGAGCCCCGGCTGGCCGCAACTAGAGAAAACCCACGCACAGCAGCGAAGAACCAACACAGCCAAAAATAAATTAATTAATTAATTTTTAAAAAATCATACACAGGCCTTGTAAAAGAAAAACAAGTAACAAAAGAACAAAAATACTGTAAGAATTTAAGTGGCTTATTTCTAAAAAATAATTAAATTGATTAACTTTATTGAGTACATATTTCTGCCAAATACTCTTCTAGAGATAATGCTAGATAGGGACTATGGTATACTGCAAAAATGGACACAATTTTTTACTCCTTCCTTGATCCATATACTTTGCAATGCAACTCCACAGCTACTCCCATCATGAAGCAGTCTGTTACACACTCCTTGAAATCTGGCTTGGTTTTGTGACTTGCTTTGACCGAAAGAACACAGCAGAATTGACAGTACGACAGTTTCAAGACACCTTGTGTGCTCCTTCTCTGCCATAAGAAGACAGGACTGACCTGTTGAAGTGCCATCACTTGGAAGAGAGCCCAGCTGTCCCAGCAGAGGCTACCTTAGACCAAACTTCAGCCCATCAACCGCCCTAGATCAGCAGAATTACCTACCTGACCCACACAACTGATTGCAGTTGCACAGGCAAACCTGGCTGAGCTGCGGGGCTAGCGAACAATAAGAAGCTTTCCATTTCAAGTCACTAAGTTTTGGGGTGGTTACTTGTGCAGCAATAGTTAACTGATGGAAGGCTGGTTTCTTTCCACTGTGCACACAAAAAAATGAGGTACAGAAATGTTAAATAAATTGCTCAAGTTTGCACCAAGATGAAGTGCAGAGGTACAATCCCACATCTGTCTGACTCCAAAATGTATGTTTTCCATTATGCACTGCTGTCTCTCACATTCTTGTAAGGGTGTTCTTATTTTCATTATTCCTGTAAGCATCTTAAATATCTTTCTTAGGCTCAATTTATACAATTATTAAATCCAATTACAGGTGAATATTCTGAATAACCACATACTAAATATTGTTCTGATTAAAGATACATTTATTATACTTGATATGCTTTCATAATCATCCTACATTCTTTTTTTGACATGAAATCAAATATGTTACCTAATAACAATTACTATGTATCACAATGGATGTTTTCAAAATATGCCTCTTTATTTATTTGTTAAGTAACATTTTATTTTTATCATGAGTATTTAATATGGATTTTACAGTATACATATAATATCATAAACATTCTTGAAGACATTTGACACAGCTTTATTCTCAATTTTAAAATATACATAGTAAATTATCAGCTAAACTTAGAATATTATGATGAAAATTTTGTAGGATCTTTATTTCATCAGTCTATTAAATACAAATATCTTTGGAGTCAGGTTGCAATTGATGCTTTTCCTTATTTTTAATGCTCTAAAATTGATGGCCCAAAATAGAGAGTAATAAATAGATCTAAAACAAATGAAAGTGAGACTGAAGTACAACTTTCTTTTTATTAAACCATCAAGTACAAGCTCCAAATGGTTAATCTTATTTGATTTAGAAAAGACTTTCCAAGTATTTAATAAACAGCTTTCAATGGACAAAATAGTTATATATACTGTCTCTAACCAAGGTTCTGTTGTGCTGGAGGTATTCAAGTAAACTAAATAATAGTATTTTGGAGTGACTGAAATGAAACCCACAGGATATTTCTGCACCATATGTTACCACAATTAAAGAACATCTTAACCAAAGCTACAGTTACACTACATTTACCTTCAGTTTCAGGTCTTTGTTCAATGTCATTGAATTAAACTTATGACCAAGCTTTTTTTTTTTTTTTTTTTTTTTTTTTTTTGCGGCACGCGGGCCTCTCACTGCTGCGGCCTCTCCCGCCACGGAGCACAGGTCCCCGACGCGCAGGCCCAGCGGCCACTGCCCACGGGCCCAGCCGCCCCGTGGCACGCGGAATCCTCCCAGACCTGGGCACGAACCCGCGTCCTCTGCATCGGCAGGCGGACTCCCAACCACTGCGCCACCAGGGAAGCCCGACCAAGCATTTTCAATATATATTTTGCCTTGACATGTATAACGTACTTTAAGACAGTAAGCATAATGCAAATATGCTGTCATTGATATTATCTTTATTTTGATCAGCAGGTTCTTGGGTTCCTTCTTAAATTCATTAAGAATTGGGAATGAAGAATTATTTGCAGAATACACAAGTAACATTTTTAATAGACATTGTAAAAATTCAATCTTTGGTCCTCTTATGGATTGATATTAATTTACACTTGTAAAATTGGAAGTAATTGCTGAAACAAAGTCAAATCAAGTTCTTAATTTTAAAAGAGCTTCCAGCATGTAATAAATAAAGTTTCAAATGAGAACTATTGCCTGAAACACTTTGCCACTGCTGGTGTACTAGGGATGGTGAAAAGGCAGAAACAGTGCTAAAAATATCACATATGAAATCTAATGTAGGTAAATACACTAGACACTATTTATTAGACTCTATAGATATTATTTTGCATTTTCAACCTCTTTGATGTAATGAACTATAATATATAATATGAAATCTAACCATAAGATCTTGATGTGGATTGGGTGAAAAGTTAGGTCACATTTTTTCCTAAAATTGTTCATTTTATGATACAATTTAAATTTTAATCAATTAAATAAATATTGATTTATTTTTGTTTTCCTTTCTATTACTCTAATAAAATGATCTGAACACAATCCTTTTAAAAGAAATATACCTTGAACATCTGACATAACAGTCAATAGCATGAGTGCTGAAACCAGACTGCTTGGGTTCAGAAACAGACTCTACCACTCACAACAGCTCTATGAAGTTGTGTCTACTTTAAAGCTGGGGAAACTAATGTTTAGAAAGTTACCTAACAATACAACGTCAAACTCCATTACTGACAGAGGTGAGCTAGCAGAGCCTGATTCCAAAATCTGGCTCTTAATCACTAAGCCTGATGCTTTAATATGAATAATCTCAAAATTACCTGAGTAAGCCTTAACACCAAAACAACACAGAAGACAATATGACACCTCCTCTGCTGCCTTCTCTTAGAATGCATCACCCCCCCAACACATACACTATCTCACATGAAATAATCCATCCAACTTACTGCTTTAAAATTTTGTAAGCTTTACAATTAGACCATTTGAGCTTGACAAATATTTTAATAAGTAGGCAATCAGACACCATATTCCCAAAATTGCCTTGTTTTCTGGAATGCTTAGAACTTGTCCATAACTGATAGTTTATAGAGTTAAACTATAGCAGAGTTATTTTTACTTCTTACTTGTCTATCAAGTAGCAATTAAGCTTAACTCCCTTTATATTTTCCCATCTCAAACATTCCAAAAAACTAAAATAAGACTCTGCTAAATCCCAGCCTTTTCACCAAAACTCATGCACAAAATTATCCAAAAGTGAAGCATTGTAGGGTTGAAGTAGGTGTGTATGATAGTTTACTTTTATTCCCTTACTGAATTCAAAGTCTTTGGCAATCAGCTGCAAAGATTCTGTCATTTGTTTTGTCTCCAAACTCATGCAGACTGGGATACTGATTCTCCAATAAACTCATCTTTAATAAGACTGCATTTTTTTTTAACTTTTGAATTTTATTTTATTTATTTTTTTATACAGCAGGTTCTTATTAGTTATCTATTTTATACATATTAGTGTATATATGTCAATCCCAATCTCCCAATTCAACCCACCACCACCAAGCACCCCACCACTTTCCCCCTTTGGTATCCATACGATTGTTCTCTACATCTGAGTCCCTATTTCTGCCCTGCAAACCAGTTCATCTGTACCATTTTTCTAGGTTCCACATATACACGTTAATATACGATATTTGTTTTTCTCTTTCTGACTTACTTCACTTTGTATGACAGTCTCAAGATCCATCCACGTGTCTACAAATGACCCAATTTCGTTCCTTTTTATGGCTGAGTAATATTCCATTGTGTATATATATATATATCTCACATCTTCTTCATACATTTGTCTGTCGATGGGCATTTAGGATGCTTCCATGACTTGGCTATTGTAAATAGTGCTGCAATGAACATTGGAGCGCATGTGTCTTTTTGAATTATGGTTTTCTCTGGGTATGTGCCCAGTAGTGGGATTGCTGGGTCGTATGGTAATTCTAGTTTTAGTTTTTTAAGGAACCTCCATACTGTTCTCCATAGTGGCTGTATCAATTTACATTCCCACCAACAGTGCAAGAGGGTTCCCTTTTGTCCACACCCTCTCCAGCATTTGTTGTTTGTAGATTTTCTGATGATGCCCATTCTAACTGGTGTGAGGTGATACCACACTGTAGTTTTGATTGGCATTTCTCTAATAATTAGTGATGTTGAGCAGCTTTTCATGGGATTCTTGGCCATCTGTATGTCTTCCTTGGAGAAATGTATATTTAGGTCTTCTGCCCATTTTTTATTGGGTTGTTTGGTTTTTATAATATGGAGCTGCATGAGCTGTTTATATATTTTGGAGATTAATCCTTTGTCTGTTGATTCGTTTGCAAATATTTTCTCCCATTCTTAGGGATGTCTTTTCATCTTGTTTGTAGTTTCCATTGCTTTGCAAAAGCTTTTAAGTCTCATTAGGTCGCATTTGTTTATCTTTGTTTTTATTTCCATTACTCTAGGGGGTGGATCAAAAACGATTTTTCTGTGATTTATGTCAAAGAGTGTTCTTCCTATGTTTCCTCTAAGAGTTTTATAGTATCCGGTCTTACATTTAGGTCTCGAATCCATTTTGAGTTTATTTTTGTGTATGGTGTTAGGGAGTGTTCTAATTTCATTCTTTTACATGTAGCTGTCCAGTTTGCCCAGCACCACTTATTGAAGAGACTGTCTTTTCTCCATTGTATATCCTTGCCTCCTTTCTCATAGTTTAGTTGACCATAGGTACGTGGGTTTATCTCTGGGCTTTCTATCCTGTTCCATTGATCTATATTTCTGATTTTGTGCCAGTACCATATTGTCTTGATTACTGTAGCTTTGTAGTATAGTCTGAAATCAGGGAGTCTGATTGCTCCAGCTCCGTTTTTGTCCCTCAAGACTGCTTTGGCTATTCAGGGTCTTTTGTGTCTCCATACAAATTTTAAGATTTTTTGTACTAGTTCTGTAAAAAATGCCACTGGTAAATTCATAGGGATTGCATTGAATCTGTAGATTGCTTTGGGTAGTAGAGTCATTTTCACAATGTTGATTCTTCCAATCCAAGAACATGGTATATCTCTCCATCTGTTTGTATCATCTTTAATTTCTTTCATCAGTGTCTTATAGTATTCTGGGTAGAGTTCTCTTACCTCCGTAGGTAGGTTTATTCCTAGGTATTTTATTCTTTTTGCTGCAATGGTGAATGGGAGTGTTTCCTTAACTTCTGTTTCTGATATTTCATTGTTAATGTATAGGAAAGCAAGAGATTTCTGTGCATTAATTTTGTATCCTGCTACTTTACCAAATTCATTGATTAGCTCTAGTGGTTTTCTGGTGGCATTTTTAGGATTCTCTATGTATAGTATCACGTCATCTGCAAACAGTGACGGCTTTACTTCTTCTTTTCCAATTTTTATTTCTTTCTCTTCTCTGATTGCCATGGCTAGGACTTCCAAAATTCTGTTGAATAATAGTGGTGAGAGTGGACATCATTGTCTTTTTCCTGATCTTAGAGGAAATGCTTTCAGTTTTTCACCATTGAGAATGATGTTTGCTGTGGGTTTGTCATATATGGCCTTTATTATGTTGAGGTAGGTTCCCTCTGTGCCTACTTTCTGGATAGTTTTTATCATAAATGGGTGTTGAATTTTCTCAAAAGCTTTTCTGGGGCTTTCCTGGTGGTGCAGTGGTTGAGAGTCCACCTGCCAATGCAGGGGACGCGGGTTCGTGCCCCGGTCCAGGAAGATCCCACATGCCACGGAGCGGTTGGGTCTGTGAGCCATGGCCGCTGAGCCTGTGCATCCAGAGCCTGTGCTCCGCAACGGGAGAGGCCACAACACTGAGAGGCCCACGTACCGCAAAAAAAAAAAAAAAAAAAAAAAAGCTTTTCTGCATCTATTGAGATGATCATATGGTTTTTCTTCTTCAATTTGTTAATATGGTGTATCACACTGGATGATTTGCATATATTGAAGAATCCTTGCATGCCTGGGATAAATCCCACTTGATCATGGTGTATGATTCTTTTAAGGTGTTGTTGGATTCTGTTATCTAGTATTTCATTGAGGATTTTTGCATCTATATTCATCAGTGATATTTGTCTGTAATTTTCTTTTTTTGTGGTTTCTTTGTCTGGTTTTGGTATCAGGGTGATGGTGGCCTCTTAGAATTAGTTTGGGAGTGTTCCTTCCTCTGCAATTTTTGGAAGAGTTTATGAAGGATGGGTGTTAGCTCTTCTTTAAATGTTTGATAGTATTCACCTGTGAAGCCATCTGGTCCTGGACTTTCATTTGTTTGAAAGATTTCTAATCACAGTTTCAATTTCATTACTTGTGATTGGTCTGTTTTTATCTTCTGTTTCTTCCTGGTTCAGTCTTGGAAGGTTATACCTTTCCAAGAATTTGTCCGTTTCTTCCCGGTTGTCCATTTTATTGGCATAGAGTTGCTTGTAGTAGTCTCCTAGGATGCTCTGTATTTCTGTTGTGTCCATTGTAACTTCTCCTTTTTCATTTCTAATTTTATTGATTTGAGTCCTCTCTCTGTTTTTTTGATGAGTTTGGCTAAAGGTTTATCTATTTTGTTTATCTTCTCAAAGAACCAGCTTTTAGTTTTACTGACCTTTGCTATTGTTTTCTTTGTTTCTATTTCATTCATTTCTGCTCTGATCTTTATGACTTCTTTCTTTCTACTAACTTTGAGTTTTGTTTGTTCTTCTTTCTCCAGTTCCTTTAGGTTTAAGGTTAAATTTTTTATTTGAGATTTTTCTTGTTTCTTGAGGTAGGCTGGTATTGCTATAAACTTCCCTCTTAGACTGCTTTTGCTGCATCCCGTAGGTTTTGGATCATCGTGTTTTTGTTGTGATTTGTCTCTAGGTATTTTTTGATTTCCTCTTTGATTTATTCAGTGATCTCTTGGTTATTAAGTAATATATTGTTTAGCCTCCATGTGTTTGTGATTTTTATGTTTTTTTCCCTGTAATTGATTTCTAATCTCATAGCATTGTGTTCGGAAGAGATGCCTGATATGATTTCAATTTTTTTTAAATTTATCAAGGCTTGATTTGTGACCCAAGATGTGATCTATCCTGGAGAATTTTCCATGTGCACTTGAGAAGAAAGTGTAATCTGCTGTTTTTGGATGGAATGTCCTATAAATAAATATCAATTAAATCTATCTGGTCTATTGTGTCATTTAAAGTTTCTGTTTCCTTATTCAATTTCTGTCTGGATGATCTGTCTACTTGGTGTAAGTGAAGTGTTAATGTCCCCCACTACTATTGTGTTACTGTTGATTTCCTCTTTTATAGCTGTTAGTAGGTGCCTTATATATTGAGGTGCTCATATATATAGATATAGATATATATGTTATATCTTCTTGGATTGATCCCTTGATCATTATGTAGTGTCCTTCCTTGTCTCTTGTAACATTCTTTATTTTAAAGTCTATTTTATCTGATATGAGTATTGCTACTCCAGCTTTCTTTTGATTTGCATTTGCATGGAATATCTTTTTCCATCCCCTCACTTTCAGTCTGTATGTGTCCCTAGGTCTGAAGTGGGTCTCTTATAGACAGCATATAGATGGGTCTTCTTTTTGTATCCATTCAGTGAGCCTGTGTCTTTTGGTTGGAGTATTTAATCCATTCATGTTTAAGGTAATTATTGATATGTATGTTCCTATGACAATTTTCTTAATTGTTTTGGGTTTGTTTTTGTAGATCCTTTTCTTCTCTTGTGTTTCCCCCTTAGAGAAGTTCCTTTAGCATTTTTTGTAGAGCTGGTTTGGTGGTGCTGAATTCTCTTAGCTTTTGCTTGTCTGTAAAGCTTTTGATTTCTCCATCGAATCTGAATGAGATCCTTGCTGGGTAGAGTAATCTTTGCTGTAGGTTATTTCCTTTCATCACTTTGTGTATATCATGCCACTCCCTTCTGGCTTGTAGAGTTTCTGCTGAGAATCAGCTCTTAACCTTCTGGGAGTTCCTTTGTATGTTATTTGTCATTTGTCCCTTGTTGCTTTCAATAATTTCTCTGTCTTTAATTTTTTTCAATTTGATTACTATGTGTCTTGGCATGTTTCCCCTTGGGTTTATCTTGCCTGGGACTCTCTGTGCTTCCTGGACTTGGGTGTCTATTTCCTTTCCCATGTTTGGGGCGTTTTTAACTATAATTTCTTCAAATATTTTCTCGGGTCCTTTCTCTCTCTCTTCTCCTCCTGGGACGCCTATAATGTGAATGTTGGTGCATTTAATCTTGTCCCAGAAGTCTCTTAGGCTGTTTTCTTTTTTTTTTTCTTTATCTGTTCCATGGCAGTGAATTCCCCCATTCTGTCTTCCAGGTCACTTATCCGGTTTTCTGCCTCAGTTATTCTGCTATTGATTCCTTCTAGTGTATTTTTCATTTCAGTTATTGTATTGTTCATCTCTGTTTGTTTGTTCTTTAATTCTTCTAGGTGTTTATTCTTTAACTCTTCTAGGTCTTTGTTAAACATTTCTTGCATCTTCTCGATCTTTGCCTCTATCCTTTTTCTGAGGTCCTGGATCATCTTCACTATCATTATTCTGAATTCTTTTTCTGGAAGGTTGCCTATCTCCACTGCATTTAGTTGTGCTTCTGGGTTTTATCTTCTTCCTTCATCTGGTACAAAGTCCTCTGCCTTTTCATTTTGTCTATGTTTCTGTGAATGTGGTTTTCCTTCCACAGGCTGCAGGATTGTAGTTCTTCTTGATTCTGCTGTCTGCCCTCTGGTGGATGAGGCTTATCTAAGAAGCTTGTCAATAAGACTGCATTTAAAAAATGTCTTTTGAAGTTTGTTATAACTAAATGTTTCATATAGGAGAAAATTTTCCTTTCTAAGGAAATTTCTGTGATATTGGAGGAACTTACACTTATTTACTACCTGTTCTAATTCATGGCTTCTAATTCATGTTTGACACTTTACATACATTATTACCTTTTATTCTTCCAACAACACTATTACTTTAACATTACCTATAGGAAACTGGGGCTCAAGATAGTTATGTAACTAACTGAAAGTCTCACACCTAGAGATATCAAACTGTTATTACAGATTCAGATCTATCTACTAACAAAGTTCATGCCCATTGCACTCTATATGGCACCAAATATTCATTCTCTAATGTGATTTTTAATCAATCAAATGTAAAAACAGAAAAAGTGGACTCTGCATATGAAATATGTAATCTTTTGCTTACAGAAATTATAGAATTTTTTGAAGACTATTTCTAGAATTTTACTTTCCTCCATCTGGGCTTCATAAGTCAATTGCTTTAGTCTTCCAAACCTCCCAGCTTAGGCAAGACTAATATTTCCTCTTTACAACATTTTATCATATTAGAAAATATTAGAATATATTAAGAATAGTAGTAATAATTTCAAAATTGTAACACATAAAACTTTGTATTTTTCATTAATTTGTTACAAAAGAAAAATTAACCCAATTGGCAGGTATAGAGAAAAGAAAGATTAAAAAACAAAAAGACCATTTATTGAGTACCAGTTATGGTGGAATATATTGTTTTACTTGGTTTAATCTTTGAACATTAGCCCTTTTTCCTGATGGGAATCCAAGTTTGAGAGAGATTGACTGACTTGGCAGGTGACACAGCTAGTGACCTGATTTGGAAGCAACTCCCTCCAAAGCCCACCACAACCCAGAACTCCTATCCCAGCGCAGGTATTCTATGAATATGTATTATTCATTAATCAGATGCCCTGCCACAGGACTGAGACAAAGTCAATGAAACACGAGTTACTAGCAAACATAGATTTCCTCACTCATATATTCAGAGTGAACCCCTTTTGTTAAGTGGTTTCATTTGAAGCAATGTTTTCATAGGAAGATAGTAAGAGACGATCCTATGATCCTCAAGAATCCACTGGAACAACTTACAGATGAAAACATGTATATCAGCAACACTGCTGTGATAGCTGGTCTTATTAAAGATGAGTCTTGAAAATCATAATGTTTTTTTGGTAACAGACTGGTTGGCAAGACAAGTGAAAATAGTTTGTGGAGAAAGTTTTACCAAAACTCTTTCAAATAAATGTCATAATACTATATTTCATCCAGTCTATGATATCATTGATTCTCACATGCATTACAAGATACTTAAAAAGTGAAGGGGCCACTAGTAGTTATAAGTTATAAGATGTATCCAAATTTCAGGGATATTAAAATATAGAAAAATATGCATCTTAGACACATGAAGTATCATAGATATTCTCAATGCATTTTAATGTCAAAATACATTGGGATATTTTGAAAGCAAACACAATGACTGGATTTTCATGTACAAGCCACAGGTCTCTAATTCCAAATATTTTTATAAATAATCCTGCCAGCAGAGTTATGAGAGATTAATGATGTCATACCACAAGGAAGCCCCCGGGAACAGCAGCAACAGGGAAATATCAATACATAATTCTAAATGTGTTCTGATTATGAAGCAGACCATTGCCAACAATTAACCTTGTAATATTTTATTGTATCTAAATATTTTCTATCCTGGGCCTCATACTTAGGAACATTGATAGCCATTAAGTTACAAAAAATTAACAAGGAGAAGAAAGGCTGTAAAACTAGAAAAGGAGGGGTGACTATGATTTTATCCATTTGCATTAAATCGCTCAAGAAGCAAATCAGATCAACAGCAAAAATATCTTTTAGGTGACTTGTCCCCATTATTGGTTACCTAGGATTCCAATGAACCATTTAGCTATCGCAGCCTTAGGGCATCCATGTATTGGCAATTTACAGAAGTTTTCTTCACCTAATTTGTTCTGCTATTCCTAAGAAGGAAAAAAAACCTCAGTTACCTTAGCAACGGCAAGGTTACATTTTATCTCGAAGCTGCAGAGCTTTTGGGGGGGAAAAAAAAAAGAGTGCATCAGTGCTGACATTCCATCCTCACTGGGTGATGGCTTTAGTAGTCACGGTGAGAATAACATGCAAATACCTTTATCTTCCTTCTGCCCCACCCTCAATGACAATACTTTGCATTGATTGTCTTCAGTTTTTTTTCTTTTATGAGAAATGAGGGAATCACTGATATCAAATATGGATAAAAAGAAACTCTCAGAGACAGGCTACAGAGGGGGTAGTTCATCACAGCTGACCTTCGTTATTTCTGTGAGAAGAGAAATTGGTGGACAATTGTTATAATGGGAAAATAAACATCCTGTCAAGTGTCAGTGGCGGGAAAGTCAATTTCTAGCCCTAATAGGAGATAGCTGTAAGCCTGTCTGCAGAAGAATAGATTTTTCAGAAAGTACTAACTTAAAAACACATTTTAACAATTTAATTCAAAGATCACTCTAAGGGCTATGGTTCTTGCAGCTTACATACTTGAGGCTACATAGTAAAGGGCACTTGTCAGATCTTAGCCTGTGACTTCAGCAATGCCTGAGGTATGATTGACTTTAAAAATCAACCCAGTAATAAGGGAAATGGATGAGAAAATGAAATATAAGAAAACATATTAGGTCTCTTTTCCTTAAAATGACTGGAACCCAAAATGAAGCAGCTTGACAATAAAAAGGAATATAAACTCTCATGACCTTGGCTTCCCCAAATTCCCAGCTTCATCTCCTCCAGGCTGGGAGCCAGCCCTGCTCTGCCTGGGTTCCTTCTCCTGGCACAGTGGCCTGGAAGCTTTCTGTAGGTGGTGAGCTGAGCAATCTGACCAGTCACCTCTTTTGTTTGCTGTCTCTCGGGACTCACTTCTTTTCATTGCCTAATGCCCACGTCTTGAGTGTTGTTGCTTCAAAAGCTGTGTACAATATGTATTTATTTCAAGCAGGAGGGTATTTCTAGTCTCTGCTATTCTACCTTAACCAGAAGGGCAAGTCCTTTCTCTCCTCCAGCATTTAATTCCACAAGGATCACTGATTGATTGCCCCTGCTTGTGCTCTATTCTCCTAAACGGACAGTCACTATGTCCAAGCCAAGGGGATAACATGATTAGCAAGAGCTGAGTCATGTATCCAACCAGTGGATCTATTTGTTCTCTTCCTAGTTTCAGGGAAAAAGTAAAACTATTTGCCAGACGACCAAAACTAATAGCTATTAGACTCCACTTCAGAAAACATGTTTTTATCTAAAAGAATGACTTTGGGAGGGATGTCAATTCCATTCTAAACTTATTCATGGTTCATGGTCTCAAGCATTCCTGGAACATATGCTCTGTGCCTGGTGATGGCAAGGGGAACACAGGTGAACAAGATGCAAGTGTGGCCCTGACAGCTTATATTCCGGAGTTTTTCCTTTGCAAGGCTTTCCACTTCTGTAGAAACCTTCACAGACTCTACCTCCTCTGCTCTGCACAATGGTTCCGGTATGTATTTTGCTTAGAAGGGTACATTATTGATTTTGGACCCATCATTCATAAGTCTCATTTTAAACATGAAGAAACAAGGAAAGCGGAGGGTCGGGCCTCATGTCAAAGGTGAAGTGACTGTTAAGTAGCAAACTTGATGTTGTTGAAGTGTTGAATGTGGTGTGAATGGAGGTCTCTCATATGCCCCCACTGCTCTCTTCACTGTATCAAAGGGTGTCATCCTGCCTGGACTGCAGGGCTGGATATTAACCCTCTCCCTCAAATGTGCAATTTTATCTCCTGCTGTTTTTAAACCAAAAAAATTACCCCATCCTTCAATGAATAAAACTCATTCACTATTTTCTTATCTTCACTGCCTATCCTTCAGTCCCCACCCCAAAGCCAAGGAATGCCTCTTTCTTTTCTTTAGTTCACTCGTAAGACCCACATTTAATAAACTGGCAACATTCTTATAACATAATGTTGAGTGGGGAAAATTTTAATAAATCTCTATATAAGAAATGATCAAGTAGTATTTTAAAATACGTTATACACACATGCAAAGACCGTAAGATAATATGCCAAAATATTAATAGATTTTTTTAAAAATCTGAGTTGCCATCTTACAGGTGATTTTTACTTTTCATTCTTTTTTGTATTTTCTAAATTTTTGACAATTAGCATGCTTTATATATATTCTTAAAACTAACCTCTAAAAAAAATCTACCTCTTGATGAAAATCTTCCTTGATTAGCCCAATTTAATAAAAGGTATTACTTTATTTGCAATATTACATAATGCATTACAAACATGATATATTGTATGTGTGATTATTTATTATTTCTAACTAAATTATATATTTGAAGGCAGAAAAACATGTTTTTATCTTTTTAAATCTTCTAATAATTAACTTGTTCAAAGTAATTAATCAAATGACTTCTAAAATTGTACACTTCTTGCTTGTGAATCTTGAAGGAGATTCAAATAATAAAGACAGCTGACATTTTTTGAGTTCATACTATATACTAGGTTCTGTTCTAGGCAGTTTTATATGTTCTATCCCATTTAGTCCTCAGAATTATCCTTCAACAATTTTCATTTTATACATGAGGAAACTCAAATGTAGGGACAGATCAATTATTTAATGTTTCACTGCTAGGAAGTAACAGAAACAGTATTTGAAACCAACTAGGTGACCCCATAGTCTGTGATCTGAACCACCACACAATAGTTTTCATCCTTCAACAACAGTAAAATCTCCATGGGACAAGGATGAAGAGGGATTTATACAGGTTGTTTACCACCCATTTCCTCATAGGAATAATATGAGTACCTGCCTCAAAGCACTGTTTTAATAATTAAATAAATATGTGATCATGACTTAGCACAAGTGCCTGGTACATACAGTGTGTTCTATAAATGCTAATATTAATATTAGGCCATTTATGTAGTAGCTAGTGTGAACTCAGTTAGCTTGGAATAGCTATAAGATTAAGCAGATTTTTTATAGGAGTAAGTGTGAACTAAAAACATGCCTCTACCCTAAGAAAACCTGTTTACTATAGGCTTTTTTGGAAGAGCTTTCATGTACAATTAAGGTTGCTGTAGACATTTCTCTTTGAGATCCTCTTTTCTTGAAAAACCAGAGGCTTTGGTTTACATTTTTATTTTGAAATGAACAGATACTGCCATAGGATTATGGATTGGTTATCATAATCAAACCGGAAACATATCAATCTTTAGTCTCATTTCAAACAAATAAATAAAAACATAAGAAAGCCAGGTTAAATCTTGCCTGTTTTAGCAAACAGGTCAAATTTCAACACGATAATAAAATAAATACAGGGAATTTTGTTTTAACTCCAGATCCTAATATTTATGAAAACAAGGAATTACTTTTCTAATAAGATCTTACTAGAAATTCCTCCTCCATCTCTCTTTTCTTCAGTTCCTTAGCTATACCTGCATAAGTATCCTCAAATTCAGCCTACTCTGAAAATAATTTTCTAAGGCTTAGTGAAAAAAAGACTAATTTCTATAGCCACTGGCCTGTTTCTAGAGCCACAGTTGATTGATGGTTTACAAAGCCATTTTATACAGCACTGACATTTTAAAGATACTGGCCAGTCTGAACTTTCCATCTGGTGTGTCTGACTTCCTTTGTCCCACTTTCCCACAGTGACTTATTTTGTCCTTGAGCTCTAAAACTACTTTGATTTAATTTATGCCTGGGGGCTTGGGGGAAGTTTATTTAAACAAGAAATGAATGTAATGCCTCCAATGGTGTATGGTGATGGGGAAGCAAATCCCTGACTCCCTGGCATTTATATGTGTAATAACTCCACCATCAAGTACAATCAGAGAGATATTCCAGAAACTTCCATGCACTTACATAAAACTAACAAGCGACGTGGGCAATGCTTGCAAAATGAACAGGAAGATGGAGGAAATTAATTTATTTCAGACCAAAACAAATCCACCTTCTGTGTTTTGAAAAGAGATCACTGATATAAATATGACATCTATTACTTAGTGCTGGGGAAGCAGTTAATACTTATTAAAACACACTTTTACACAGTATATCATTAAAATTTCATTCATAGCAACACAAATAGTTTTCTCAGAGTCTTGCAGGAGGTCAACTACTGCAGACCTGGCTCTTTACTCAGGGAGTTCCTACTAGAATAATGACTCTGTCTCAAACTTCCTTCTGTTTTGTTCACACAAAAATAAATCTAAAGCATCTTCTATACAACAGATCCAAGTGTAATCATATTTATGTTATTAATTAACACAATTAATGTTTTACTTTGAAGACCAGTACCATAACACCTTTATAGATACCATCATAGAAAAGACAGACACTGGAGACTTGGTTAAAAGTTGTTTAGCAGTGAGAAGTAGGTAATATTATATAAGAATCATGGGAAGTTTGAGAACAGTTTTGAAATATTAATACAAATGGGCTATCCATTTTGGAAGCTATACACGACAAGGTTCAAGTCTCAGGCAGGATGTCACTCATCTCCCAAAAGGCTTCTGAGTGTCTCCTTCTACCATGCAGTATTATGGTCAAATAATTAAAGAAGCACTAGAAAAGAGTCATCAGATCTCAGTTCAAGTAGTAGTTTCATCCTGGGTAAGTCACTTCATCTTTTTTTTTAGACTTAAGATTACTCATCCATAAAACAAAACCTCTAACTTCCAGAATATTAAAATCTATTCTGGGGCTGGTACTATGATTTTGGTCTAAGAACTAGGAAGGTAATTCTGCTGAAAAAAAATATGATGGATTCTCCAATAAAAAATAAATGAGTTTGCAGTTATGATTCAGATTGAGTGATAGAAATTATGTGGATGAAAATTGTACTTGCTAGGCACAAATAATTATGAGTTGTTTGTGCAAAAGTTTCTACTCTTCTCCAAAAAAATTAATTAAAAAAAATTTTTTTTTCTCAATACCACTCTCATTTTTAGAAAAGGACTCAGTGGTTTAAAATAAAAATTCACCTATAATAACTCAAATATTTAAAGAAAAAAAAGTCAGTCACACAGAAAGCAAAGAATGATACTAGAATCTGGGATAAGGTGATTAATGAAGCTCTTAGCTTCTACATTGTCTTCTATTAGTGCAAAACAAATTACTCTAAAACTCAGCAACTTGAAACATCAAACAAATATTATCTCATACTTTCTGTGGGTCAAGAATCAGAGCACGGCTTAGCTGGGGTCTTCAGGTTCTAAGTCCCTTATGAGGTTGCAGTCAGTGCAGTGTTCAAGGGCTTTGATCTTATCTGAAGCACTATTGTGGTTAGTTCTATTTCCAAGTCCGCTCATATACTGTTGGCAAGATTCAGTACTTTTCAGGCTGTTGAACTGAGGACTTCAGTTCCTCACTAAGCTGTTGGCTAGGGGTCTCCCTCAATTCCTTGCCATGTGGGCTTCTCAACAGTCTGTTGACTTTCCTCAGAATAATTGAGAGAGAACACCCAAGATGAAAGCCACTGTTTTTTATAACCTAATATCAGAAATGACATTCCATTTCTCAAGCCAGAGGCAAGTCATTAGTTAGAGGCAAGTCAGTAAGTCCAGCCACACTGAAGGGAAGATTATGACAAAAGGGCATAAATATTGAGAGGCAGGGATCATGGGAGACCATCTTAGAGACTGCCTAAAACAGCTCTGTACATTTGAAGTTAAAAGATGTAAACACACTGATTGTACAATTCTTATTAGATGATAAAATGATAATTATTTATGCTTTATGGAAACTTATTCATGTCAATAGTTCTAAAAGACTTTTTGTATGCATTTGTTTGCAAAGACCATTGACCAATGTAATATATAAAGTCCTCAATAGTTGCTTTGTACAATAGTCAGAAATGTCCTTCATAGTCATATCAAAGTAGTAAACTATGAATGAGGGTATTTAAATGTGAACAAACCTAATGTTACTTGCTAGGAATTTAATATGATAAAGAATCCAGAAAAAATAGAGAATTAATATGTCCGCAGTTTTCAAAACTTTAGTGTGCTTAAGATTAAATTATTCACGTACAAAAGTAAATGTCCAGGTACACATTAATTGTACTAAATGAAATCTCTGGGAGATAGGCATAGTTTTTTTTTCTTTTTTTTTTTTTTTACTTTTTATAAGTGGTCCAAATAATTCTGATGTATCAGATCTGGAAACCACAGAAACATTTCTTTATACAGTCCCTCTCAACTGTCAATTGTCTCTTCTACATTCCTGGCAGATAATACAATAAAGACCCTTCTGGCTCTGTAGCAGGCATTTCAGCATGCAGTTCTCTGGTCAAGTTGGTGAAAATTTCCAAATCAGTATCAAGCAAAACAAAAAATCAGAATGTGAAAAGAAAAACTGAGATAAAATTCTTTGTTTTTTTAATTGATAGAATTCAAGGAATTAAGAGCTATTACAGAATTCCACATTTGAGTTTCATGTTTTTATTTTTAAAGTTTTACTTGTCATTATGCTTATGGTGTTTGTATCTTATGCAAGTTTTATCCACGAATACAATCTTTCATACCTGTTACAACTGCTACCAATTAACCTCAAGAATATGCAGTAGAAAACACAGGAATTCTAAAACTTATTCTCAAGTTTGCCAAAATTCTTATTTAAATATAACTTTTTAAGGTATGAAGATGTCTAGAAAAGTGATGATCTTATGCAAAATTATATTCCAAGGTAAGTGATATAAAATTGATTGGTTGTGCTGTTGGCCAGATCAATTAGCATTTAAGTACTAAGTTAAATGATATAGCATATGGATAACCATTGAATAGTTTTCGTGTTGTCAGCTATACAAAGCTTTATGGTTTGAAAAACTTAACATAGTTTTCTGGAAGAACTAGAACTAAAGACATTATAGTACATTTAGAACATTGATAATTATTATTGATATTTATTGGATATATAAATTTTTACCATTAGACTAATTATAAATTCTGTTATTACAAAGTAAGAAAACTACTACAGATGACTAGTTTTGACAGCCTTAAAAATATCCATATAGCAATCCCATAAGGAACAGGAACAAAAGTTTTAATGTCATGTATATGACCTACCCTGAATTTAGACTATTTAAAACTAAAACCCCCTTCATCCTACATAATAGAAAAAGAAAATCCTTAATAATTAAAACAAGTTCATCAAACCCCATGAATATATACAAAGCAGCAAAAATGGCGATGCTACTATTTCACATAAATTGAGAGAATTATTGCCTCAAGCTATAAAGAATATGGGAACAACAAAATAAAAGTAACAGCAGCTCCAGCTGTTAATATAAACAGAAATAGGAAGCCCTTTCATTTGTAAAGGAAATGACACATGTTTTCTAGTCTCTAACAGAAAACCATGCAACATTTCTCCCAATTACAATTATTTACTATTATGTATTAGATTATTAGAATGTTCTTGCTATCTTTCACAATAATAGGCCTTCTTGCAATTAGCTAAACAATCTAGGATTTTAGTAATGTGTAAGAAATTTTGATTATACAGGCAGTGGATGGCTTTTGTCATTTACTTTAACCTAGTAAGCAATACCAAATCCTAGAATGCTAAACCACCAAGGTAGACTTTCCATCTGACAAATGAGAGTGATAACTGCTTTACACAAATGTATAGAGAACTTATAAACATGAAATTGACAAGAAAAAACTCTATTAAATTCCTAATAAGTTGGTGCCATATCACCCAATATAGTTTTCTAACATCTTCTTCATCATCATTATTCAAGGCAAATTTTAGGGAGAACTTTTTTTGTGTTAGATATAGGCTGGCTATTGGAGACACAAGTTGAATAAGACATAGACTATCTCTTTGAAAACTCATGGCTTAATGAGTTTGCTTAACTACGTATTTTGCATTACTCTAGAAGACTGGATTTAAATTAGGGATTTTTAAATATACATTTTAAAAACTTTTATACATTATATTCCCTATAGACCCAGAAAGGATATCAAGACAGTTACAAAAAGTTTCTATATTGGAGGAAGAGCTTCAAGATGGTGGAAAAGTAAGACGGAGAGATCACCTTCCTCCCCACAAGTACATCAGAAATAGATCTACATGTGGAACAACTCCTACAGAACACCTTTTGAATGATGGCAGAAGACCTCAGATCTCCCAAAAGGCAAGAAACTCCCCACGTACCTGGGTAGGACAAAAGAAAAAAGAAAAAACAGAGACAAAAGAATAGGGACGGGACCTGCACCAGTGGGAGGGAGCTGTGAAGGAGGAAAGGTTTCCACACACTAGGAAGCCCCTTCGCGCACGGAGACTGCAGGTGGTGGACGGGGGAAGCTTTGGAGCCACGGAGGAGAGCGCAGCAACAGGGGTGCGGAGGGCAAAGCGGAGAGATTCCCGCACAGAGGATCGGTGCCGACCAGCACTCACCAGCCCGAGAGGCTTGTCTGCTCACCCGCTGGGGCAGGAGGGGCTGGGAGCTGAGGGTCCGGCTTCGGAGGTCGGATCCCAGTGAGAGGATTGGGGTTGCCCGCGTGAACACAACCTGAAGGGATTAGTGTGCCACAGCTAGCCGGGAGGGAGTCTGGGAAAAGGTCTGGAGCTGAGGAAGAGGCAAGAGACTTTTTCTTGTCTCTTTGTTTCCTGTTATGCAAGGAGAGGGGATTAAGAACGCCACGTAAAGAAGCTCCAGAGACAGGCATGAGCCACGGCTATCAGCGTGGACCCCAGAGAAGGGCATGAGACGCTAAGGCTGCTGCTGCCGCCACCAAGAAGCCTGTATGCAAGCACAGGTCACCAACCACACCTCCCCTCCTGGGAGCCTGTGCAGCCCGCCACTGCCAGTGTCCCATGATCCAGGGACAACTTCCCTGGGAGAACACACGGCGCACCTCAGGCTGTTGCAACGTCATGTTGGGCTCTGACGCAGCAGGCTCGCACCGCATCTGTACCCGTCCCTGCCCCCCGGCCTGAGTAAGCCAGAGCCCCCGAATCAGCTGCTCCTTTAAGCCTGTCCTGTTCCAGCGAAGAACAGACGCCCTCAGGCGACCTACATGCAGAGGCGGGTCCAAATCCAAAGCTGAATCCCAGGAGCTGTGCTAATAAAGAAGAGAAAGGGAAATCTCTCCCAGCAGCCTCAGGAGGAATGGATTAAATCTCCACAATCAACGTGATGTACCCTGCATCTGTGGAATAGCTGAATAACCAACGAATCATCCCAAATTGAGGAGGTGGACTTTGGGAACAGCGATATATATATTTTTTTCCCTTTTCCTTTTTGTGAGTGTGTGTATGCTTCTGTGTGTGATTTTATCTGTATAGCTTTGCTTTTACAATTTGTCCTAGGGTTCTGTCTGTCCATTTTATTTTATTTTTCTTACTTAAATTTTTTTTTTCTTCTTCATAATTTTTTTTTATTTTTAATAACTTTATTTTATTTTACTTTATTTTATTTTATCTTCTTCTTTCTTTATTTTTTCTCCCACTTTTATTCTGAGCCGTATGGATGACAGGTTCTTGGCACTCCAGCCAGGCATCAGGGCTGTGCCTCTGAGGTGGGAGAGCCAAGCTCAGGACACTGGTCCACAAGAGACCTCCCAGATCCACGTAATATCAAGCAGTGAAAATCTCCCACAGATCTCCATCTCAATGCCAAAACGCAGCTCCACTCAACAACCAGCAAACTACAGTGCAGGACACCCTATGCCAAACAACTAGCACGAAAGGAACACAACCCCATCCATTAACACATAGGGTGCCGAAAATCATAATAAGGGCACAGACAGCCCAAAATACACCACCAGACGTGGACCTGCCCACCAGAAAGACAAGAAACAGCCTCATCCACCAAAACACAGGCACTAGCTTCCTCCACCAGGAAGCCTACACTACCTACTGAACCAACCTTAGCCACTGGAGACAGGCACCAAAAACAACGGAAACTACAAACCTGCAGCCTGCAAAAAGGAGACCCCAAACACAGTAAGCTAAGCAAAATGAGAAGACACAGAAACACCCAGCAGATGAAGGAGCAAGGCAAAAACCCACCAGACCTAACAAATGAAGAGGAAATAGGCAGTCTACCTGAAAAAGAATTCAGAAAAATGATAGTAAAGATGATCCAAAATCTTAGAAATAGAATGGAGAAAATACAAGAAACGTTTAACAAGGACCTAGAAAAACTAAAGAGAAAACAAACAATGATGAACAACACAAAAAGTGAAATTAAAATTCTCTAGAAGGGATCAATAGCAGAATAACTGAGGCAGAAGAACGGATAAGTGACCTGGAAGATAAAATAGTGGAAGTAACTACTGCAGGGCAGAATAAAGGAAAAAGAATGAAAACAATAGAGGACAGGCTCAGAGACTTCTGGGACAACATTAAACACACCAACATTCCAATTACAGGGATCCCAGAAGCAGAAGAGATAAAGAAAGGGACTGAGAAAATATTTGAAGAGATTATAGATGAAAACTTCCCTAATATGGGAAAGGAAATAGTTAATCAACTCCAGGAAGCACAGTGAGTCCCATACAGGAGAAGTCCAAGGAGAAATACACCAAGATAGGTAGTAATCAAACTATCAAAAATTAAATACAAAGAAAAAATATTAAAAGCAGCAAGGGAAAATAAGACACAAGGGAATCCCCATAAGGTTAACAGCTGATCTTTCAGCAGAAACTCTGCAAGCCAGAAGGGAGTGGCAGGACATATTTAAAGTGATGAAGGAGAAAAACCTATAACGAAGATTACTCTACCCAGCAAGGATTTCATTCAGATTTGACAGAGAAATTAAAAGCTTTACAGACAAGCAAAAGCTAAGAGAATTCAGCACCATGAAACCAGCTTTACAACAAATGCTAAAGGAACTTCTCTAGGCAGGAAATATGAGAGAAGGAAAAGACCTACAATAATAAACCTAAAACAATTAAGAAAATGTTAATAGGAACATACATATCGATAATTATCTAAAATATAAATGGATTAAATGCTCCAACCAAAAGACATAGACTGACTGAATGGATAAGAAAACAAGACCCATATATATGCTGTCTACAAGAGACCCACTTCAGACCAAGGGACACATAGAGACTGAAAGTGAGGGGATGGAAAAATAAATTCCATGCAAACGAAAATCAAAAGAAAGCAGGAGTAGCAAATCTCATATCAGACAAAATAGAATTTAAAACAAAGACGATTTCAAGAGACAGAGAAGGACACTATATAATGATCAAGGGATCAATCCAGGAAGAAGACATAACAATTGTAAATATTGATGCACCCAACACAGGAGCAACTCAATACATAAGGCAAATACTAACAGTCATAAAAGGGGAAAGCGACAATAACGCAATCATAGTAGGGGACTTTAACACCCCACTTTCACCAAAAGACAGATCATCCAAAATGAAAATAAATAAGGAAAGACAAGCTTTAAATGATATATTAAACAAGATGGACTTAATTGATATTTATAGGATATTCCATCCAAAAACAACAGAATACACATTCTTCTCAAGTGCTCAGGAACATTCTCCAGGATAGATCATACCTTGGGCCACAAATCAAGCCTTGGTAAATTTAAGAAAATTGAAATCATATCAAGTATCTTTTCCGACCACAACACTATGAGACTAGATATCAATTACAGGAAAAACTCTGTAAGAAATACAAACACATGGAGGCTAAACAACACATTACTTAATAACAAAGAGATCACTGAAGAAATCAAAGAGGAAATAAAAAAATACCTAGAAACAAATGACAATGAAAGCACAATGACCCAAAACCTATGGGATGCAGCAAAAGCAGTTCTAAGAGGGAAGTTTTTAGCTATACAAGCCTATCTTAAGAAACAAGAAACATCTCAAATAAACAACCTAACCTTATACCTAAAGCAATTAGAGAAAGAAGAACAAAAAAACCCCAAAGTTAGCAGAAGGAAAGAAATCATAAAGATCAGATCAGAAATAAATGAAAAAGAAATGAAGGAAATGATAGCAAAGATCAGTAAAACTAAAAGCTGGTTCTTTGAGAAGATAAACAAAATTGATAAAGCATTAGCCAGACTCATCAAGAAAAAAGGGGAGAAGACTCAAATCAATAGAATTATAAATGAAAAAGGAGAAGTTACAATGGACACTGCAGAAATACAAAGGATCATGAGAGATTACTACAAGCAACTATATGAAAATAAAATGGACAACCTGGAAGAAATGGACAAATTCTTAGAAATGCACAACGTCCCGAGACTGAGGCAGGAAGATATAGAAAATAAGAACAGACCAAACACAAGCACTGAAATTGAAACTGTGATTAAAATTCTCCCAATAAACAAAAGCCAAGGACCAGATGGCTTCATAGGAGAATTCTATCAAACATTTAGAGAAGAGCTAACACCTATCCTTCTCAAACTCTTCCAAAATATAGCAGAGGGAGGAACAGTCCCAAAGTCATTCTACAAGGCCACCATCACTCTGATACCAAAACCAGACAAAGATGTCACAAAGAAAAAAAACTACAGGCCAATATCAATGATGAACATAGATGCAAAAATCCTCAACAAAATACTAGCAAACATAATCCAACAGCACATTAAAAGGATCATACACTGTGATCAAGTGGGGTTTATCCCAGGAATGCAAGGATTCTTCAATATATGCAAATCAATCAATGTGATACACCATATTAAAAAATTGAAGGAGAAAAACCATATGATCATCTCAATAGATGCAGAAAAGCTTTTGACAAAATTCAACACCCATTTATGATAAAAACCCGCCAGAAAGTAGGCATAGAGAGAACTTTCATCAACATAATACAGGCCATATATGACAAACCCACAGCCAATATCGTCCTCAATGGTGAAAAACTGAAACACTGAAACCATTTCCACTAATATCAGGAAAAACACAAGGTTGCCCACTCTCACCATTATTAGTCAACATAATTTTGGAATTTTTAGTCACAGCAATCAGAGAAAAAAGGGAAATAAAAGGAATCCAAATTGGAAAAGAAGAAGTAAAGCTGTTTGCAGATGACATGATACTATACATAGAGAATCCTAAAGATGCTACCAGAAAACTACTAGAGCTAATCAGTGAATTTGGTGAAGTAGCAGGATACAAAATTAATGCACAGAAATCTCTTGCATTCCTATACACTAATGATGAAAAATTTGAAAGTGAAATTAAGAAAACACTCCCATTTACCATTGCAACAAAAAGAATAAAATATCTAGGAATAAACCTACCTAAGGAGAAAAAAGACCTGTATGCAGAAAATTATAAGACACTGATGAAAGAAATTAAAGATGATACAAATAGATGGAGAGATACGCCATGTTCTTGGATTGGAAGAATCAACATTGTGAAAATGACTCTACTACCCAAAGCAATCTACAGATTCAATGCAATCCCTATGAAACTACCACTGGCATTTTTCACACAACTAGAACAAAAAATTTCACAATTTGTATGGAAATACAAAAGACCCCGCATAGCCAAAGCAATCTTGGGGGACAAAAACGGAGCTGGAGGAATCAGACTCCCTGACTTCAGACTATACTGCAAAGCTACAGTAATCAAGACAGTATGGTACTGACACTAAAACAGAAATATAGATCAATGGAACAGGATAGAAAGTCCAGAGATAAACCCACACACATATGGTCATCTTATCTTTGATAAAGGAGGCAGGAATGTACAGTGGAGAAAGGATAGCCTCTTCAATAAGTGGTGCTGGGAAACTGGACAGGTACATGTAAAAGTATGAGATTAGAACACTCCCTAACACCATACACAAAAATAAGCTCAAAATGGATTAAAGACCTAAATGTAAGGCCAGAAAGTATCAAACTCTTTGAGGAAAACATAGGCAGAACACTCTATGACATAAATCACAGCAAGATCCTTTTTGACCCACCTCCTAGAGAAATGGAAATAAAAACAAAAATAAACAAATGGGACCTAATGAAACTTCAAAGCTTTTGCACAGCAAAGGAAACCATAAACAAGACCAAAAGACAACCCTCAGAATGGAAGAAAAAATTTGCAAATGAAGCAACTGACAAAGGATTAATCTCCAAAATTTACACGCAGCTCATGCAGCTTAATAACAAACAACCCAATCCAAAAATGGGTAGAAGACCTAAATAGACATTTTTCCAAAGAAGATATACAGACTGCCAACAAACACATGAAAGAATGCTCAACATCACTAATCATTAGAGAAATGCAAATCAAAACTACAATGAGATATCATCTCACACCAGTCAGAATGGCCATCACCAAAAAATCTAGAAACAATAAATGCTGGAGAGGGTCTGGAGAAAAAGGAAAACTTTTGCACTGCTGGTGGGAATGTGAATTGGTACAGCCACTATGGAGAACAGTAAGGAGGTTCCTTAAAAAACTACAAATAGAACTACCATATGACCCTGCAAATCCCACTACTGGGCATATACCCTGAGAAAACCATAATTCAAAAAGAGTCATGTACCAAAATGTTCATTGCAGCTCTATTTACAATAGCCAGGACATGGAAACAACCTAAGTGTCCATCATCAGATGAATGGATAAAGAAGATGTGGTACATATACAATGGAATATTACTCAGCCATAAAAAAAAACAAAATTGAGCTATTTGTAATGAGGTGGATGGACCTAGAGTCTCTCATACAGGGTGAAGTAAGTCAGAAAGAGAGAGACAAATACCGTATGCTAACACATATATATGGAATTTAAGAAAAAAAAAAGTCATGAAGAACCTAGGGGTAAGACAGGAATAAAGACACAGACCTACTAGACAATGGACTTGATGATATGGGGAGGGGGAAAGGTAAGCTGGGACAAAGTGAGAGAGTGGCATGGACATATATACACTACCAAACGTGAAATAGAGAGGTAGTGGGAAGCAGCTGCATAGCTCAGGGAGATCAGCTCGGTGCTTTGTGACCACCTAGAGGGGTTAGGTAGGGAGGGGGGGAGGGAGGGAGACGCAAGAGGGAAGAGATATGGGAACATATGTATATGTATAACTGATTCACTTTGTTATAAAGCAGAAACTAACACACCATTGTAAAGCAATTATACTCCAATAAAGATGTAAAAATAAATAAATAAATAAATAAATGCTGGAGAGGGTGTGTAGAAAAAGGAACCCTGTTGCCCTGTTGGTGGGAATGTAAATTGATACAGCCACTATGGAGAACAGTACAGTATGGTGGTTCCTTAAAAAACTAAAAATAGAACTACCACATGACCCGCAATCCCACTACTGGGCATATAACCTGAGAAAACCATAATTCAAAAAGAGTCATGTACCAAATTGTTCATTGCAGCTCTATTTACAATAGCCAGGACATGGAAGCAACCTAAGTGTCCACTGACAGATGAATGGATAAAGAAGATGTGGCACATATATACAATGGAATATTACTCAGCCATAAAAAGGAACGAAACTGAGTTATTTGTAGTGAGGTGATGGACCCAGAGACTGTCATACAGGGTGAAGTAAGTCAGAAAGAGAAAAACAAATACCGTATGCTAACACATATATATGGAATCTAAAAAAAGAAAAAGAGAAATGGTCAGAAGAACCTAGGGGCAAGACGGCAATAAAGATGCAGACCTACTAGAGAATGGACTTGAGGATATGGGGACGGAGGAGTGTAAGCTGGGACAAAGTGAGAGAGTGGCATGGACATAAACACACTACCAAATGTAAAATAGATAGCTAGTGGGAAGCAGTCACATAGCACAGGGAGATCAGCTTGGTGCTTTGTGACCACCATAGGAGTGGGATAGGGAGGGTGGGATAGGGTGGGTGGGAGGGAGGGAAATGCAGGAGGGAAGTGATATGTGGACATATGTATTGTATAACTGATTCACTTTGTTATAAAGAAGAAACTAACACACCATTGTAAAGCAATTATACTCTTATAAAGAAGTTAAAAAATGTTTCTATATTAAAAAAATATAAGTGATGTTGATAATGATGAAAAACTACTCTAGTATGATCATTTTTATTTTCTTAATCAGCCACCATTGAATCCGATTCCTGGATTACCTGAAAATTTCCTTCTAAAATATATTTTTCTGATGTCCAGGAAAAACTCCACTGTCCCAACTCTTAGTGATTCTGGAATATACCCAATGCACTTCTGGTCTCATCACTGAGTTGTATGCTTAACAAAATCAGTTGTATTTATTCTCAAAACATTCATTTGCCAGTTGTAATTAACATTGTAATTATGCAACTCAATTATTACAAATACTAATAAGAGATGTGTACAAAAAGGAGGAGTTTCATCTGTGAAAATTAGGTCAAAAACTTTAGGTCAAAATTCAATAAAGACAAGTTAGTAAAAGAGAGGAGGTGCAGATATTTTTGCTTCACTAACCCAACATCCATTCCTAGACCCTTCTCCATTCTGAGACTTCACAATAGTGATGGGATCAGCTAAAATACGAGCAAGTTGATGTAGTCATCTGGCACAGTTCTGGCAAATGAGATATAAATATTCATTAATTGGTGGCAAGTAGGAAAGTTTTGCTTTCCTCATAAAGAGGGCAGATGTCCTTAGAACGTGATCTTACTATTTGAACCTGTGGCAGCCATTTATGACTATAAGGAAAAGGCCATGAGAAGTTCAGAGAGAATGCTACTATCCTAATGGCACCTGTCACTTAACTCCAGATTTCTTGTTTAATGAGACAAAGGAAGGAAGAAATGGATGGAGGAAGGTAAGAAGGGAAGACAGGAAAGATGGAGAAAGGGAAGGAAGAAAGGAAGGAAGGAATTTGCATAAGCCATAGAAAGATTCTTTTGGCTATTTGCAGTCGAAAGCATTCCTCCCTGATACCCAGTAATGGTTGGGGAAGAGATGGAGAGGGACTCAGAGCATTTTTCATTCAGATTGCTTCATAATTTTCTTGAATTATGTTCCACTATGAAATTAACAAGATTGCAAATCATATGAATGTGATGGACGCAAGGAAGATGGGATGTATGTAAGTCAAACTAATGGACACAGAATATTAGTGAATAAATATGTATTAATTGATAGATACAATAAAAGTTAGGTATATATGCATCATTTTAAAGATTTCTCACTTAAAATTATTCTTTTAATAAATCAACAAATGCTGTCCCTGAAAGAATTAAATAAAAGAGCTCCCACTATTCTCTAGAAAAAAAAAAAATCAGTCAAAATGTCAGCAAGATTCAAAAATCAGTCTTTAAAATGTAAACATTTTGTATTTTCATCTCAAACTTTGGAAAAGTTGTAAAAAGGTAAATCAAAAGAGGAAAATTAAGAAATTTGAAAATAAAAACTAAAATTAATGAATTTCAAAAGTTAAGTTAAATGAGATAATGTGCAAACAAGTATTTCATAAAAACTTTAAAATACTACAGATTATTCGGTCTTCTTATTACTATAAAACTCTTAAAGATGTTTAAGAAAAGATCATTTCTGTTAATGCCTTTCAAACCAATTAAGGAGTAATTCTTGACTGTTTCTTAAGTAATATCTACTGTATTAGAATACTAGACTTTAGAATTGGAATTTAGACTTAAAGGGCCTAGCCCAACTCCCCAGTGTTAGCAGAAGCCTGGTCTAAAACATCCCTACAGAGAGGTCACGAAGAATTTGCTTACACATTCTACAATAAGGATTCACCTTATGAGTAAACTGGTCCCTTTTTGGGAAACATAAGCAATGAGAAATAGCTTTTTTATATTAAGCATGAATCTGCCAAACTATAATTTCTGTCAGTCTCAGTTTTGCCACCAGGAGTAAGACAAAGATAAGACTACTCCTTTATCCATTTGATAGGGTTCTCTGTTCTATTCCACCCACCAGTTCTCCAACTTTCTTATTTCTGGGATAATATCCACTAATTTTTTTTTAAAACATTTCTCATGAAACGCCTTTTGGATAAATTTCCACCAATGCTGCCCTCCTCTGGGGATGTTCCATCTGTCAACGAACCAGACCAGGAATAATAAACTTGGAGTTAACCACAGTATTTCCAAATACAACTTACCAACCAACAGATAAGTGTCTTTTGAGTTTACAATATCTCCTTGGAAATTCTAGACATTTCTCTCTAGCATCTTCCTTAATATAGGTACCTAACACCTATCAATGCAGCCTAAGATTGTGTTCACTTTTTTTATTTCCATAAGTCCTGCTACTTTTCTATGTATACCCTTTGTCATGAGATTCTCCTTTTATTTTTGAGTTAGTTTTTGAGTCTGAGTTCAAATGATCAGTCACAACTTATTTAGTTGAACTCTCATTTTCTTTCATATAATAAGTGCATTGGTAGCTACTATTGGGTGGAGGGCACTTACAAAGGACCAGGATCTGTTCTAGGTATATTACATATACATTATCTGTCACCTACTCTATAACATAACAAGGTAAGAATTATCATTTGTTTTAAAGATGAGTAAATGGAGGCTCAAAGAATTAAAGTACATGGTTCAAAAGACATGCACAGATATGACTATTCTGTGTATCTCTTTTGGTATCTTTCATCTTCTTTTTCCAAAAGATATTGGAAAAGGGACCAAAAGAGGTTTCAACATTTCTCTTAGAGCCATGCTATACAAAGAGTGCATCAGCTCACCTAGGCAGAATCTCAGGCCCCAAACGAGGCTTGCTGAATCAGAATCAACATTTAAACTGAATCTCCAAGACAGTCATGTATGTATTGCAGTTTGAGAGGCACTGTCTTAGTAGAGACAACCTGTACCACCATCTGCTCAGATATCCACTTCCTTTCCGTAACAGAGGATCATTTAGGTGAATATTACTGGTCTCTTGTTCTTCTGCAAGGGAGCTAATCCTGGGTTATACATGGGTCACAGTGTAAAGTCAATGCTCGTGTGTGCTCAAATGTCTTGTGCCCTTAGATCTGCCTGCACACATACAGTTGCTTTCAAATCACTAGCCCATTCCCCTAATTATTGTTACAGATGTACACATACCAAATCACCCTATTCCCCACCCACCCCCTCCAGCATAATGTCTTTCTGACCTGCCTGGTAATAAGTGTGCCAGGCAGGCCTTGGACTTTGCAGTTGGCCAGGTAACTGTTCAGGGTCTACTTGATAGACTCAGATTTTCTTCTCCAGGAGATCCCAAGGCCTAAAATTGAACTTGGAATAGGTGCTGCTGTTTGGTTTCAGATCAAAGCTATATTCTCCAAAATAGTTTGACTGAAGACAATTTATGTGTATAACTGAGGAAAGAGTACCAGGATCCCATCCATTAATAAAACATATCCCACAGCCCACTTGTGGCTCGTAGCCTCTGTGTCTTTTGGTTAGGGGCTGAATATTAGGCCTCCTAACCACTTTCTCCCAGTACTACTAGGGTACCATAGGAACAGGGCTTATGTACTTCTCAGAAGCTCCATCAAGTACTGTATCTCAGATAATTCATCACACAAGCATTTTAAAAGTGGTTGAATAGTTCTCCATATTATCTGAAATGACATTCCTTGTACATGTTAGATTAATTACTTGCCACATGATTGATTAAATCTGAACGCCTTCAATTCTCTCTAAAAGGCACTTCAATAATTTACATTTTCATAACTGACACTTTCAACCCCTGTCCACATATCAAGCATGGAATCAGAGATTTAAGTAAATGAAATTATCAAATTGGCTTGACTTCTGAAAGACAGTTGGATATCCTGATTTCAAGTAAAAACATTCAAGTATACAAGTGTCTTTATGTGTTTAACCCTCTGCCTTCAAAATCACTTGGATTTTATTTTTGTAAAATTATATTTTAAATGATTAATTAAGTACTAAATTTAGGTTAAAAAGTCACAATTGCATATTTGGGAAGGTCTGAAATTAGAATTTGGGTCCCAGATATTACATTTACTAGCTCTATAACCAGAGAAAATAGACTTATTTTTTTAATTTAATAGCTAATGATGAGAATAAAATGAGATAATATGATGTTTTTGCTATTAAAATGTAACGTATTATTTACATTGAAATGCATCATTCTATCTCAAGGACTGCATTAGGCCATTATGTAACAAACTTCCAAAATGTAAGATTTAGTTAAAAATTCAACATATGCTGGCAATCAAAAAAAATAATAATGGTAATAATAGGTAACACTTACATAGCCCTTTTATTTGCCAGAAACTCATCTCAGTACTTTATGTGTATTATCTTATTAAATGCCCTTAATGTAATACAGGTAGATACTATTATTATTCCCAATTTACAGATGAGAAAGCTGAAAGACATGGAATTTAAGTAATTTGTCCAAAGTCATAAACTAATAAGTATAAGAAGAGGGTATGATATATATATGTAACTATAACTAAAACTGTATCTATATAGATAGCTAATGTATATATATATCAGCCAAGAATCACCCTAAGTGTTTACTGGGCCAATAATATTAATCTTAAAATGTATTAGTATGCTACTCAAATTGCTTTTTGAAATTTTCTCAAGGTTTTAAAACGCTAACTTTAACTGTGCATGACATATTTCCCTTCAAATATCACAAAATCTACTCCCCTCCTGTGAGACCCACAAGATAATTTTCAGACACAGTCTTGGATTGTATCTCTGTGTATAGTAAAGCCTATAATTTTGATGTGTTAGGAAGCTGAGGGATAGTGGCAAGTGAAAAACCTTATATTAAATTGTGAGTATATAATCTTATTTTACCCCAAAATGATAAACAAGTTTTGGTACTAATTCACATAGGCTCGAGGACCACAGATTTGGGCAACTGTCACAAAACTTAACTCATGTGGGAGGATATGTTTAGAAATGGAAAGCTAGGATAGATTGTTAGACTTATAATCCAGAAATTGCCAGAAGCTAAAGGAAACAGAATGGTTTGGAATAATAGCCAAGTCACCCATTTTATTTCAAATCGTGCTTTGATAACCCCGATGTTTATTGCATTTGCAATAAACTGAAAAGAATCTTCTTTCACAGCTGTTTAACATTAAGAAGATGCCCTTTAATGCATGTGACAGAGACTTCTCATATAATCACATGGATGTTGGTCTTAGTTAAATACAGGTATACAAGAGGAAGAGAATTGTAAGATCAGAAAAACGATTAAAAGAAACCATTGAATTCCTAGAAGCTTTCTGTTCCTCTTCCATAGAAATGCAAGGTAATTCAGTCAGGTCTTGTCAATTATTAATGCAATGTTTTTTTAATGCATGGATTATGAAATGAAGTATTCCGTGTCTTCTGGCTCTGAGTGTTGGATCTGATTTTTAGATTTGCCCATTTCATTCACTAGAGGCAGAGAAGCAAGGATGGAGAACGAGAGAGGTAAGGGCACACACAGGGCAGACAATGGCAGCCAGCAGGAGAGGAGGCAGGAAACTAAAGGCAGGTGGTGGAATCAGAGGCTAGAGGAAGCTAGATGTAAACCCCACATCCTTTAGTTTGTCTTTATTTAAAACCCTGAAGAAGAAGAAAAGAGAAGCAGTTAAAAGAGATTACAAAATAGCAAGGTTTATAAGCAATTTTATTGCCTAATAGACTAGCAGTTTACAGTATGATTGGGTTACTTAATGAAAACGCAAAGAAACATTATGAGAAATGCTAACTTTTTAACATAAATATCCAAAATTTTCTAATGGTATATTTGTGTTTGTGTATGTTGGAAGAGTCAGGGGTTTAGGCAAAGGGAAAAATGCTTTAGAATAACAGAAA
This sequence comes from Globicephala melas, assembly GCF_963455315.2. Taxonomy (NCBI): domain Eukaryota; kingdom Metazoa; phylum Chordata; class Mammalia; order Artiodactyla; family Delphinidae; genus Globicephala; species Globicephala melas. The sequence goes on from NC_083317.1 coordinate 91,517,304, forward strand.
TTATCTCAACTACAAATAAGACACAAGCCATATGGGAATTAAAAGGCATGTTTAAATAATTATGTGGGGCCCTTGCACGGTGCTACAGAAAATACCTACTGTTTCTCCAAAAGTTGTGCCTACTATATTGATACTATAGGAAATGAAGTTTTTGAAGTCCAAGTCTGAGCAAAGGGAATCAAATGATTTTATTGTCACACAACATTTTGAAACTGACCACACTGTAATGACTTTTGGTTTGCAGTTAACCAAGCAAATAATTTGACTCAATTTATATGTTTATGTTGATATAGTAAACACAATTCAAACAGCACCATAATAATAGAGTATCTTGAAATCTATTACAACAAAACAAACCATGTAATTACACATTTATGCTAGTTACTTCTAGACAATAGGACGTATGCATGGAATACAAATGTTCAGAGCAAGATTGGTAAGCTCGATGAAATAAATGCCCAAAATGATAGGGGTCACTACTTCAGATTGTTCTCTCTTAGGATCACATCCTAAGAGAAGCAAGTCCATCCTTTTCTCTTATGTAAATTGATGATATTGGCTACAATAAAAACGACAGACAAGAAACTTTGGAAGATGCAGAGTAGGAAGATATTTGATTAGCTTGGAGTGAAGTGCAAGTCTGCTATTTGAACTGAAGACTCATGCACTCACTGATAACAGCAGCCTACTTTTACTATAATAATTGAACAATTTCCTATTTTACCCTTCTACTCTTTCTTGACCCTATCTTTTATTTTTCGGCCCAGCCTCATCTAGACCTTCAAATACCAATCCGATTGGTATCATTCCATACTATCATGCTTTGAATTTAAATCCAGTGAGCTTATTCAACAATAAAATATCAATGACAACAAACTTGGTTCTGTGAAATATGAGCTAAAATATACTTTATAATCATAATCCATAAAAGGAAAAACTCCTATCATAATTTTAATAATTTAGCCAAGAGTATGGAGTCCTGAAGGAAAAAATGAAATCAGCCAAGTTCCTAAGTGTTTCACTTTGGATGCATTACCCTCACCACCAAGCTCTGCAGATGTGTAGCCCTCACTCACTGTGCCTGCAACATCAGTCACTGTTGCCTGGAACCACACCTTGAAGAGGAGGTCACAGATAACCAACACATTCTTAAACATCACCATTTCTTTACATTTGGTATCATTTAAATATTAACATACTAACAATTCAGAAGAGAAAAAAAAAAAGCATGATGTAGCTAAGTTTCATGAAACTATTCCTAAACCTTAAGAAACAATAGCTCCTAGACTTTCCCATACTACTTCAGTATCTTAATTGGATTCCATGATCATTTTAATGCAAACATACTACATTGGACTATTGTGCCCCTTGACAGATTTTTATTTTGAAAATGAGTGTTTATATTGCTAAAATAAATTCAAACTGAGACTTCCAGATGTTGATATATGTGCACAGGTGTCTACACTTCCCTGCCCCATATGCCCATTAAAAATAAATACTAGTATATAAGAATAAAAAAAACTTTACATGTGGGCTCAAAACCAAGAAATGGTGTTATTCCCAAGCCGGAAACATCAGTGCTTTTCAACAGTCATGCAACTAGACTGAAGAAGACACTGAGGTCAATGTTTTGAGCCCTGAGTAAAATTCTGCCTAAGAAATAAGTGGAGTAGCTTCTAGTCGATTCTTCACAAAAAGCCCTTTACTCAAAGAGGTTGGAGGTGAGAAGAGCTACTTGGGAGATAAAATAATGAAACCAAGAAAATTACCATCATGATATAATTATGAACTGCTTGATATTGGAATGACATAGAACAAAATGCAGATAACTATTGTTAGTTACAAGCTCTATGCAAATCTCAAAAATAAGTCTTGAAAGAATAGATGTAAAAATGAAACATAATAATTCAGTAAAGTAAAATGGATTTAGCAATCAAGATTACATGAATAAAAACTGAAAGTAATACAAGAAGTGAAGGGAAAAGATATTAAAATTTTTACTTGTATAGGAAATAATCAATGCATTCAATATAGAAAATGACAATGATTATAGGACTTAGCAAAACTGCAGCTAAGATCATCCTTTAAGTGATTTATAATTCTAAACCTACAAATTGTGTAGAAAAATAACCACAAAGATGTAAAATATAGGAATAAAAAAATAAATGTTATCATATTTTGTTACAAAATAAAGGAGATCAAGCAAATTGAGGGAAAGATAGTAGAACTGGTCTGGGCTCTCACTTAGAACTGAACTTGTCAAAGAAGTACCAGTGGAAACATGAAACAAAGAAATATCACAGAAACCTGAAATGTCCAATGTCTTCAAGTATAATTCAAAGAAAAGTTTAGTGATTATCTAAATCACTAAATTGTTTATGAAAAGCACTGATTGTTAATGTTGAAAAAAATAAATAAAATTTATCACAAAACATGTAGATTTTATTTTTTTTTGAGCCTTTGAGTTTTAATACAAACTTCTTTAAGGAAATGTTTATGTCTGATTTATTTTTGGAATTTGCCACAAAGTATGTAGCACAAGCTAAGCACTCAAGTATTTGAGGGACTGAATGAAAATTCATTATAAAAACGATTTAAATTTGTTTCTGTGCACTTCTTTACAAAGGTGAGTTTATAATCTGAGAAACATTTAAATTAATTTAAAAACCATTTGTTCATGCATTTATTCAGGGTATATATGCTTAAAAAAATTCAATTCTACATTGTATTTATAGACCATTAGTTCTATTTATTGAATGCTTACCAAGTGATTGGCCAAGTGGTAAAGGCTGAATTCCAATGAGTGGTACAGAGGAAAGCAGGTCATTGTGCTTTCCAACATATTACATTTCCAACTACAAACATGACAAACTTTTCTGGGAGGAAAAAAAAAAAAAAAAAACTGCCGTTTTTCTTCTATTCTCCACACAAAGTGAGAATGATCTTTTCAAAACATGAATCAGCTCATGTCACTGCCTCACTTTTTAAACCTTCTAATGACTTCCCATTATACTTAGGATCCAATGCAAACTTCTAAGGCTTTTTCAAAGCCCTCTCTTACCAGGACCCTGCCTACTCTTTAACCTCATTGTCTCATAGCTCTTTTGTCCTTGGTTACAACTTTCCAGACTCCCTGACATTCTTTTTTTTTTCTTCCTCAAAAGTTTCAAAGTCTTAGTTCTTGCAATTTTTTCTGCTAGGTACACTTTTTCCCATGATCTTCACATTGCTGATTTCTTTCTATCATTTAGGGCTCAGGTCAAATACTAAATCTTCTAAGAGGTTCACCCTGACAATCCTATCTAAAGAGGTCAGAGCCCCAGACCCTCCCTCTCTGTGCCATACCCTATTCTATTTTCCTCTTAATACTGATCACCAGCCAATATAATCTCATGTTTGTGTAGTTTTGTTTGTAAATTATCTGTCTCCCTTCTGTTACATTCCATTAAAATGTAAGCTCCTTGGGAGGAGAGACATTACATGTATTGGTCCCCCTTTTATCCACACCTAGAACAATGAAAGGTGCTCAAACAATATTTGAATGGATGAATGTGGAAGTCATTTTATTTTTTTAACTTAAGCCCAGAAAATAACTGGTCAGGGTAAATTTGAGGAATGCATATAGTAGCCTACTAATAACGATATAATCACTTCAATTTACATAACAATAATCATATATGCTTAAGAAGCAACCTTTTAGTATTTAGTTAAGTGATGATGACACTAATCACAAGATTAACAAAGACCATCTAAATCACATGTAATTAATTGGACACTGATAGCGCTCAGTGTTGTTGAACAGCCAAACTGTAAGATGTTTGAAGCAAATCTCTAGTCTTACAATTAGTGACCTTTCCCTGGGTCCCATCAAAAGTATCAGTAGCAGAAGAAATCAGGCTTTGGACGGCTTACGCAAAGAGCACTGTGAAAACAGATCTTTATATAAGCTACAGCATCAGGGTTTTGGAACTAATAGAAGACAGAGGTATAGCCTGATAATTAGAGCGGTGGTCTAGTTCAAAAATGTCTGTGGTTTGTCTGTTGTTTATTTGGTAGGTGGGTTTATATGTTTGCTTACCTGTGAAAGGAACAGAGGAAGTGGAGTACTTTTAAAAGACATTGACAAAGGACCCAATAGAAATGGAATGGTAATACGAAAGAGGAAGTGAATGAACATCACTCAGTGTCAGCTACAGTCCAACTGGGACTTACATCTGAAATACATGATTAAATTTTCACCTCTCAATTTGATTATCAGCAACTTTATCTAGAAACATTTATCCTTTCTAAACAGACTTCCAGATGTATGGAAAAAATTAATATAGCTTTCAAATGTGCATTTGTATTTCAAATCCTTAGAGTCTGGCACCAGGAGAATATGGCTATCCGACTAAAGATATTGATAAAATTAGTCATCCTCAATTGGTCCCCTAGGTCATTAACAAATATTTACAATATGTAAGAACACCCCATAGCAAGGTAATTATTTTCTGTCATTTTTTATAATTGTTTCATGGACATACTGTTACCAAAAATAAAACAACAACAAAAAAACTCTCTGACCTCCCTATAATCAGTGACCAAAACCTATATTTAAAGTTCTCTACAGTGTTTGTATAGCTTTGCGTTTTTATTAAGAACCACCCCCCACAAAGAGATAAGGAAAGAAATTGTGTTGATTATGAAAGTCGGTGGTAAATTATATGGTTTCAAAACTCAGATGTCTTACATAAATATAGATGGAGTATCATGTATTTTGTGTCACCTTAAATCCAAGAAGAAGACAGTTTGTTTTCTGAATTATTCCCAATAAGCTATTAAAGCTTTATGGAAGAAAGAACTAAATATTGTTCTCATGCCTAAAATCTATCACAGTAAAGATATTTTAAATAAGTATAAATGATTAAAAAATTATATTATTTAATTTACACATGCTCATGCACCAAAGGCCTTCCCCCAAATCTGAAATGAGATGTGACAGCAGATCTAAAAGAGATATTAAATTTCAGTTCTCCTTCTATCTTTTTTTGAAATTTTCTTTTTCTCTCTTGTTTTCATGTATTCTTCTCTGACCCAGATTTCCAGAGGAACATTCCAAAGACAAGCAACATGAGAAGGTGCTCAAATATCTATTGAGCACCTACCATATGCCAATGATTATTCAAAGAGCTTAGGATACAACAGGAATAAAACAAAGACTCTTCCCTCACAGAGAACAAGTTGGATAGACAGGAAACAAATCATAAACAATTGATAACAAAATAAACAAGTAAATAAAAAACGAACAAAAAGATTAGAAAGTTGTCCTGTAAGTTTGGTACAAACTAATTGAGGAACAAACCCTGACCTGAACTGATGTAAAGTTATTTATATACTTTATTTATCTCATTATGTGAATATCCATATGTTTCACTGTAGAAACATTAACGTGTTTGATAATGCTGTGAGACCCAAAACCCCACTGAAGCTAGTGTATAATATGTGGGGTGCATCATATAATCTTCCTAAAATCCAAAAAGTTCCACATTCCAAAACACATCCAGCCTTTTGTATAAGGGATTGTGGACTTAATGTAAAAAGTAGAGTGGGGAATGGAGATTGCAATTTTAAACAGATGGTCAGGGAGCCCAAATGAAGTGGGTTGAATGGTGCCTTCCCTCCTCCAAACATATGTCTCCTAGGAAATTATGATTGTAACCTTATTTGGAAATAGAGTCTTTGCAGGAGTAATTAAGTTAAGGATCTTGAGATGAGATCATCCTGGATTGGGGTGGGCTCTTAATCCAATGACAGATGACTTATAAGAGAAAGAGGGAGACTTGAGGCACAGTTACACAGAGAGGAAGGCCATGTGAAGATGGTGGCAGAGACTGGAGTTATACAGCTACAAGCCACGGACAGCCAAGGATTGCCAGCAGCCACCAGAATCTGGGAGAGAGGCATGGAATGGATTTTCCTTCAGAGCCTTCAGAAGGAATAAACCCTATTGCTATAGACTGAATGTTTGTGTCCCTCCAAAAATGCGTATGTTGAAACTTAATCCCCAATGTGATGATATTTGGATAGAGACTTTGGGAAGTGATTAGGTCATGAGGGTGAACCCCTCATTAATAGGATTATTGCCCTTACAAAGGAGACCCCAGAGAGATCCCTCACCCATTCTGCCATGTTAGGACACAGCAAGATGACAGCTATGAACTAGGAAGCAGGCCCTCGCCAGATAAGGAATCTGCCCATGCCCTGAGCTTGAAACTTTCCAACCTCTAGAACTGTGAGAAATAAATTTCTTTTGTTTATAAGCCGGCTAGTCTACGGTATTTTGTTATAGCAGTCCAAACAAACAAAGATACCTATCAACACATTGATTGCAGACTTCCAATCTCCTGAGCTGAGAGAATAAATTTCTGTTGTTTAAAGCCACTTAGTCTATACTAATTTGTATGGCAGCTCTATGAAACTAATATACCTAATTAAGAAAGTAACCTTTGAGCAAAGACTTAAAGTAGGTGAGGGAACAAGCCAAGTGGATGCCTGTGAGAACAACAATCTAGGCAGAGGGGAGAGGTAATAGAAAGCCCTCAAGTAGAGGCATGTGAGGAATATTTTAGGATGGCTACTGTGGCTGTGTTGAGAATAAGCTGTAAGAGGGCCAAGGATAGAAACAGAAAATCAGTTATGACACTAGTGAAATACTGCAAACAAGAGATGCTGGTATGGAGACCACAGTGGTGTTAGTGGAAGAGACGTAGTCAAATTCTGGATGTATTCTGAAGGCAGAGATAATAGCATTTCTCAATGAATTAAATGTAGGCTGTGATTAAAAAAAAAAAAGAGGATTTTTTTGTTTTATGCTTTTTGTTTTTTTTAGACTGAACAACTGGAAGAATGTAGTTACTTCCTACTGAGATGTAGAATACCAAAGCATGTCTAGGGGAGACTCTCAGAAGTGTAGTATAGCTTGAGACATCTATTAAATATCCAGGTAGAGATGTTGAGTATGTAATCGGCCATATGAATCGGGTTCAGAAGAAAGGTCAGGAGTAGAAATGAAAAGCTGAGAGTTGCTAACATAGAGATGGTATGAGATCTCTAAAGAGGAATCAAGGCCTGACCCCTGGGCACTCCAACATTAAGAGATTAGATATAAGTAGATAAATTGGCCAAGGAGATTGACAAGAAGCTGCTAGCAAAGTAGGAGAAAACCAAGAATCTGTGGTACCCTAAGGCCAGGGATGGAAAGAGGGAAGAGTAATCACTGCTCTCATAGATCAAGTAGGGTAAGGATTAATAATTAACTAATGGATTTAGAAACAAAGGTAGTTAGTGACGTTGATAAGAGTAGCTTTGGTGAATGTTCTGAGCAAATCCCTGATGAGAATAGGCTTTAGACAAAATAAGAAGAAAGAAATAAGAGGCAACAAATGGGGACAATTATTTAAAGGCCTTTGGCTACAAGGAAGTAAGAAAAAAAGGGCTATAGCAGGTGTGATGAGAAGTGAGGCCAAGAGAAGTATGATTAATTTCTTATTCACTTGATTTTCTATCTATAGATTTTAAAACTTTTTTGAAGCAAGTTATCATACAGAATATACTGCTAGATTTATAAAAATTTAATACATAGAAATTTTGAAATCATATAGAAAAGCAAATAATTTATATTTCAAAACTGTTTACGAAGTGTTTACCTCAAGAGGGAAAAAAGAACCCAGAAACATTAAAACTAAAAAAACAAAAATATCATGTTATGAGATCATAACCAGAAGCCACTTAAAGACAAGGTCATTAAAAGTCAGAATCTGATTCTTTCTGCTTTTAGATTGGAGACTGTATTGTGCTGATCTACAGTAAAGGGGATTAACTAGGAAATCTCGCTTTGACATGATTAAGGAGCAAAATTGGTTTTCTTCTTTATCTTTGCAATTAAAACTATCTATAGTCAAGGTTTTCTTTAATAAAATAGACTTATTTATTCTGCATGCCACATTAACAAAGATGAAAAAATATACATGGAAGTATATGTATTTAGTAAATATATTCATATTTTAGAGGGACATATATAAAATACTTGAAAGCTCTACTTAAGTGCTGAAAGGCTATCTATGCTTTTATAAACTCAAAAAACCCAATGCTCTTTTGGCTTGTCCTGGGCTGGAAAAGATATAAATTCTTTTTCATACACAGCTACACAAAATAACTCGAGCTAAATATGCTTATTGAGACTGAAGCAAGATAGATAGTAATACAGAATTGTATACAAACATTGAAAGCCACAAAAGGCCTGCAGGAAAGCATGGCATTGGCACATGGAGCTCTCTTTTTACTCGTTCTTTTAATAAAAATGACAAATAGACACATGGTTCCTCTTTCATCTAACCGGCCAATTTTTTTTTTTTTAACATGTCTTCTGAGACACACTAATGAGAAAGAAAGTCAGACATCAGATTTACTGTCTTTAATGAATAGCAGAAGAGGGTGGTGGGGGGAAGATGAGGAAATATCAGAATTAACCTTTCCTTGCTGTGCTGTGCAGGGGCGGAAAGAAGAGAACAGAACAGATATTGAGCTTACTGCCAGAAGCATTTCAAGGAGGCTAGAGAGTCATTCCATGCTCATAAACGGATTAAACAATCATCACATATACTAGATGTAGAGTAACATGGTCCTTCCTGATCCCAGGAAGCAAAACCTATCAGTTAAGATGCTTTTAAAAATCTAATCCAGAGCATGAAGTTTTTTTGTAATGTTTTTGATTTTTCACAGGGACACGTTCTCTCATGCAATATTAGGCAGTTTCAGCTGGCTAGGCCATAAATTTTCTTTCAGGCAATAATTCAGCAGTTTGGTTAAATCCCAGGGACTAGGTCCATTAAGGTGCAAAAAAGTTGAAAAAAAAAAGATTTAATTGGACACAAATATTTGCATTAACTAAATATACAGAAGTCTTTCATCCAAGTTCTCAACTTGCCAATCAATAATTCACTACATTCTCAGTTCAAGCATTGTGTTTAATCATTTAAATACTATTTTTTTCTCAGAGTACTTTCTGACATTTGTTGATTTTTGAAGATCTTATTAAACTGTGCCTAGATATTTATCATTTTATTATATATCCAGAATTAACTGCAAAGCCATTATAAAATCAGATGCTAAGTAACCAAATGTGAGGGTACAGTATATCACTTTGTGTTCTTCTTTAAGTTCATTTCATGTCACATATTTACATAAAACTTAACATTTAAATAGACCACTCCTGGTTTTAGAAGAACCCTAAAATGTCATCATCTATAACCCTGAGTCTCCTCTGTATCACCCCTAACAAGTAGTAATTCAACTTAAGCAGGATTATATCTGTTTACAAGGAATTCACTGTCTTATGAGAGTAAATATCTGTTTCTTTTTTCTTAGGAGAAAATAATACCATCTTTAAACTCTATAAAAGTCCTTCCTTACATTCAGCTAAAATCTCTTGCCTGGTAGCTACTATCTATTGGTGTTTGTACTTCCTCCTTGCAATTCTACTTAACGATTCTAATTAATATTCTACCTTACATATCTTCAAATACTTATTTAGATAGCTATAGACACTAAAAGTTGTGGCTCTTTAATCTAAGAAAATGTGTTTATAATGAAATGAATCCTAAAAACTAAAGTTGAAAGGTGATAAAAAGTCCTGGAACTAAATAGTTGTATTCAAAATGATGTTTTTCTTTTGTATGGGGGCTTGATTTTTCTTTTGTGGGGGTGAGGGGACTTTTTCCAGATGCCTAATATTGGCAGGGTTGAGAACTGAGCAGAGACTGAGGAAACCTCTCTTTACTATACATTCTGATTTATGAAAGGAAAGCTCAACTCGAGATAACTGGAGACGAATTTAATCTAGCTCTAAGCATATATTAATCAACCTCATAAATTTGTTAACTATTGTATTGAATTACCAAGGTACAAAGCTTGGTGAGGAAAGGAATATCTACACAGATGGAAAATATACGGAATAGAGCTGAAAGGTAAGTCTAAGTCATTGGTTGGAATGATATACATTATGGGCTGAATGTTTGTGTCCCCCAAAATTTATACGTTGAAGTCCAAAGCCCCAATATGATGGTATTTGGAGGTGGGTACTACCTTTGCGAGGTAATTAGGTTTAGATAAGGTCAAGAGGGTAGGACCCGCATGATGGGATAAGTGTCCTTATAAGAAGAGAGACATAAGCTCTCCCTCTCGCTGTGCCATTTGAGGACAGAGCAAGGAGGCAGTCATCTTCTAGCCAAAAAGAAGGCTCTCAGTGGGAACTGAATGTACAGGCACCTTGATCTTGGACTTCCCAACTTCCAGAACTGTGAGAAATAAACATCTGCTGTTTAAGGCACCCAGCCTATGGCATTTTGTTATGGTAGCCCAAGCTAAGGCAGCACACAACTAAGACCACAGTCCAAAATACCTCCTCTTCAGGCCATCCTACAAAAGATGGCCATTAAAATGCAATAAAATAGAGAAAGATAATAAATCATTAACTTAATCAATAGCATTTGTTTGGCTATAAAGATTTTCAGGCTGTGGAATTTCACGTATGACCCAGTGAATAAGGAAAAATTAAGTAGGAGGTGAAATGAGACCTCATTAACCTTAAAATACCAACAGATGTCATCAGTGCGATATTTTTTTTAAGGATGTAGAGCAAGTGTTACCATACGAAAATAAATCTCCCACTTATGCCTGAAATTCCATCATTGCAAATATAATAACCACTTACTGTGAAGGATTTTATTGGATCATTTTATGCCAAAGTATCTTAAGAAGGGTATATGATGGGAGGAACAGAGGGGGAAAAAGGTTAGCCATGTTAGAAAGAAAATGCGGCAAACAAGTTAAACAGTAAAATCAAAACCAAAACACACTTCAACTATTCTGCAATTGTTGTCAATGAGTCCTGTATCTCTCACTATATTACTCTGATGGAGTCTTAGAATAAGAACCCAAACCCTTTTCAGTATCCTTTCCTACCTTTGCATATACAATAAAGAAGAAAAAGTTTCTTACTACATTTTTGTGTAAAATGTATCATTCTGCTAAAGTCCAAGATTATTTGTGCTATTAATATCTGATTACATTAAAATGAATATATAGTATATATTATAACATATGTGTTGGGAACAAGTCTGATAGAAATATTAGATTTTTGTACAAGTCGCAAGATATACCTTTTATTCCTTCCAAAAATATTCAGGATTTCACTTTAATCCATTTTGAAGTGGATTAGTAAAAGGGAACTTACAAAAATTAACTATTAATATAGCACTAGAGCATTAATATAGCACTATGCTTATTTCTCCTAAGCATTTATCTCTATATTAGAAATATAGATAGCACTTTCATATATAGTTTTAATAGTCCAGTAAAATGAAAAATAGTCAAATAACACTCCATCTTAATCCTCACTGGCAATATATTACTTTACTTTGAGATTGCTTTTAAATGCTGATCAGAAATTACCAAAAATTCTTTGCTATCACAGTTTTTTATACTTCAAATTAGAGTTATTTTAGTCATAAATTAGGGGGCACAGAATGATTTTTTATTAGAATATAAGACATTTTTTTCCTCTGGAGAAAATTTAGTAAGTCTTAACAGGAATATATTGGGAAATAAAGTGAATTAATTTTTCATATTAAAAGGATTTTAGGAGTCATTTTAATGCTGTTCGGATTATGCATTCCTTTGAAAATCTGATGAAATCTATTTACCCTGTCTCTTTAAAAATGCACGTGAGGGACTTCCCTGATGGCTCAGTGGTTGGGAATCCACCTGCCAATGCAGGGGACACCCGTTCGAGCCCTGGTCTGGGAGGATCCTGCATGCCGTGGAGCAACCAGGTCTATGAGCCACGACTACTGAGCCTGCGCTCTAGAGCCCAGGAGCCGCAACTACTGAGCCCGTGTGCCACAATTACTGAAGCCTGCGTGCCTAGAGCCTGTGCTCCACAACAAGAGAAGTCACCGCAATGCGAAGCCCGCGCACCGCAACGAAGCGTAGCCCCCACTCACCACAACTAAAGAAAGCCCACGCGCAGCAACGAAGACCCAACGCAGCCAAAATAATAATAATAATTTTAAAATAAATAAAATAAAATAAAAAACTTTGGTGTGCTTACAGTTCCTCAGAAAAATAATTTTTAAAAAAATGCACGTGAACACAGAAATCCTTAATGGGGGGAGGGGTCTGTCAACTGATGCTCTATGGAAAAGTTTCTGGAAATCCATATTGCTCTTAAATTTCTATGCAAATGTTTGTGGGTATATACATGGTGAACAATTATTTTACTTATTATCTAAAATCTACTCTTTTCTCTCTTGCTTTTTGATTATTTTTGAAAATTAGTGAGCAAGGCAATGACACTCACATTAAGTTATTTTATTACATGTGAAATAAGTCAGGCATCCTACAAGTGGAGAGGTTGATACCAAGGGCTAACTGTGTTCTTAAAGTGAATTGGATGACACTGGATTTTTTTCCAAACATGAATGTTAACAAACCAGATTCTCTGTCCTGCTGGCAGCTGAATGAGTTGTTCAGCTGATGTGAGTCAAAAACTCACATCACCCAAGACAGATGTTTATTGCATCTACTCATATAAATAGGACATTTGTAAAATATCTAAGTAGCAAAAAATATACCTTACATTGCAATGTAAGGTATATTTTACATAGACTCCTAGTCAAGGTTATTTTTCCTGAGTATTCACCTTCTCATGATGCTTTTATATGCATATAGGTTGTCCTCACACCCCAGAACCCTAGGTATAATCTTGAGGCCAATATTTCCCATGACATGTCATTCACATAAAATGCTTGCAGTCATACAAGACATGCTTTGTCAACCTGTGCATTCTTAATCGCTTTGCTGTACACCTGCTGCAATGCAACCTGTCCATTTGGCAGGAAAGAGAGCCAGGAGATCCCCATGCTGCTTTCTTGTCCACTATGCAAGTATTTTAACTTGGCATATTAAGTACCAGTCGGGGAGAGTGAAGTCGAGAGGCAGTGATATTCTGTTCTCATATAAGAGCAAATTTATGAAGAAATCTGATGCTTTCCACAAAAGCAACTCACCTAAACTGTGGTTAACATCTGTGACATGTGTACCTGTGATCACATGCGATCTGGTGAATGGGCACAAAGCCTTCACTATACAGGGCCACATAGGCTGAGATGAAGTAAAACGGCCTAGTACCATGTACTCTGTTGACAATTTAACTAGCCTTAAAACTCCACCGTAATCAGCAGGCAGCAAACATGTTTTATACTAACCCGGAAAAACAAAGTCAGCACTCCAGTAGCTACTGTTTTTTGTGCACATACTATAAACCAGTGTTTGAAATTCTACAAACACGCTAGTCATGCCAGCATGCCCTGCACAGCTGGTTTTGTATCCCTCCAGTAACCTTTCCACTTATCTGAATGGAGAAATCTTCATTGTTTAAGGAGGAATCAAATATCACCCTTCGGCTTAAACTTCCCTCTTTCCATTCATTTGCTTCCAGGCAAGATGACTTGCACACATATAGTAAATTAAAAGCTGATAATAGTTTTAGACATTGTTGTGAGAATGAAATAAGATGACTTAATAAAATTCCGAGGATCAGTACCTTGCATATAGTAGCCTTCACATATGTCTTTTAAAAACATGAACTATTATAAAATGTCTAAATCCCATGACTAATGTTTGCTCAAAGGCACTAAACTGGCTGAGGCATCTTATCTCACATACTTATTATACTACCTTGGAGAAAGTTATAAAGCAGATGAGAGACTCTGCACCTATCGTTAGCTTCTGTCTTCAATGTCTAAGATTAAAACAAAAAATAACTCCAGGGTTGAAAATTTTGCTTATACCTGCCATGGCTAAAAACCGACCGCCTATTACCTATCTTTACCATATGAAATCCCTAATATGAGCAAAACTTTCAATGAAAGCTGGATGACAGCCCCCAAATTAAAGCATAGTTGGAAAAAATAGCACTTTTTTCATAAATACAGATGTGTATATTATCTTTCAAAAGTTATATTTTGAGTTTTAGTTTTATATTTTATATAAAACTAAAATAAATAGATTAGTGCTAACCACTGCATCCAGAACCAATATTAAAGGCATTAGATACATGGAATACTAACAGATTCTTTAACCAATAGATTTAATTACATGGTGAGTTTGGAAGAAATGGGTAGGGAAGAAATGGATGAAGATTACTACTCATTAGTTCCTACTGTGAAGAGGTAGGGGGTGCCTCATGGCAAGAAAAGTCAATACAGATTCCCCGCTGATGCTCTCAAAATAGCATCTTTAATGGCTGGGGTTATAAAGATACTGAGGCTCCCAAACTGACCAAACAAGGCATCATGGCATCAAAGTTAAATGACAATACATTTAATTAGATTCTGAAATTCAAGAGGGGGTAATTATAGAATGTCTATCAGAGAACTCTGAAGATCCATAAACAACATATTCATATATATACATGTATGTGTATGTATTTATATAAACATTTTTTTCTGTTTTGTATTATTGTGTAATATCTCCCATAGCAGATCATGAGTTGCTGTTGTCCATGACTCATTGAATTTAGCTTCAGTAGCTCCTAACACTATGTCTGGTACATAATCATACAGCAGTAAATAGTTGTTGAATCAACAAATGCTTAATACTAAATTTGATATGTTTAAATTTAAATATAAATCTATTTTAAATGCTCGAAACGTGAAAGAATTTTCAACTTGTTGAAAATGGCACTGAAGGAGTCTATTTCATTATATGAGTCAGACAGACCTAGGTTTGAAACCCAGCTCTACCTCTTAGTTCCTATATAACCCTGACAGAGTTACTTAACCTGGCTGAGCCTTCCATTCTTACATGATGGACGTAAGGCTTCAATCTGGCTATATAAGTAAAGTGTTTATAGCAATGCCCATTCCCCAATAAAAGGTCAGCATATAGTAACTATTCTCTCCTCCTCACCCTCCCTCTTCTATCCTCCTCCTCTTCTTCATTACCATCACCATAGATGCTAGATATCTCTTTAATTTTAGCAGAATGGAGGGTTTTACCCATTTTACTGATTTGATGATAAAAAATTGTGAAATAATTACTTCTAAAATGATCGTCACAATGTTCATCACTCTATAAGCACTGGAGAACCTCAAATGTGTTGTTAAAAGAAAGTTTTCTGATTAGGCCCTCTTATTTCTGTATTAAAATGCTAGAGATAAGCAAGAGTTCCACTAGCGAACAGCTTTTTCTTAAAACAAGGTAATGTATTTCTTACCTCAATTGTTCCTAGCTTCCAGCAGAAAGATATTTAGAGATGATCTTTAAGTCTCTTAACTTTTAAGTTACTCAAATGCAACCAAAATATATCCCTAACTGTACCTTTGATTCCCCTGAAATTCCTCATTTTTAGTCTGTCTGGCATCCTTTCACTGGCTACAGAACAAGAAACAAACAACTTTCTGATGCCAGATGCTGAAGATCAATAGCTATTTCCCCAAGTTTACAGCATAATTAAAATGTGTAAGAGGAATAATTTTCTCTTCACACCCTAAGGCTAAGCCTAGGATTATTGACTAAGTCAAAGTATATGTGGTGTAACATTTTTTATTGTGTTTATGGATAATATAAAGGAGTTTATGGCTTTTACATGTAATTTGTTAAGTTAGAAACACTGAAGAGGAAATATTCCCTACATTCAGCAAAGCATCAATTGTTTAAAAACCTCTGTAAGGTATATTTTGTAGAGGTAAATCTATATTCCTTTATACTGGTTTGTGGTCACCTAAAACTTCAAGCTTAAGGTTAATGGTCAAACATTCTTGAATTTAGTAGAACCCATTTACCTCAAACTACTTCTTCAGAGCTTTATCACCTTCAATAAAAGTGCCAGGAATGTAGATATGATGGAAATATCACAAGGATGTGAGGGTAGGTAGGACAAGAGGAATCATGATGCATCCAAACAGAAAACACTATGTGTACACATCATGTTATGTGAGTTTTTATAAAATACAATATTCATAGAAAAGAGGATATATCAGCTATAGAATGGACTCTTTTCAGTAGTAAAAATTAACAATCACTAATTTTTGCATATGGATATAAATGGTAAATATTTGAAACACTCTCCTTGGACAGCCTAATTTCTTTTAAATAGCTCTTTTAAAATGGTACTTACTCCTGGGAAATGCAGCAGTTAAGAAGCAATAAAGTCATATACGTCCTAGATTTAAATTCTAGCTTTGCCTCTTTCTGGTATTTATTAAATGTCCAATGGTATTACTTATTCTTTTCATTATTATTAATGATGCTAATAACATTATCATACAAACCCTGACGTGAATCATTGATTATCCAAGAGTCTTGAAATCTTTGAGTGAATAAACATTGATCCCAACCTCATTTTGCTTTCTTCAAACAAAGTCAAATGGAAGTGCATCCCCCTCATCCCAAAGTCCCATACATTTGTCACATTCCTGCTATACGGCTAGTGGTATATATTGGTGCTTTGCAAATGTTACATAGATGAGAAGATACCACTACAAAAGCTGATTTGCAGTCAAGCCTAGGTGTTCCATTGCTCTTCAAAAACTGGATGGGGCTTCCCTGGTGGCGCAGTGGTTGAGAGTCCGCCTGCCGATGCAGGGGACACGGGTTCTTGCCCCGGTCCGGGAAGATCCCACATGCCGTGGAGCGGCTGGGCCCGTGAGCCATGGCCGCTGAGCCTGCGCATCCGGAGCCTGTGCTCCACAACGGGAGAGGCCACAACACTGAGAGGCCCGAATACAGCAAAAACAAAACAAAACAAAACAAAACAACAATAAAAAAAAAACTGGATGGATTTGTAATGAAATGTGCTCTCTCTTCTAGTTCTGCTATAGGGCAGTGGCATGCAATCTGAAGAACACTAGCTAGAGTAGGCTTATTGGGTGTGCTAAATGAGGAAGCCTACATATTCCAAAATAACCATCTCTAGCTAAATCTGTAGACAAGCCAATAAAACAGACACACTCACTCTCACACAAACTCACTCATGTCTCTGTGAAAACTAGCTTAATAGTCAGGCTGCTTTTTTTTCCTCTTGCTTTCCCACATTCACTGACAGCATCTCCTGTCTAACGTGACTGAGGCTGCTTCTGGTCAATCCTTTTATTTATCTTTCATGGATTCAATACCCCACACTCAGCCCCACCCCAACTTTTGGCTGGATGAACTCATCCTTGACTGCAAAGATGCAGGCCATTGGCATGAGTTCCATCACCCACACTTCTCTGTAACCCGGGGAATCTGTCATTATACTCACTCTTATTCTTCCTTATAGAAAGAAAGCTGCCCTCCTGCTCTTTAAAGTGGTTCTAATGATCAAAGTCCTCATCTTCATCAGACACACCCCTTCTATTTTGGCACCTTCATCCCCTCCCTCACTGACAGTGTTTCCTCATTTGCGAAAACTGGAAATTATACTTAACTCACAGAACTGCTGTGATGCAATTGCCTCCTTTGTTCACTTTTCTTTCTCCAGCTCCCTAACAACAGTCATTTCCCAGGGTACAACTATTGAACTTCTACTATTTTAAGCTCCTTAGATTTTATAATTTTGTCTCCTCCTTTGACCTCATTCCTGATCATTTTCGAATTGTTTCTTCCTCATGTCTCACCTTAATTCCAGGCTTGAATCACCAAGTCCAAGCTACTCGACTATTCCATCATTTGACATATTTCACCCTTCTTATATAGAAACCACCGCCCCTCACAGTGCATTTCCCCCAAAATTCTGTCATCTGTATCTTCTCTCTCTCCCATGACCCCATCTCACTTTCTTTCATTTCTACTCAGATTTAGACATCAGTGTTTTCTAGACTCTACCATCAGTCTTCTCTTCTTACTTTAACTCCCATCTCTGTACAATCTCATCTATCCAAAATGTCATCTATGACTTAAGGTTTAATAACTTCAAACTCCTTAATTCCATCCTAGTTCTCTTTCTCAAGGTCTAGTCTCGTTTTAATAGTTTAAGTCCTGGACATTTTCAACAATTAAACTTATAGCTTAAAATCATTTTTGTCTAAAGAAGTCTCATATTTCTCTCCCCTAAACTATTCCCCATCCTACACTCCCTAAATCAGTTAACAATACTACTCTCTCTGTCACCTAAGCCAGAAACCCAGTTTTTACAATCTCTTCCTCCTTCAGCATTTAATACAAGCAGACACCAATTTAACCTCAAGTACATGTCACATCTATTTTTTGTCAAATCCCATCATTATCACATGAACTCAGCTCTCCATCACTATGAGATGATGACAGTGATGAAGATGAATTAGAAATAAAGCAGAAGGAAAATATAAGGCAAATATAGTCACATAATTATTTATATTTGTATTTATTGAGCATATGCTCCTCATTAAATGGTTATGAATATTCAATAAAATAATAAATGTTGAACACTTGAAACAGTCCCTGGCACAGAGTATACACTTAAGTGTTTTCTTCCATTAGCACCATCATCATCATAGTTTCATACTTGGACTCTTTGAGAGCTCATGAAGTTAACCCCAACCAAAGTCACTGTAACACAGAACCAGAGGAAATGAAAATGAACAAGACCCTGCTCCCCATATCTTAGAATAGAAACTCTATGTCAACTATCATTATAGACAAAGATCTTTTCCAATTTTAACACTTTATTTGTCAATTTTTAATTAAGTCTTCTTGTTTCATTCTGCTTTGTCTTTACCATGTTAAGTGACTGCTACTTTATGCTCAACTAATTTTCATGTTACAACAAATGTAAATTGGCTAGACACAAATATTTTGCATTTTATGTTTGCTTTTTCTGAGCATATTAAACTTATACTTGTTGAAAAATAAAGGACGTGTTAGCTATGGTTCTAGGCTAGAAATACAGCCAGCCATGGTCTTTTATCTCAGGGAGAGAACATTTTATTGCAGGGAAATAGGCAATAAACAAATATACACTCCCCCCCAAAAAAAACAGGGCTCATGGTAAGATATTTAAAATCAGGTATTAAGACAGAGATGGGCTGCTTTAGTTTGAGAGGCTAGAGAAAGAATCACTGGGATGATATTTAATCTGATGATTGAATGACAAGAAGGAACAAACCATAGGAAGTTCAGCAGACATTACCAGTAGGCAGAGGTTTTAGTGGGGAATCGCCTTAGTGTACTTGTTGGAGGGGAAGAGAAAAGGCCAAGATTGTTGTGAGATTCAAATAAGCTTAGTAAATTTCCACTTAAATTTAGTACCCAATGAATACTGGGTTTTTTTCCTTTTTATTTATGTAATTATGAAAACAAATTATTTACTAATCAACCTATGAAAATTTCATGTGATGACTACCTTTCTAGAACATTCTATTAACCAATGTCATTAGGAATTATGTTGTTATGTAAAAGTATTTTGATAAACATAACTTAGCAATTACTAATTTCTAAAAATGTAAGCAATATTACTAGTTTTGTAATTTAGAAAAAAGATGATGCCTAAAGGAAATCCATAGAGATCAAATGATAAACTGAAAATAATATAAAATATGAACCTAAAACTGATGAAAACTCAGACTCAAGAATGAAAAAACAGGGGGAGGAGGTTCAAGATGGCATAAGAGTAAGACGTGGAGATCACCTTCCTCCCCAAAAATACATCAGAAATACATCTACGTGTAGAACAACTCCTACAGAACACATACTGAACGCTGGCAGAAGACCTCAGACCTCCCAAAAGGCAAGAAGGTCCCCCACGTACCTGGGTAGGGCAAAAGAAAAAAGAATAAACAGAGACAAAAGAATAGGGACGGGACCTGCACAAGTGGGAGGGAGCTGTGAAGGAGGAAAGGTTTTTCCACACACTAGAAGCCCCTTCGTGGGCGGAGACTGCAGGTGGCGGAGCGGGGAAGCTTCGGAGCCGCGGAGGAGAGCACAGCAACAGGGGTGCGGAGGGCAAAGCGGAGAGATTCCCGCACAGAGGAACGGTGCCGACCAGTACTCACCAGCCCGAGAGACTTGTTAGCTCACCCGCCGGGGCGGGTGGGGGCTGGGAACTGAGGATCTGGCTTCGGAGGTCGGATCCCAGGAAGAGGACTGGGGTTGGCTGCATGTACACAGCCTGAAGGGGACTACTGCGCCACAGCTAGCCGGGAGGGAGTCCGGGAAAAAGTCTGAACCTGCCTAAGAGGCAAGAGACCATTGTTTCAGGGTGCAAGAGGAGAGAGGATTCAGAGCACCGCTGAAACGGGCTCCAGGGACGGGCGCGAGCCGCGGCTATCAGCGTGGACCCCAGAGACGGGCACGAGACGCTAAGGATGCTGCTAAAGCCAGCAAGAAGCCTGTGTGCGAGCACAGGTCACTCTCCACACCTCCCCTCCCGGGAGCCTGTGCAGCCCGCCACTGCCAGGGTCCCGGGATACAGGGACAACTTCCCCGGGAAAACGCACGGCCGCCTCAGGCTGGTGCAACGTCATGCTGGCCTCTGGCGCCGCCAGGCCTGAGTGATCCAGAGCTCCCAAATCAGCTGCTCCTTTAACCCCACCCTGTCTGAGGGAAGAACAGATGCCCTCAGGCAACCTACATGCAAAAGGCGGGTCCAAATCCAAAGCTGAACCCCAGGAGCTGTGGGAACAAAGAAGAGAAAGGGAAATTTCTCCCAGCAGCCTCAGGAGCAGCGGATAAAATCTCCACAATCAACTTGACATACCCTGCATCTGTGGAATATCTGAATAGACAAGGAATCATCCCAAATTGAGGAGGTGAACTTTCGAAGCAACAATATATATATTTTGTTCACTTTTTCTCTTTTTGTGAGTGTGTATGATTCTGTGTGTGAATTTGTCTGTACAGCTTTGCTTTTACCATTTGTCCTAGGGTTCTGGCTGCCCATGGTTATTTTTTTTATTATTTATTTATTTTAAGTATAGTTTTTAGCACTTGTTATCATTGGTGGATTTGTTTTTTGGTTTGGTTTCTCTCTTCTTTCACCCTTTCTTTTTTTATTATTTAAAAAAATTTTTTTAAGAATTATTTTTTATTTTAATAACTTTATTTTATTATACTATACTTTATTTTATACTATCTTCTTGTTTCTTTCTTTCTTTCTTTTTTTTCCCCCTTTTATTCTGAGCCGTGTGGATGACAGGTTCCTGGTGCTCCAGCCAGGCATCAGGGCTGTGCCTCTGAGGTGGGAGAGCCAAGTTCAGGATACTGGTCCACAAGAGACTTCCCAGCTCCACGTAATATCAAACAGTGAAAATCTGCCAGAGATCTCCATCTCAATGCCAAGACCCAGCTCCACTCAATGACCAGCAAGCTAGTGCTGGACACCCTTTGCCAAACAACTAGCAAGACAGGAACACAACCCCATCCATTAGCAGAGAGGCTGCCTAAAATCATAAGGCCACAGAAAGCCCAAAACACACCACCAGACGTGGACCAGCCCACCAGAAAGACAAGATCCAGTCTCATCCACCAGAACACAGGCACTAGTCCCCTCCACCAGGAAGACTACACAACCATCTGAAACAACCTTAGCCACTGGAGACAGGCACCAAAAAAATGGGAACTACGAACCAGCAGCCTGCGAAAAGGAGACCCCAAACACAGTAAGTTAAGCAAAATAAGAAGACAGAGAAACACACAGCAGATGAAACAGCAAGGCAAAAACCAACCAGACGTAACAAATGAAGAGGAAAGAGTCTATCTGAAAAATAATTCAGAATAATGATAGTAAAGATGATCCAAAATCTTGGAAATAGAATGGAGAAAATATAAGAAACATTTAACAAGGACCTAGAAGAACTAAACGGCAAACAAACAGTGATGAACAACACATTAAATGAAATTAAAAATTCTCTAGAAGGGATCAATAGTAGAATAACTGAGGCAGAAGAATGGATAAGTGACCAGGAAGATAAAATAGTGGAAATAACTAATGCAGAGCAGAATAAACAAACAAACAAAAAAAACCAGAAGAATTGAGGAGAGTGTCAGAGACCTCTGGGACAACATTAAAGGCACCAACATTCAAATTATAGGGGTCCCAGAAGAAGAAGAGAAAAAGAAAGGGACTGAGAAAATATTTGAAGAGATTATAGTTGAAAACTTCCTTAATATGGGAAAGGAAATAGTTAATCAACTCCAGGAAACACAGAGCGTACCATACAGGATAAATCCAAGGAGAAACATGCCAAGACACATATTAATCAAACTATTAAAAATTGAATACAAATAAAAAATATTAAAAGCAGCAAGGGAAAAACAACAAATAACACACAAGGGAACCCCCATAAGGTTAACAGCTGATCTTTCAGCAGAAACTCTGCAAGCCAGAAGGGGGTGGCAGGACATATTTAAAGTGATAAAGGAGAAAAACCTACAACCAAGATTACTCTACCAAGCAAGGGTTTCATTCAGATTTGACAGAGAAATTAAAACCTTTACAGAGAAGCAAAAGCTAAGAGAATTCAGCACCACCAAACCAGCTTTACAACAAATGCTAAAGGAACTTCTCTAGGCAGGAAACACAAGAGAAGGAAAAGACTTAAACACTCACATTTACCATTGCAACAAAAAGAATAAAATATCTAGGAATAAACCTACCTAAGGAGACCAAAGACCTGTATGCAGAAAATTATAAGACACTGATGAAAGAAATTAAAGATGATACAAATAGATGGAGAGATATACCATGTTTTTGGATTGGAAGAATCAACATTGTGAAAATGACTGTACTACCCAAAGCAATATACAGATTCAATGCAATCCCTATCAAACTACCACTGGCATTTTTCACAGAACTAGAACAAAAAATTTCACAATTTGTGTGGAAATGCAAAAGAGCCCGAATAGCCAAAGCAATCTTGAGAAAGAAAAACGGAGATGGAGGAATCAGGCTCCTTGACTTCTGACTATACTACAAAGCTCCAGTATCAAGACAGTATGGTACTGGCACAAAAACAGAAATATAAATCAATGGAACAGGATAGAAAGCCCAGAGATAAACCCACACACATATGGTCACCTTATCTTTGATAAAGGAGGCAAGAATATACAGTGGAGAAAAGAGAGCCTCTTCGATAAGTGGTGCTGGGAAAACTGGACAGCTACATGGAAAAGAATGAAATTAGAACACTCCCTAACACTATACACAAAAATAAACTCAAAATGGATTAAAGACCTAAATGTAAGTCCAGACACTCTAAAACTCTTAGAGGAAAACATTGGTAGAAAATCACAGTAAGATCCTTTTTGACCCACCTCCTAGAGAAATGGAAATAAAAACAAAAATAAACAAATGGGACCTAATGAAACTTCAAAGCTTTTGCACAGCAAAGGAAACCATAAGCAAGACCAAAAGACAACCCTCAGAATGGGAGAAAATATTTGCAAATGAAGCAACTGACAAAGGATTAATCTCAAAATTTACAAGCAGCTCATGCAGCTCAGTATCAAAGAAACAAACAACCCAATCCAAAAATGGGAAGAAGACCTAAATAAACATTTCTCCAAAGAAGATATACAGACTGCCAACAAACACATGAAAGAATGCTCAACATCATTAATCATTAGAGAAATGCAAATTGAAACTACAATGAGATATCATCTCACACCAGTCAGAATGGCCATCATCAAAATATCTACAAACAATAAATGCTGGAGAGGGTGTGGAGAAAAGGGAACCCTTTTGCACTGTTGGTGGGAATGTAAATTGATGCAGCCACTATGGAGAACAGTATGGAGGTTCCTTAAAAAACTAAAAATAGAACTACCATACGGCCCAGCAATCCCACTACTGAGCATATACCCTGAGAAAACCATAATTCAAAAAGAGTCATGTACCAAAATGTTCATTGCAGCTCTATTTACAATAGCCAGGACATGGAAGCAACCTAAGTGTCCAATGACAGATGAATGGATAAAGAAGATGTGGCATAGATATACAATGGAATATTACTCAGCCATAAAAGGAAACGAAATTGAGTTATTTGTAGTGAGGTGGATGGACCTAGAGTCTGTCATAAAGAGTGAAGTAAGTCAGAAAAACAAATACCATATGCTAACACATATATATGGAATCTAAAAAGAAAAAAAAAGAAAAACAATGGTCATGAAGAGCCCGGGGCAAGACGGGAATAAAGACACAGACCTACTAGAGAAAGGACTTGAGGATATGGGTAGGGGGAAGGGTAAGTTGGGACAAAGTGAGAGGTAAGTTGGGACAAAGTGAGAGAGTGGCATGGACATATATACACTACCAAACGTAAAATAGATAGCTAGTGGGAAGCAGCCACCTAGCATAGGGAGATCAGCTCTGTGCTTTGTGACCACCTAGAGGGGTGGGATAGGGACGGTGGGAGGGATGGAGACGCAAGATCAAGAAATATGTGGACATATGTATATGTATAACTGATTCAGTTTGTTATAGAGCAGAAACTAACACACCATTGTAAAGCAATTATACTACAATAAAGATGTTTAAAAACGACAAAAAAAGAAAGAATGAAAAACCATTACTATTTTCTCATTAAATTTTTTCCCCCAAATTACTGTTTAAATGTATGGAAAATAAAAACTTAAGGCAACATTATTACCTCACTGTACCTGAAGTTTACAGATTAAAGTCTTTAAAGTAGATTTACAATGCAACATGAATATTATCAATACCAATGTGCTCTTCTTTACTGTTACTCTCTATCCCTGACCCACCTACTACCCACGGCCCCACCACCAAACCTGTCACAGTGACTGTACTAAACCCTTCATTAACCAACATGAACACACAACACCCACATAAAATCCACTCCAGGAGAGATACTTGCATAATACCATATGCTTATAAAATATATATAGCAGCCTAACTTTCAAAATGACCTATTTTTTATATTCTGAAATTTTAAGTGTGAATGTTTAAATCATGTAAACTTAGTTTTTATAAAGTCTATATTTCTTAAATATTCTTTTGTTTTCTTTTTATGTCTTTTCATTTTCAGACTTATTATACGTTTGAAATTTTTTCTGCATAATTTTTTTTTTTTTCTGACAGACATCTGATAGGACAGTGCAGCAGCTTAAGGGGCTCAAAGAAAATCATCCATGTGAAGATTCTGAGATGAGTTAAATAATACTATTTTCTTTATCTCTATAATTCTTTTACCTTTATGTCTCATTGCTGCCTAATAAAAACCTTTTTTCTAATTAGGCCTGTCTCCTGTCATCTATAGAAATAATTTTGACTTCTATCACCATGTCTAATCAAGAAATCTATGCCTCTCCTGAATAACTGCCACATTTTTATATGGTTTGCACACCATTAATCTTAAAACCAATATCTTACTTTCTTTTGGCTGCTAGGAAGCTTGAAAGCAAATTTGTGACTTGTTTGGTAGCTGTTTAGAATGTTTTGGCATACATTTTACATATAAATTTTAACTTATATTATTTTAACCTTATTTTTTTTATTAGGTTTATTTATTTGTAGCCTATTTCAAAGTACAGTGACCCTTGAACAACTCAGAGGTTAGGAGCATCAACTTCCCCACCCCCCATAAAGTTGAAAATCCACAGACAACTTTACAGTGGGCCCTACAGCCCTCCAGATTGTGGTTCCAAACCGAGTTCCAATTTCAGATTGTGTAGTACTGTAGTATGTATTAAGTGAAAAAAGTCCACATATGAGTATACCTGTGCAGTTCAAACCCATGTTGTTCAAGGCTCTACTATAGTAATTTTTGGAAAATCCTTTGTTTTCAATAAGAGTAGAAAATAAAGCAAGTAAATGCATGGACAGATACAATTTCTATGCCTTGTCTCTGCTGTTCATTTTGCCAGGAAGAACTTTCTTCTTTCTGCCACTTATTTTGTCCAGAGTCAGTTCACATCTTATCTCCTCTATGAAACTGTCTATAAATTCCTAGATTTCTCTATAAATTCCTGGATATGTGTCTGTGGTTATAACAATACCTGCTTTATAACAATACCTGTTTGCCTGCTGCAAGGGTTCTTTGCCTTGTACTTGGGAAAAGTCCCCAATCCATCTTCTCATGCTCTTTTGCCTACACCCTTCGGTCAGACTCACTTGGGATTTCATGCCTTGACATTCTCTGCAATTTTACTTGCTCCGATTATGCTTGATTTTGTCCTTAGATTATAAGACCTCTCCAGCAGAGCTTCTGGAAATTTCAACTCCAAAATGCCCTGTTACTTCAATATCTAAATTTCATTTCCAAAGTGCCTCAGGTTTTCAAGTATACCAGCCTCTCACTCAGAGCTGGTGAAAGCTTCCTCCTAGAAAACAAATAGGTTACACAAGACCTCTGTGCACTTCTCTTAATTGAAAATGCTATTAAAGTTCTATTGGGTGGGAAGGAAGATTCACAAACTGGTGAGTTCTCTTTGGGGTTTTAGAAAGCTTTCAAAGCACTCACAGGCATGGTTTATGATGATGAACGCAGAGATATTTTTCCCATCATAGAAAGTAAACATGCACACCAAGCCAGTATAACTGGTTGGGGTATGCAGTACTGCTGCCCTTGGGTTGCAACTGAGAAGCACAGACACTAAGGTACGTTCCCACCTGGATTTTTTTTTTTTCTTACACTAGCCAAACAGAATAAGTATAATTTCTTTTAAAAAATGGCTGTATCATGAGAAACATCTGTTGCATGTGCCTATGGAATTTCAAGCCAATTCCTCCTTGTTGTGATGAAAGATAAGTAAATGTCTCAAAAGCCAAAGTAACTTCTTTGGAGTCAAGAGAGAACCCGAGCCTGGATGGAGCAGTCCTATAAAAGCCAGACTGAATACTGGACAACGATTTCCAGGTGATGACTGTAGAAACTAAATATGTCAATATGGAAAGCATTTACAAGCCTGATTTCCCTTCTTGAAATAGGAAAGTAAATACCCCTAGAAAATAATGTGCCAAATTCCTCCATCAAATTATAGGCTTTAGGCAGCTAGGGTGGAGATCTGGGTTCTGGCAACTGCTTCTGAGAAACCAAGGGAAATTTTTGTACCTTCAAAGGATCTCTGTTCGCTTCTCTACAAAGTAAAAATTTTGGACTTGAGGCCCTCTAAGCTCCTCTCTACCTTGAAAATGTTAACATTCTACAGATTTCTTTTCCCTAGTGGAAAACATCCGAGCAGCAGAGAAGTAGGCAGCCTGAGTGATGAGGTTGTGTTGAGTAGCCCAGGGGAGACCCCACTCAAAGAAACCTCCTCTCACAAGGTTGTTCTGGCACAGAACTCAGATTCCTGTTATTCAAATAATTCTGAGGATAAATTAGTATCTCATGTTCTTTACAAAGAGGCATGGGGCCTTGGACATGTTTTGACCGAGGAAGAGGAGGAGAGAAACAAGAGCTCATGGGGCTGAGTTCCTGAGGTAGGAGGGACTCAGTGGACGAGGAACACAGCTGGGTAGTGAGAGAGTCTTTCCCTTATTATTTATTTATTTTAGTTCTGATTAGGGTCTGCCCTGCCTGTTAATGAGAACCCTGGGAGAAGCAGAAAATGCCTGTTCTTCCTGAGAGACAATAGGTAAGTGTCCCTTACGTGCCCAAGGGTAGCCTTTTGAGAGCCTTAGCCTAAGGCATTTTCCAGATAACTCCCGGCCAAGAAGGAAGTTTCCACCCTCCTGTCATCCCAGCCATGGCCTTTCGCTACTGTCACAAACTGACAACGTGCCACTCAGTGGTACATGTGTTTATAGATATTATGTAAGGAAATTCTGCTTTCTTTCCTCAGCAAATAACAATGCTCAGAAAGCACTTACCCCTATTCCTGAGGCCATATGATTTGTCCATTTTATTTGTATTTTCAAAAATTAGAAAAAATTTTTTTCTAGTATTCTCTCCTCCCCAAGATAATTCTATTTTATGAATCCAGAGAATATTATGAACCTTCATGTGAGAAATTTTTACATAAATGTCTGTGGAGTTACTGTATCATTGAGACTGAAAGGGAGAGTTTGCTTCTTATACTTGAAAAGATAATTGAGATCTGTTCACATTAAGCTGAAGATAACCTTGGGAAGATTTCACTCTCATTCAGGAAAAGATAGGTTCCCAATACCATTGGAAACATTAACTGTTGATAGCTTAAGGGCTCCACTAACCAGGGCACAATCAACCAGCTCCCTGGGTATAATAATGGGTCAGAGACCTAAAGGATGTAATGCTAAAATGAATAATTTCTGAACGTCTATGGCTAGCGCTCCAAGTTGTAATTAGAGATGGTTCAATGAATCTAGACAATCTAGATACATGGCCTTAGAAAACCATTATTCAAGGCACAAGATGGAATTCTAATGAAAATCCTCTGTTTATTATCTACTTATTATCTTCATAGCCAAAACTCTTAAACCTATCACCCATAGGTTGAATGTACAAAACATTTGAATATAGTCATTTCTATTAGAGAACACTCATTTGTAAGCAGAGCTTAAAATAATTAGTATTATTTTAGAGAACTTCAGAATCTTTTATAAATGCTGTTAAGTCAAAGGCAAGATTAAACAACATTTCAAAATGTCTTTTTCATTTACTTTGGTAATTTTTAAACTCAAGCTCAGATATAGGACAGGGTATCGCATAGAAAACAAAATACTGTTAGAGCAACCCATAAATAAAGACTCCAGGATATATCCTGATTTGTCTTATAAGATATTAAACAAACATCAAAAATCTCTTACCTTCACACATACAAGTAAAGGTACAAGTTATCTCCACACCGCTTTCCTTTATATATATAAAAAAAAATCCAAAAATAATTTCAAACCAAGGTGAAGCACCTTTGTTTCTCATTAATTCTCACTGATTAATAGGTTCACTTAATAATCTTAGGGCAAATATGTCTGGAATGGAAGCATTTCAACACTCCAAGAAGATAGATCTGAACTATTTGTAGACCTACCAAGGAGGCATTTCAACTCAGATAAGATCAGAAGAGTACACATTCCTACTGAAAAGTTTTCACAGAGTGCACAAAGGAAAATACCCCAGGATAGAACTGATTTCACAAGTATTCCCCAACTATGAACCAAGGCACATTGTTTTCTAACTCAAACCATGACATTCAAATTATTTATCATAGCTCTTGTTTTAAATTTTATGCATGTTTTTCTGATATATGCTAATTATTAATTCTGTAAATAATTGGAAAAGTCAGTAGATAGGAGGAAGGGGAAGTTACCCTTCCACAGTGGAACATATTACCAGAATCATAACATACATAAAAGGGCCAGAAGAAAAGAAAAGAAAAAAACCCAAAACAACAGAAGATCTATACACAATCTAGGACTCTAAAATAAGAAGCAAATATTACCTCTGATCCTGACACAAAGAGGGATGATAAGGGGAGAGGGGAGAGGCCAGGTTACTCCTCAGTTTATTTCAATCCCAAACACAGACTCAGGGGATGAACCCACAAGGCCTAGGATGAGCTATTCAGGGGGCTGCCAAACAGTCATATACATCTGATACAAAATCATTATTATATGAGCAACTTTAACAACCTAGATGCCTCCCATATACTTTTCCACAGAAAAATACTGCAGAGACAGTTAAGGTATATGTTATAATCACGTACATAATATCATTTTGTCCATAAAACACATACAAATAAATTATTTCATAGAGTTATACTGAATGAGCCTTTTACCTTGTTTTTCTTCAATAGAATGCACTAAATAACTTTTAAAATTAATCTTTAAGTTAAAAATGATCTTAATAGCATTTTATGCAATATTTCAAAAAAAATTTTTTTAGGAAACCTGCAAAAATAGAAATAAAATTCTGGGATTCTTAAGCAAGATAGGTAGAGAAAGAATTAAAGAAAATAAAGAAAAAAACAGGTATTCTGGAAGATTATTTAACTCTATAAAAATGGGTGATATACTTTTATGACCAGGCATGTCTATGATCATCTTATTGTTATTCTCAGGTGTGCTGTATTTCACAGATGTACTTACATGTTTGGTTATGTGTACTTAATGGAAAACTGAGTAGTTTGGGGATTTTCTTGTTGGTAGCTTCACAAGAACATAATTAAACAAATAAAAATATCATTATCAAGTAGATTTTTTAAAAATACCCTGTTCAAAATGTCACTTGTAAAGGTGGTAAATAATTCATAAGAGAGAAGACTACTAGAAATCATGGCAACAAATACGCATTCAGCCCATTTTCTATTTCTTTTTTTAAAAGGAACTTTCTTCATTCAAAAAAGTGGAAAGTGTTAAGAGAACTTGTATTTGTGTCTATCAACAAGCCTAACCATATAAGCTTAGTCAAGCCAATGTCAACAAAGCCAGTCCCTTCAAAGGACAAAGGTATCTGATGAAGTAAAACCTGTAAAACCAACTGCTCTCCCTAACGATACGCTGCCCTCTGAGACTTGTTTTCTACCTTTAAAAAAATGGTTATATTAATTACAAGGACACTTAGCTGGTAAATCCCAGAGATGGTAAAATCTGATTACAAATTAAAATCCCACAGAGACAAAAATCGATATTCTTCCAATGCTAGCAAAAGTTTAACATGAAAATGCACTGGAAGTAGGTTGTACCATTTCTCCAGCACTACAGTGGGGAGTAAGGATAAGGCTTTCCCTACTCCACCAAATTGGTGTTTCTGTGTAGGTTGAGTAGTTGAGCAAAACCGACACAGCTGCTTCTTCAGAAACAACAATCCCCACCTCTTTTCCCACCTACAAAGCACACCTCGAAACTCAGCGGGGTGCGGGGGGGGGGGCGCGCGCAAGCACATACACACACTTTGTAATCGACACCGCTTACACGTCTGATTGCTACCATTTCAGAAGCTGTTGGCACTTACCTTGCAAAGCTGTGTTAGGTAAATTTGCTTCATTCTCTCCCATTTTATTATTTCTTTTTAAAGGGGGCCAAGCAGTTTCAGTTGTGTCAGTTACCCTGTAAGCTTTGTGACCTTCTGACTTTCTCCTGTAGTAATGAAACAGTATACTACCTGCTTTCTTCTGTGAATAATTACCATTCTGCTTCCTGAGTTACCTGGGCTTGCAGGACCTGTTTTACTGTGAAGTGAGATCACATCCTTTGATCGAATGGACTGCTATTAGCGTGCACTTCACAAAATGTGGCTTTGTTTCAATTTTGATGTTAACTTTTAATTCCCAACTTTCACTTTAGTCCAGAAACGTTTCTACACTTCCCCCCTCCAAATAGTGTTCAACACACCATGGTGCAGAGCCAGAGTTTTGTTTGTTTGTTACTGTTCCCAATCTGCTTCTCTTATAGAAATAAAATAAAATTTAAAGTGACGTTTGCAGTGTCCATTAAAAAAAATACAGGGAAATAAGTGACAGCATGGGAATCAGTTTTGTGCAGTGGTAGAAAGACAGGCTTTGGAGTAGCTCTAGTACTAGCCGTGTAACTATGAACGAGGAATATAACTTATTTGAGACTCAGTTTCCTCAACTGTATATTGGGGAAAAAAATGTAAAATACCAATTTCAGAAGATTGTTATAAAGATTCAAAGCAATAATGTATGACTGTGCTAAACATTGTGAATAATAAACACAACAAGCAACATTCTTCCTCCTCTCTCCACCCCTCCTCTTCTTCCTTTTCCTCCTACACCCTCTTCCTTCTCTCCTTACTCCCTCCTCTTGTTCCTCTCCTTCTGAGGGATGGAAAGAATGTGGAACCAGAGCACTGATGTCACTATGTTCTGACATCAGCTGTTACTTACTAACTGAGAGACCTTAAAGAAATGATTTTATCCAATCTTAGAGCCCCTCAAGGTCCTCACTGGTTAAAGAAGGATACTGATATTTACATTGCCTTTTAAATAGAAACATAGTGATATTAAGTTAAACTGTTCTGCCTCAAACAAAAAAAAAATCCCTAGCAAAGATGAGCAACATTTAGAAATTTATTCATTTACAAGAGAGGAAGTAGATGACAAAAATAAGTCAATTTATTTAAGCTCTCCCATAAGACATTTGAATACAAAACAATCTCTACTTCCTTCCTCTAGAATTCCTTAACTTTTAGTTTTGGTCACACTAGTTAAAAAAAAAAAAAATCTGTGGTTCAAACATCTCCTACTTTAATAGTTCTTTAATTTTCAACTTAAAAGTAATCTATACACTATGTCTGCTAGATTATTAATGAAAAATGATTATATAAGTTATGTAAACAAAAGAAATGGCAAACAAGTAGAATATTCTCAAAAGTATCAGAATAAAAACAAACATCACACACACAAATCCTCATCACAGTTAATTTACAGTTCTTTCTTTCATTAACCTCTCTAGGTCTCAGTTTCTTCATCTATAAAATGAGCTGACCATTTATTAATTAAGGCCCATTTTATCTTCATAATGTCATAAACCTCTGATTTAAAATCCAGGTTATGGTTTGTTCCAGATTAAAGCAGTCTTTGCCTAGCACAATTGCATAATGTAATATATATAGCCAGCTCGTTCTTTACCGAAAGTAAACTGAAATTGAATGTTTGCCAATAAAACACTATAATCATCACATTCTGACTTCCCCATAAAAGGAGAAACACACATATCAATTCTCACTCACAAACTTGGAAATGCATTTACATACCTGCCCCAGGCACCTAAAATTAGTCAATAGCGGGTATAAATCACCGATTATCTACCAGCTGAATTATGGCATGTGGGAAGTTATTACGAAAGTAGAATAGAGAAGTCCTATTTTTGAGCAGAGGTAAAACATAAACAGAAACCTCCAAAGTTTTTGTAGCTGCACAGAAAGTAACATAAATATACATAGTGAAACAATTTCAATACTAATAAAGGGCCCTGAACACACACTTTCTCGCTCTCACTCTCACTCTCGCTCTCTATCTCTCGCTCTCGCTCTCGCTCTCGATCTCTCACTCTCCCTCTCTCCTGGGCCATGGCTCCCTGGAAAACTTCTGCCTGCATCATGTCCCCTTTGCCTGACTACTTCACATGCAGGAATTCTTCAATCCAATCTTGGTTGAAGTCTCTTCTATGTGCTTCCAGAGGTCCCTTAACAACTCAGAACTTTTCATTCAGCCACAGCTCTTATCACCTTGTACTATATGTACAGCTTAATTATTTCTGTCCTTAAAAGGTGTATGTCAGAGAGCCTTTTTGTGTCCATCACTACATCCCTAGCACCTTAGCACAGTTTCAACCACATACTATGCCTTCAACAAATATTGTAAAGATGAATAAATTACCATCATCAAAAAGGGTGAATTAAAGGATCTCAAAGAAAAGAACATTGCTTAGCAAAGAATATGATGGAAGATATTCGAGGAGGGAAAAACGACAAATTAAATTTCAAAAATGAAAAGAGATGGGAGGGGGAAGTAGGTAAGTTATAACTAGGGACTTCCCTGGTGGCGTATTGGTTAAGAATCCACCTGCCAGTGCAGGGGACATGGGTTCGAGCCCTGGTCCAGGAAGATCCCACATGCTGCGGGGCAACTAAGCCAGTGTGCCACAACTACTGAGCCTGTGCTCTAGAGCCTGCAAGCCACAACTACTGAGCCCCTGCGTGCCACAACTACTGAAGCCCTTGTGCCTAGAGCCCGTGCTCCACAACAAAGACAAGCCACTGCTGAGAAGCCCGTGTACCACAAGGAAGAGTAGCCCCTGCTCGCCACAACTAGAGAAAGCCTGCGTGCAGCAACGAAGACCCAACGCAGCCAAACATAAATAAATAAATAATACTTAAAAAAACAGAGCAAATAACTAAGAGCTAGAAGGACATGTCTCATGAGGACACTCATGAGAATTTCCAAAAAGAAAAAAAAAATCAAAGTTAAAAGAGGTAGATGAAAGAGAAAAAAAAAATGTATGCATTAGCTTAGCACACACACACAGGCACCAAAAACAAAAGGCATGAGTGGCATTAGGCAGAATAGCTTCACTGAATGGTGAAGAAGAAACTAATATAATTATTAAGAAAAAAATTCAAAATCTTTGAAAGAACGCCTCTAAGAGTGAATGTGTCCTTTATACGCATTCTGAGGCTTTGCTATAAAAACTACTGTGCACATTTTTTAAACAACTTAGGTGACATAACAAAAAACAAGACTTCCAGCCACATCACCTATTTGTATTTCCAACATTGTATTTCTAAAGCACTCCAAGGAGAGAGTGGGCAAAAGAGAGTGTTATAAATGCTATCCTTTATCACTCATTTTAAGGGTTCTACCTAGAACTACAAACAAAGAAGAAACCAATGTTACAGTTTAAATTTGTTGTGGGTAGTTAGTTATTGATTATTTAGTTCTGATTTTCAAGGGAAGATATATGTGAAGATTTGAAAAAAAAATATGAAGTAATTACTCAAAGTTATAAATGTTGGCATCGTATGCTATGGAACATGGGACACTGGGTATGTAAAATGTCACAATACGTGCAATAATTACAGAAACATGGTACTCATTTTCACAGTAAAATGTATAACACAAGTAGAACAACAACTTGATCAAAAGCATAGATATCCATGGAGAGAAAAGGCTAGAGAGAAAAGGATTAGAACCTCTCAAAACTGCAATCCTGCAAACCATCATTGGAAGGAAATTCCAGGCTCAGCAACCAGGACAGATCTTTGAGATTACAGTTCCAAGAATTAGGTAGATGTGCTTGCAGGGTATAAGAATGTTTTGAGCTAAAAGCAATTGAGAATGAGCAGACTCAGGAAAAGCTCTTTACTTCCCCTTACTATCTAAAAACAGAGTATCCTAAATTTATACAGGAAATTTTTGTTTGGAAAAGTGTCTCCCTACCAGGAAGAGAACTGCTCCTGGAGACAACTCTTACCACCTGAGAAACTCATCTGCATAAAATACAGCCCTTATTCATCACACATTGTTGGTCGGTTGCAGCCAAGAATTCCTAGGGTGATTCCAGCTCCTCATAACTCCTAAATACTTTTGAGTCCTAGAAAAGAGAGAGCTAGGTAAGCAGGGGTGGGGGGGTGGAGGAAAGAGCACGTACTATACAAGAACAATGGGTAAAAATAAAGATTTTCTCATGCTTGGGAGTGCTGGTCCAAAACATTTTACCCCCTCTCTTCCGGATCTGGGTATTACTATCCACCCAGTTGCCCTGGACAGAAACTTAGGATTTATCCTTGCTTGTAACCTCCCCCATTCCCCAAATAGTCACTAAGTCTGCTCCATGCCATTGAAATCCACCTCCTCAACTTTCCATTTCCTGCAGGTGAGGCCATTATCATGTCTTGCCAAGACAGTAACTCCCTAAAAATGAATTCTTCCTTTCCTCTAATCCATCCTTTCTATATCTGCCAGAGTGATTTTTCTAAAACATAGTCATGCTATTTCCATGTTCACAGCAGCCCAATCAATAATGTCACTCCTTTATCACCACAATTTTTCATCCTTCTGACTCCTAACCCTCCATTAACAACCAGTTCATTTAACTCAGGCTTCTCTGACATCCCCAAGCACACTTGATACTAAATTCTAAACAGTTGAATACATAATAGACACATATTTACTTCCCTATACATGTGAATATAAAAGAAAAAGTGGGTCAAGAAAATTAAGGCCTACTCAGTGCTCTGTATTAGGATTGACTGGTGGGCAAAAGTATCCTTTAAATACTACTATAACTAAACATTTAATTCTCTATAATTTTACTTCATAAGATTGCATACAGAATCTTAAGAGAATTAATATTGATGGAGAACCAAGAAAGTACTTATTTCCTCCAGTAGCAAGAAGCATCCGTTAACAAGGAAACAAGATAAGTTGTAATTAATAGCAAGGAGAGTATTATCATTTTAATGATCTTTCCACTATAGTTTTATTAAACAAAGAAACCAAGGAACTATATACATTTTATGCTAACACACATATGTACACACAACAGAGTTGCTTAACAGTTACTGATGGTTTGTAGGTTGCTTCACATAATTAAGACACTCATATAAAAAAAACCAGACATATGAAGGTGCCAGGTGGAAAGTAAGGTAGGACTGATATTACAAATCATTCTAATTTACTGCTGGGAACAGCGCTGTTTCAGATTGTGGAAGAGCTGTGTAACACAACACTAAATACAAGTTTGTAATCATAGTGTACTGATGTAATGATTTATGCACTTTTTATGAGGATCCCATGAAATCTTGGCTTCAAATGCCAGGGTTTTAAAGTGATATACTCTTGTTAGCAATCTCAGCCTCATCCACGTGAGTCCACTTATAGTAAGAAGACTAGCTGTGATAGCCATCTAAGTACCATCTGAAAAAGGGAAAATAGTTTAAGAAAAGTTTAACTGTATATTTAATACTATTATCATGGAACTACAAAATGAAGGGTATACACACACGTGTGCATGTGCACACACACACACACACACGCACACATACTTGCCTAATCTAATCTAATAATCAATTGTTCCACAAACTGTGGCAAAACTCCCTCAAGAGGAGCCCAAAGAGGAGCATTAAAGCAAAGGAATATGCATGCTAACTGCCTGATATAGCATAGAATGGTGAACTTATCAATTTGAGAATTTTAGGGCATGTTAAAAATCTACAATAAAGCTAGAAAAAAAACATCTATAGCTAAAACCCCAGAACACTAAGGTTTAATGGGAACACCAAGGTGACAAAATGATTTATCTGTCATCTTTTAAAAATGCAGTGAAAATGCTTAAATGGTATCATTAGCTTGGAGATAATTTTATTTCCTCAAAACACCCTGAAATGACCAATCCCGAAAACAGAAGTTTCATCTCCATGACAAAGACTGATCTAAAACAGCTCTGATAATATGAAAAAGTAGAGCACATTCATGCTGAGAGGTAAAATAGCTTCCAGTCTTTAGCCTCTTCACTATAGCCTCAAAAAAAAAAAAAAAAGAAAAAAAAAAGACAGCAATTAATGCCAACTGTGCTACAGGAATTTGGCAAATACTAACTAAATGAAAAAAACATTTAGCAGCTGTTCAGGGAGTAACAGCTTCCTCTTCTAGGGTGAAGCTGAGGTAAAAGGTCAGGTTTCTTAAGTCTTTACAAACATTCCACTCCTTTCACTTAATATCTTAAAATATCAATAATAGATGAACGTGTCCAAAATAAACACAGTAACTATAACATTTATTAAAATTAACACTATGCTATGGTTTCAATTCATGAAGTATCAACAAAAGTAGTAGTCAACAATAACAAATTAATTATGGGGGATCAAAGAAAAATTAGTTTATCTCTTTTCTTTTTTCCTATTCTTTCTTCTTTTTATTTATTTATTTATTATTATTATTTTTTAATAAAGTCAAGTGGCATAACAAGCTTTCCTAGAAAAATGATTCCAGGAGAACTACTTTTGTTCAACATCATAATGGGCCACTACTTTCTACAGAGAATGTTTTCTTTCTGAAAGCTTCTCTTCTACTTTCCCGCTGACTACCTACCAGCTAGCATTGTTAGAGAAAAGGAGGAGATGAAGGATTAAAGTCTCTAACCTTCCCCCAGCAGCTAGTACTTAAAATAGACTCTCTCTAAAGTGAATGGTTGCTGTCTTTCCTATGGTGACCAGATTTACAAAATGAGAAAAAAAAAAAAAAAAGAGAACAAATGAAGAGGGATAAACATAGATTCTCTAGACAGATTTTTTTTCAGAATAATAGGCTGAATGGGAAAAAATCTATACAGGAAAAAAGAGTCCCAGGATGACACTGGAAAATGTGGTATCTGATCACCCTGGGCAACGAGGGACTCACAACATGTGAGCAATTTTAAGCATGAATAAACATAAACATAGAGATAGGCCCGCCATGGCTAAAGTTAGATTTAAATACTTATTTCATCATGGCCCTCACACCTCTTCTAAAACCTTTAGTCTTCCTTTACCCTATCAATTAATTTTTATTTCCTTAGTATCTTTAAAAATATGCAGGGCAAACATGGCCTTGTCTTCCAACTCTCAAGGCACACATTTAGAGCATTTTTTACTTGCTATTTTTAGACCTGCCAGATTTATAAGCATTTAGTAAACACTTAATGATTGGTTAATTGAAAACATAACACAATTATATTTCATCTTCCTCCAAAAACTTTAAAATAGAATTAATAAAGAGCATAAGGGAGATGATTAATTCACAATGTTTCTAGTACTCCTGCTTCCCTCTGAAGAGGCCAGAACATGCCACTCCCAAATATGCCACTTTGGCATACTGATTGTTTTGAGCTGAAGGCAATCAGGTCTCTGCCTTCCCCCCTTTCTGTTTAAAAGCGGGACATAAGTGTCCATTTGTAACGGTGTCTCCCTCTCCCTTGCCAGGAAGAGAACTACTCTGGAGACAGCTCTTAGCACCAGAGCAGACTCTTATCTGCATGATAAACCTGCTCAATAACCATTATTTTACAATACAATTCCTCCCCTCATCTTCCTATAACTTATCTCCCTCCCCCAGTTGTTTTAAATCCTTTCTCCTTTGCCTAACCTAAGATGATATATGACTCAAATTCTGACTCCTAGAATCACATGCCTGTGCAAGCTCCCTGTACAAACGTGTGTACATATGCATGTAATTATTTTTTTCTCTCTTGTTATTTTGTCAGTTTAATTTGCAGGGCCCTCAGCCACTGAACCTAGGGGAGTAAAGAAAAAAAGTTTTCTCCTCCTCCCCTATACCTCTTTCATAAAGTGTCCTGTACATTACCAGATTTCCACTTTGAGAGAGCTATTAATTTCTTTATTTTTCCTAAAACCTAAGAAACTCATGAGTTACTTGAGATTGATGACAAATCAAAACTTATAATATTTAAAAATTCACAATGTTTTGAAAAAATGAACTTGAGATTGAATTCCTCCTATTAGTGAGACAGGAGGGAAGGGCACCACCTTTAAAAGAATGACATAGCCATTGAGGATATGACAATAAGCTGGTTAGAACCAATGAGGCCCAAGATGGCAGAAGATTCAAACTCCCAGTAGACCCTGAGCCTCATTATGAGCTCACTGTAACACATTAGCATATGCTAAGTGACACGCTCACAGGTGCCACGACAGTTCTGAGGCTCACCATAAAAGGCCAAAAAGTGGGCTGTGGCCCTATTCCTGGAAATCCCCACCCCTTCCCCCAAAAAGCTGGAATAATCCTCCTACTCATTAGCCTATGAAATTACCCAGCCCATAAAAACTAACCACCTCCACAGCACGGGGCCACTCTCACCTTCTGAGATGGACTGCATTCTGCCTATGGAATTTGTATCTCTCTCGATAAACCTGCTGTCACCTTACTATGGCTCGCTCTTGAATTCTTTCCTGTACGAAGCCAAGAAATCTTACTTGGTGGCCCGTCCCAGGAACTCGCCCAAGACCTGTGACACGACCATCCTTTCACACCCCATTTTCCTGCAACATTAGCACCTAATAAAAGTTAAATGGTGAAAACAAAGATGAAAATGTAAAATATATCAAGAAACTTGGAAGGCAACTTATATTGAAGCTAAATTTAAAGAGAACATTCTACTTTCTAATTTAAAGGTTATTTTATGACATCACAAATTCTGAACTTATCTGTCCTCAGAAAATTTTGTTTGTCTGGCGACTTGTTTCTTAAAAAATAGTACCTGAATGATTTTAGGTGAGTTATTCACTTTCCAATGGGTCCAGTTCTCTCTGTACAGTCCTGTTTGTTTTATGTTACTTGCCTACCCACTGAAGCATTTGCCTATGTAACCACTGGCTTTTTAATAACCAAGTCATTTGAGCTTTCTTCCCATTTTCAGTTTCCAAATATTACAGTGTAAGTATAAAAAATTATATAAATATGATACTTCATCCTGACCACCAAATTAGCATATTAGACACGCTTTATTTGAATTTCAAATTGTTAATGCACTAAAGATGATTCCAGGGACTTCCCTGGTGGTCCAGTGGTAAAGAATCCACATTCCAGTGCAGGGGACGTGGGTTGGATCCCTGGTCAGGGAACTAAGATCCCACATGCCGCGGGGCAACTAAGCCCACACACCACAACTACTGAGCTTGCGTGTCTCAACAAGAGAGTCGGCATGCCACAAACTACAGAGCCCACGCATCCTGGAGCCCACACGCCGCAGCTAGAGAGAAGCCAGCACACCACAACGAACAGCCTGCACCTCAAAGAAAAGAAAACTGATTCCATTAAGTGGTGAACCTCAACAGTAAATTCAGAAATCTGATATAAAGAGAAACTTGCCTTTAGTAATGTAACAAAAACATTTTTTTAATGTTTACCGTACATTCTTTCACTGTTGATGGCAATAAATATTGGTATAATTTTGTTACTCTATTGAGGTAAAATTTACATGCAACAAAATGCATCCCCTTTAAGTGCATTGTTAGATAAATTGTGATAAAGGTATTGAAGGGTACCAGAATATGCCACCCCAAAATATTCCTCTTTAGCATATGGATTATTTTTAGCTAAAGGCCATTGAGAATCAGCAGAGTAAAAGCTCTAAAAACAGGGCACAAGTTTTCCTTTTGTAAAGGAAATTTATATTTATAAGGAAATTTTCCATTTGCAAAATGTGTGTCCCTCTCCCATACAGAGGAAGAGGAGAATTCTTAGCAACTCTTACTAAAGGAGAAGGCAGGAATTTAAATCTGCATAACAAACATCATGAGACAACCCTTGTTTAACATACTTTTCCTTGTTACCTTCCCATAATCTTCTTTCCCCACCCAGAAGCCCAAACCTCTTTTCCTTTGTGTAGCCTAAGGTGGTATACAAGCCCAAGTTCTAACCACCCCTTTGGGTTACTCATCACTGGGTCTTTCCATGCATATATGCGTGATGTACATGTTAATAAATTTTTTGTTTGTTTTTCTCCTGTTAACCTATCTTTTGCCAGTCTAATTTATAGGGCCCCAGACAGAGAACCTAATATGTGTAGAGGAAAAATATTTTTTTCCTCCCCAACCAAATTCACCCTTGCAACTACCACAACATTTAATATACAGAACATTTTCATCATCCTAAGAAGTTCTTTTATATCCTTTTATACTTAATTCCTCTCTCCACCCCACCTCTGGCTCTAGTCAATGGGTATTAAATTTTGGCAAATGATTTTTCCTTGTCTATTGAGATGATCAGATGGCTTTTTATCATTTATTCTCTAAATATATAAAGTACATTGATTTTCAAATGTTAAAACAAACTTACATTTGTGGAATAATGCCTATTTGTCAGGATGTATTTTTTTTTATGTATTACTAGATACAATTTGGTATATTGCTAAGGATATTTGTGTCTACGTTTATTTTTTT
Organism: Globicephala melas; assembly: GCF_963455315.2. Lineage (NCBI taxonomy): Eukaryota > Metazoa > Chordata > Mammalia > Artiodactyla > Delphinidae > Globicephala > Globicephala melas. The sequence continues at coordinate 91,558,640 of NC_083317.1, forward strand.
CTCTTCTCGTAAATCATTTTATTTGCCTCACTTTAGTATTAGTGTAACCAAGGAGGACCTTTCAGGGCTTTCCCAGGACAGACTCCTCCCCCATATCCTCTGCTTTAGCTCCTCTCCGGAGTACCTAGATAACAGTATCTGATGCACATTTTCCAAGTTGTTTTATAGTTGCTAAAACCCTCACCAAATGGAAGATGCTAACTACTTGATGACCATGAGGATGTAGCCCCAGGCCTACTGGAGCCTGAGGATTGATAATGTTAACCCATGTGACACCACACTGTTACCTCATCATCAACTAATCAGAGAATTGTGAATGAGCTGATCACATACCCTGTGACTCCCCTCTCTCAACTGGTCCTTAAAAGTGCTTTCCTGAAACCCATAGGAGAGTTTGAGTGTTTTGAGCACTAGCTGCCCAGGACTCCTTGCTTGGTGCCCTTGCAATAAATGTTACTTCACCACAACCCAATATCAGTACATTGGCTTTACTGCTCATGAGAGAGTGGACCCAAGTTTGGTTTGGTAACATTAAGGTAATAATGGCCTCATAATATTGGTGGGCATGTTTTCCCTCTTCCCTTATTCTTTGAGAAGACTTAGTTAGGACTGGTATTATTTTTCTTAAATGTTTGATAAAATTTGCCAGTGAAGCAAGCTGGGCCTGGAATTTCCTTTGTGGAATGGTTTTAAACTATAAATTAATTTTCCTTAACTGTAATAGGGCTATTAAGATTTTCTTTCTCTTCTTGAGTCATTTTTTATAATAAGTGTCCTTCAAAGAATTTGTCCATTTCATCTAAGTTGTTGAATGAATTGACATAAAGTTGTTCATAATATTCACTTATCTTTTTAATGTCTATAGAATCTGTAGTGATATCCCCTCATTCATTTCTGATAATAGCAATTTGTACCTTCCTTTTTGTGATCAGACTAGTTATAGCTTTATCAATATTTTTAAAATAGTTATTTTTACATTGTTTTTCTCTATTGTTTGACAGTTTTCTATTCTGTTGAATTCTATTCATATCTTTATTATTTACTCCTTGTAGTTACTTTGGATTTTAGAAGTCTACAACATTGATTTTAGCTGCCTTTTATTTTTTTCTAATAAAGCATTAAAGCCATAAATTCCTTCTAACCTCTGATTTACCTGCATCTCACAAATTATGACAAGTTTGTATGTTCAATATAGTTTAGTTTAAGATATTTTCTAATTTCACTTGTAATTTATTCTTTAATCCAGGCTTATTTAGAAGTATACTAAGTTCCAAAAAGTTGGAGATTTTCCAAATAGCTTTCTGTTATTGATTTCTGTTTAATTCTGTTGATGTCAAAGAATATACTCTGCAATTTCAATTTTTAAACTTTATTGAGACTTGTTTTATGGTCCTGCACAAGGTCTGTATTGGTAAATATTCTATGTGCATTGAAAAAGAATATGTAATTTGATTCTTGATTGCAGTGTTGTAAATATTTTGTCTATTTTTAGTATCAGTTACTGAGAGAGAGATCTTAGTATCTTCAAATATAATTGTGGATTATTTTTCTCTTTTTAGTTCTACAAGTTTTACTTTATGTATTTTGAAGCTTTATTATTAGTTGAAAACACATTTAGGATTTTTATGCCCTTTGTTATTATAAAATGGCCCTCCTTTTACTTTGAAAGTTTCTTGTTCTAAATTCTACTTTATCTGATATTAATTTAGTGTTTTCATAATATCTTTTTCCATTATTTACTTAATATGTTTTTGCCTTTAAAGTGAATCTCTCTCAAATAGGATAAAACGGGACTGCTTTCTTTTTCTTTCAATCCAGATTAATAGTCTTTTCCTTCTAATTGTAGTATTAGGCTACATGAATGTAATTATCAACATAGTTGGAGTTAATTCTACCATTTTGTTATTTGTTTTCAATTTGTTGCATTTGTCTTTTTTTCTTCTTTTTCTTCCTGATTTTCGATTGAGTCTGTATGTCTTAGTATTCAAATTCAGCTGTAGTATTTGCTTATTAGCCATTTTTTTCTGTCTCTCAGTTTCTTGGTTTTGCTCTCTCTGATTCTCTTGTGGCTTAAGGTTTTACAATATTCAACTTAAAATTATCACAAGCTACCCTCAAATAATATATAATTTCACATATAAGAAACTGATACCAGCATACTACCATTTCCCCCTCCTGTCCTTTGTGATATGATATTATACATTTATCACTACATGTTATAACCCCCTCCCAAACACTGTTATTATCTTTGCTTTAAATAGTCAATTATTTTTTGTCACTTTTAAATATATTAAAAGTGAGAAAAACATTTTCTTATATTTACCTACATATTTACCATTTTTGTGCTCTTTGTGTAGATCCAAGTTTCATTTTCTTACCACCCGAAAAGTGCCCTTGAACATTTCTTATAATTCCTGTATGCTGGCAATGAGTTTACACATTTTTTGTTTATCTGAAAAAATCTTTACTTAGCTTTCATTCTCAAAAGATATTTTTCCTATATATTGGATTTCTAGGTTGATATGTTTATTTTTCTTTCAGCATCTTAAATGTTTTTCCCTTGCTATCTGGCTTAGATAGTTTGTGACAAGAAATCTATGGGGTTTTTTTATCCTTTCTCTTCTGTATACCATGTGTCTTTTGTGTCTTGCTGGTTTTATTTATTTTCTTTGTCACTCACTTTTTTCTTTGTTTTATTTAATTTTTATGTGACTTGGTGTGATTTTTCTTTGTGTCTATCATGCTTGGAGTTTCTTGAGTTTTTCAGTTTATAATATTCTCCAAATTCTAAACAAATTCTGCCATTAATTGCTATCTTCAAATATTTGTCTCTCCTTTCTTCATTCTTCTTTCATCTGGTACTCTATACATATGTTATAAATAAACACATAGATTAGATATAGATACAGATATACAGGTATAGATATAGATATTCAGCAAGTCACTGAGGCTCTGTTAATTTTTTCAGTACTTTTTCTTTTGTATTTATTTTTAAATAATTTCTCTTGCTATAACGTTCAGTTAACTAATGGTTTCCTCTGCAGAGTCTATTCTGTTGTAAATCCTGTACAGTGAAATTTTCATTTATAATATTTTGTTTTTTATTTCTAGAAGTTCTATTTGGAACTTCTAACATTTTTAACATTCTAACATTTTTATATCTTCCATTTTTTCCTCATTAGGTTCATGTCTGTCTTTACATCATTGTGCATATATAAATATATAATAGTAACTTTAAAGTTATCTCCTAATTTTATTTTGGGTCTATTTCTATTCATTAATTTTCTCTTGATTATGAGTCTCAATTTTCTGTTTCTTTGCATGTCTATTAATTTTTGATTGGATGTAGAAGATTTTGACTCTGTGACTTGTATATTGTTGTACTCCTTTAAAGATGTTGGACTTTTGGTGTGCTGTTATTTGTATATCAGCCTGATAATTTTGAGAACGTTCTGTAGTTTTTGAAGGCAACCCTAGAGAAACCTTTACTCTAAAACTACTTTAGCCACACCACTAAGGTATGTGATACTTTTGTAGCTCAGCTGGATGTGCAGTCAATGGGTCTCTCCACTCTTGTTGGTGGGAACATGAGTGATTCCTAGCCCTGTGTGAACTCTGGAAATTGTTCAATTTAGAGCTCTCTGGTAATTGTACTTTCCCAACAGCTGTTCTGTGCACAACATCATGGAATTTCATCCTTTGCACTGATTGTTATTCTGTTAAAGACTTCAAAGTATTCCTTTGCAGATGTCTGGAGCTCTTTCTTTGTTTAGCTCTCTTATCTCCAATATTGTCTCAACACATACTGGTGGCTCATTTTTTCCAAAGTTTAATCTCTATCTTTTCAATTCAGGATATATTTGGGCCCTTCCTCCTTTCATCATATTCTGGAAATTGCTTCTGGGTAGAAATCCAAGGCAGTTATAAGGCTCACCTTACTTGATTCCTTTTTCTCAGGGATCACAATCCTGAGCTCCCTATTGTCCAATATCTGAAAACAACTGTTTTATATATTTCATCCAATTGACTCGTTTTATGTCAGAAGGCAAGTCAAATAGAATTTCCTTCATAGGCAGAGCAGAAATGGTGCAAGCTTTCTGAACAGCAAATGGCAAAATATATCTAAAGTATTAAATAAAAATCATACAATTTGAAATTTCATTCCTAGGAAATTTTCCAAGATGATAATCAGAAAAGTGTGCAAATTAGTTTACATAACAATATTTATCAGTATTGCTTATAATATAAAAATATAAGCAATCAAATGCTAATAGGAGATTTTTAAAAATAAAATAAGTTGTAAAATAGTAAAGTAGAATAATCTGCAACTGTTAATGCAGAACTATTCATTGACTTACAAAATGTTTTAACACATTGTTGTGGTATATTTTTATCAAGATATATCATGCATGCTAAACATATTAAAATAACTATTGCTACATTACATAATTATTGGTTATCATCTAATTTCTTCCTTGCATCCTTCTTGACTTTTGATATTTTAAAACAAATTATGTATTACTTAATTAATCAAAGAAAGAAAGCATTTATTTACTATTTTAAGAGAAAAAAGCCTTATTTATAATTCTTGACTGTTCTTTATATTAAATTAGAAAGATAAAAGACAAGAGATTCTAAACTGTGCTTTCAAAAACTGCCAAAGAGATCCATAGAGTTTATCTATAATTTATGTCTCTGATTTTTCTAAATGGAATCTGAGCTTGTTAGTGTTGGCAAATAGCTAACTTAAACATATTTATATGTGCATAAATAGGTATTTAATAAGTATTTGGTAAATTTAATTAATAAGAAAGAAATTTTTGTAAACTTTAATAAGAATTCCTAAAAGGGACCTAGGACGAAAAACTGTCATATAAGTTAAAAGCTATAAAACTTGGATGTTCTGTTGGGCAGGAGGGTGGCTATAAATGTCACACAGCAGATATTTCACAGCTTGTTTCTTATAAACCCATACTTTTACAAAGAATAATGCAAGTGTCTTAGCCACCACATTGATTTGGGGGATTTTAGTTAGAAAAGGGAAACAGCAGGACAATTCTGGTTGAGCTATGGAAGAAAGCAGACAACAAGAAGCCACCTAAGGAAAAACTGTCACTCTCTAGAGACCTAGCAAAATTTTTTAAAATGAGCTTAACATTTCCTGTTCTTTAGAAAACAAATAAAGAATATCTTCTTAGGGCTTCCCTGGTGGCGCAGTGGTTGAGTCCACCTGCCGATGCAGGGGACACGGGTTCGTGCCCTGGTCCGGGAAGATCCCACATGCCGTGAAGCGGCTGGGCCCGTGAGCCATGGCTGCTGAGCCTGCGCGTCCGGAGCCTGTGCTCCGCAACGGGAGAGGCCACAACAGTGAGAGGCCCGCGTACCAAAAAAAAAAAAAAAAAAAAAAAAGAGAATATCTTCTTATAATCATTAACAATATATCATCATTAACAAAAATATAGACAGAAAAAATAGAATTTTTAAAAAATTAATTAATTTTTGGTTGTGTTGTGTCTTCGTTTCTGTGCGAGGGCTTTCTCTAGCTGCGGCGAACGGGGGCCACTCTTCATTGCGGTGCATGGGCCTCTCACCATCGCGGCCTCTCTTCTTGTGGAGCACACGCTCCAGACGCTCAGGCTCAGTAGTTGTGGCTCACGGGCCCAGTTGCTCTGCGGCATGTGGGATCTTCCCAGAACAGGGCTTGAACCCGTGTTCCCTGCATTGGCAGGCAGATTCTCAACCATTGCACCACCAGGGAAGCCCCCAAAATAGAATTTAAATAACAAATGATTCTGTTCTCAGAAGTATACTGTATTCACTTTTAAATGTGTATGTTAGAGAGAAAGAGAGGGAAGGGACAGTTATATGGGTAGATATGATATAGATGTATAGAGAGATAGAGATACACATAACAGTCACTGGTGTAGGCAGGAATAGAGATATAAATTCTAGTAATGCATAAAACATTTTGAAATATGGTTTATTTTTGGTTAAAATTATACAGTGGATATCATTCTATTGACATCTTTTCGATGGAATACATCTTTTTAGTCAGAAAAATGTGGATTTAGGTCCCAGCCACTACTTATTCCCCATGTGACCCTAAGCAAATTAATCCACTTCTCTGCACCTTAGTATTTTCTTCATTAAAATGGAGAAAATAACTGAACCTCCACATGGGGCTGAGGTGATAGTTCCATGTGGAACTATCAAGGGCCTTGGTCTTAAAAGGCTCTGAACAAACTTTGACTATAATAATGATTATTGGTTTTGTTTTATTGTTATTATAAGATTTACAGACTACTGTGATACAGTTTTTGGAAGGTTTTCCCAAGACAAAATGATCCTCTCTTATCTATTCCCCAAATCTACAGGAGTGGAGCATTTTGTTCTGTATAATACAGCTCACTCCACAGGTTACAGTTGATTGGACCAGTATGTATGTAAAGCTCCAGCTAGGGAGAGCAGAGATTTTGCCTCCTGGAAATTTGAAAGAGAATTAAGGTAATTATTGTAATATGTAAAACCAGGTGCTATATACACAGCCATTTCAGCCATGAGGCCAAGGACCATAGAACAGTTATTCCCAGAAGGGAGAATAATGAAGCTGATTTGTAGGAAGAAAGAGAGATAAAAGACAAAGAGAGAAATTAGTTTGGATTACTCATGGCCTTTTGTAGTTTCAGTCTTTCAGAAGACCTAGCCTTTAGATTCCATGATACAGTGACTTAAACTTATGTACCAGGCTATTTGGATTCTTCTTTAATTCACAAAGAAATTGTTCAAGAGCCTGTTCTGTAAACTCTCAGATCCTTTAGCCTGACCAGTGATAGTGATATTAATTAGAGGGAGTGTAAGAGAACATTGGGTGAAGGAATTGATGAACGGCTTTCTTTGTAGAGAGCAATTGCTGTGTTGTGACACTAATCCATCTTTTGGGGGAAAGATTGGGAGAATGGTAACTCTGAATCACGAGCCTGAGTAGAGGGACTTGAGTGGGACCATGTGGAAAGTTTTAGAATGTACAATGCATTTGCTACCACTGGAAGGTAAAACTGGAAACATCCTGGCTCATATCTTATAAGGCTTAATGTACAGAAAATCCCAATCTAGAAGCCTGGATTACTTTAATATTAGACAGGCCAGATATGGTAGGCAGTATAATGGCCCCCAAAGATATCCAAGTTCTAATCACTTGAACTTTTGTGTACTTATTATGTTACGTGACAAAAGGGAATTAAGGTTGTACATGCAATTAAAGTTACTAATCAGGTGACCCTGAGATGGAGAGATTACCCTGAATTATCTTGATGGGCCCAATCTAATAACATGAGTCCTTAAAAGCAGAAGAGGAACAGACAGAAAAGAGGGTCATAGGGATGCGATATGAAAAAGACTTGATCTGCTATTGTTTATGTTTCAGTTGGAGGAAGGGGACACAAGCCAATGAATGCAAGTGGCCTCTAGAAGTTGGAAAAGGTAGATTCTTCCTCAGGCTTCCAGAAAGGAACACAATCCTGTAGACACCTCAGTCTTAACCCAGGGAGGTCCACGTTGGACTTCTGATCTATAGAACTGTAAGACAATGAATTTGTTTTAAGCCATCAAGTTCTTGTTAATTTGCTATAGCAACAATAGAAAGCAAATACTCCAGTGTATTCTAATTACTAAATTGAAATTATGTTTGTGATTTAAGATGACTATAGGGACTCTTCTATCCTGTGGGAGTGAAAAGAAAAGCTAGGATTTTCATCCAAGAAAGGAAAAGACCAAATCCATAAAGTTTAAAGGTGCAATGAAGAACAACAGTAAATTTAGGTTGTGAACATACCATGAATAATTATTGTTCAATCTGCTAGTTATAATATGTGTGCTTTCATTAATTCCTTAATTCATTTAGGCTAAAGTTAATTTGAATTTGGTTTTGTTACTTATAACCAAACAGTTTTAATGACTAAAAACTGTTAAGGATAATTATCTTAACAACAGGTACAAATGGCCTCAGGCAAGGCTGTTGAACACCACAGTCCTAGAATAGGAACAGTACTAGGGCTTCTTTTTTTTTAACGAGAAGAAATCATAAAACATGCTATAAAAAAACACCTCCTTTCATCCTTAACAAAAGTGTCAAGAAAGTCAACACTATTTTATACACTGAGAAACTGAGGTTCAAAAAAGTTAAGTAACTTTGTCAAGGTCCTAAGTGATAGAACTGACATTCAAATCCCAGTCTTTCTGATATTAGAGCTCTATTATAGCATTCATTCACTCAGCAAATGTTTACTGATTAATTACTTTGTACCCGACACTGTGATATCTAGCTTGCTCACATTTAATAAGGCCTCGTTTTGTACCAAGTAATTTACATATATTAATTCATGTAATCTTTGTTCTATTATTCTAATTGTTCTAATTATGGTGTCCATTTTACAGATGACACCCAGAAAGGATAAGAAGCTTGCCTAAGATTTTGCAAATGACTGAGCTAGGATTCAAACCAGCCAGTGTGGTTCTTTGTGACTCAGCCATTTATCTCTGCTGCTGCCTGTCCTAGGTGCTGAATATCTAGATAAAGTCTACTCTCACAAAGGAAACAAACAAACAAATATTCATTGTAATAGGGTAACATAAGACAAGGGCAACATGTGATGTGAAAGAATAACAAGATGTCAAAAGATTTTTAGGGAAATAACATTTAAAACAGAGAGAGAAAATGTGAGGAGCCAGCCACAGGAATGTTTGAAGGGTAGTGTGGGGAGCATACTGGGCAGTATGAGAGACGGCCTAGAGATAGAAAAGAACTCGGCCCTTCCTTTTAATTGAAGGAAGGCCACTCTGCCTGAAGCAAAGGCTTACTTAAACAGGATTAAACAATGAGAACTGCAGTGAGAAATGGATAGATTTAATATTGGTTTTATGGTTCTTCATTACTTGAAATAAAATTTCCCCACAAAATTAATAGTAAGAATTATTAATCAAAAAACCTTATTTTCAAAATGAATTATGCATGTCTAATAAAAGAAATCAACTGTCTTCCATTTATTTTTGTTGGAGGAAAACCATTGTTATTTGGTCCCATAAGCGACCAAAGCACAGACATTACTGAGTGGTTCCTATTCCTGTTGCAGATCCAAAGGCCTCTATTGCATAAATAATAACGGTAGCTCACAAAGTCAATTCACTCTTAATTTACTGATTATCTGGTCAGTTTTAGCTCATGGTAAATAAACTAAATTAACCTTATCATTTTCGTTTTTGGTTATAAGTTAATTACGTTGATGCATGATATATAGGCTATTGCAAATATCTACAGGTGGACATGATAACCCTTAACAATATAATTCAGAAAGAAATCAATCATATCCTCTCATACATTTGGAATGTGATATATTGCATATTTCAAAAGCTTGCTTTATTTAATTATATTTAGACATACTACTTAAATTCATAGCCAAAATCAGAATTTTGCTCAGAAATTTTGTGGAAAGGAATGAATTAACATAATATTCTTTTGTTTTTAAGGGTATACACTTAGAGTGCCTACTTCACATGAATTCATTAAAAATAAAACCAAATAGTAATCCCTTATAAAAACTAATATTTAATAAATTAAAATATTGAGTTCCCTACACAGAAATTTTTCCAGTTATAATTTTAATGTAATTGATATTGCAAATAAATGATGTATCACAAAACAAAATTATATGCAATTACAATCATAAAAAAGAGTAAGAAATAATTAGTTTATGAAACTCAATCTGACTAATAATTCACTTAAATTAGTACATGATGACTCCTCTCTATCTCTGATCCCCAAGAATAATAGGTGTGAAACATGGAAAAATGAATCCACCTGGCTTATACAGCATGCTAAGAATCAGTAAATTTTTAACTTATATTAACTAAATTTAAAGTTTATTTTACAGAAATCACCAAATATGTACTGGCCTCCTCAAAGATTAAAAAAATAAATTTCAAAAAAGGCAGATTCTAAAATGATATTGCAAAAAGAATAATTTGGGTTACAGAGAAAATTTTATCAATTTTCTTTCCTGATGATAAAGAAGAACAGAGGCATGTGAGAATGGGATTGTTCTTATATTTACTAGATGGACATACTATTGGTTAAAGATGATGTTCATGTATCATTTCATTTTTCCAAAGTAATACGTATAAAATCTGTTCACTAATACATTCCTAGGTGTTAAACATTTCTGAAACAATCTATGTTTTAAAATATTGGAATAATATATGTTGCTGTATATTTGGGTTCGATGGTCTTTTGTAAATTTGCCCTCTAGGAATACTGCAGCCTTATATTCCGGCAAGGAATATAAAGAATTTGCTTAACAAGAATTTGGGTTGGCAGAGAATCCTTCGAATGAAACATTTTAATTAGGGTCTCTCAATAATAAAAACTATAAGGATTTTTTTTTTTTTAAGGAAAAGGAGTTGTATTTTCTCTGTTTTTACACACACACACAAAAGAGAGAAAACCAAGACACTTGAGAGGAAGAGCAAAGCTAGTTTTAAATTACATCTACTTTCATGGCAGGAAATTCTTCCAAAAGTATGCATTTATAAAGATACAAACTACTTTAATCTTTTACATCCTCTTAACAGCTTTAGCAGAAATTACTTTCATAAAGTACACATATTTGTTATAATTAAGTGAAAAGACAGGGACACAGGAATTCTGTGTGTTTTTCGCTTTCTTTTTTTATCCTATTATTTGGAAAAAATTCTGTCTTTCCACTGTAAATAGATCAAGAAAAAAAAATACTAAATACTTTTGATAAAGAAACAGGGACTAAAATTAAATTGCCAGAAAAACAAAATAAAAGAGTCCACACTGTACATTCTTCAACCATGCAGACCATCAATTCTCTCCCCATATCCTCAAAGTGCCCACAGTGATACCCTTGGTTGAGCATCTGAGAACAAAATGCAACATCCACACCTCCCTGCCTTTGCACCTATATTTCTCTGCACCGAAGATACACCTACATCTGCCACAGATAAATATATCCACAGACACATGATACACCACATATCAGGTCACTCCTCTGAGCCGCTTTTCTCTGGCATCCTCCCTCATCCCTGACCCCAGCGCCTGCCTGGGGCTGTACGTTCCTCTCACGGTGATGCAGTTCAGCTGTGGGCAGAAGTTACAAATGTCTATGCAGGAGCCAGAGCAGCCCTGGCAAACTTTATATTTGGCCTAGAAGGTGTTGTTTTCATTTTAAACTGGTCCAATATTTTTATTACATGATCTACCATAAAATTCCAGATTTCCAACTTTGCTGGAGAAAAAAATGATCTGCCACATTTTCACACTCAGAAATACTTTGGATCAGAGCAGCTCCCGTGCAATAGGCAGGACCTGTCAGGTTCACCACCCTCTCCATCTCCCCTGGGTCTATCAGCTTTCACATAGTGTTATATCTACAGTATGTGTGTGTGTGTGTGTGTGTGTGTGTGTGTGTGTGCGCGTGCACGCGCGCACGCACGCATTTTTACCATGGAGAACTATTTCTCTGTACCTAGTCCACTCATCTTATTTTTGTCAACATACCCTGTATATTATTTGACATTGATACCCACCCCCCGCACCCCCAGACTGTGGGAACATGAACATCACAGAAACTTTAAATACATACATCATGTATTACTACCATTACCTTCATTATTGCAACCAGTTTTAACCATGACTTCTTCATTACTTCACTTCATTTTCAGTGCAACCAAAAATACCTATTTAGGGGTTTCCCTGGTGGCGCAGTGGTTGAGAGTCTGCCTGCTGATGCAGGGGAAACGAGTTCGTGCCCCGGTCCGGGAAGATTCCACATGCCGCGGAGCGGCTGGGCCCGTGAGCCATGGCTGCTGAGCCTGCGCGTCCAGAGCCTGTGCTCCGCAATGGGAGAGGTCACAACAGTGAGAGGCCTGCGTACCGCAAAAAACAAAAAACTATTTATCCTCTTCCCAGCTGTTCTTCTTCTGTTTAATGTGTTAAACATGTGATGACCAAAATAGAGGCTGTCAGAACGTAAAGCTATTGATAATTCTCAGTCTGGTTAATAAATCCATTTATAAAGAAATTAGTAAATAGTATCCCACGTTCTTACCTTCCTTCCAGATAATTTGCTCCCCGCCCAGGATTGAACACAGAAGGCGCAGAGAAGCACCAGAAGCTCTAGCATAAGCTTCTGGAGTCAGCTGACAACCACAGGGTCCTCTGGGAAGTTAGAATTTGGTATAATTGCCTGAAACTCCTCCAGGCCTAACTAGGCTTGATTTCAGTGACTAGTGGGTTCATTTGCTCAGTCTGTCTGATAGCTCACCAGGGGAAAACAGGCTTTTCATCACTTGTTAAATGAGAAATGTTACGTTTTTAAAAAATGTAATCAAACTTTCTCCAGTCTCTGTGAAAGGTACAGGAGAGAGCATGCATTTCTGTTTAAACACTAATGAAAAGAAGAGCAAATGTTACCTGATCATCTACTATATGCCGAGCACTGAACTAGGTGATACACATTTTTTGTATTTTATTGCTCCACCCTGAGCTAGGTATTATTGTTCATATTTCTATAGATAAGGGAGTTGAATCTTCAAGTAAAGGTGAAACAGTGCCTAGTATAATAGGATTAGTAACTTGAAAGCCTGGGATGCAAACCCACATAGGTTCAATGCGAAGTATGTTCTGATTTTACCAAGCTATGCTGTGCCTTCTCCCAGGCATTAAAGCCTTCTCATCCCCAGTCTCCTTAGGGGCCTTAGTTAATGAGCAAATGGGCCATAAATCAGTAGCTGATGAGAAACCTGGAAAGCAGAATCATACTGGAAAGCACCTGAGGATGTTTACCTGGGGAAGAGAAGAAAAAAGACCTAACTGCTGTTTATGAATATTTGAGGGATGAATCAATTGTTTGGGGGCTTAAAGTTCATGCAATTTGGAAAGAGGGGCTTTCTATGAAAATTAATACAAAATTACGAACGCAAAATTAGTTGTTAAAGAGAATATTTAGAATGACAAAAATTTTCAAATTTAAAAAATGTGAACATGTACCACATTTATTTAAAAATCCAGAAAAATAATATAATACTATTTTTTATTCATTAACTGTATGGCACACCTTTATAGCACACTTTTCCCTGTATTTTTTGCTCTGTGTTCGTGATTGCCTCTTTGATCACTTTATGGCAAAGATTTTGTAATATCTTCTACAGAGAGAATAGACAGAAAATTAGCTTTTTTGGCATGGTTGATTGAAATTTGTTTTTTATTAATGATATTTTAGAAAGGTTTCTATCAGTCTCACAAGTCATTATTGAAAATCCTATATAAATGGTTAGGTTTGTTAGCAAATTAGGGAAAATCTCTGTCAAGTTTCTTTCATTTATGAGCTGTCACAGATGAACTCAGTGTTTATATATAGTAATGCTACAATTTTATACACTACAATTACAAGAATTCTGAAGAATTATAGTCTGTGCAATTCCCATAGAAAACAATATATGGTGTTTATAATTGTATATGCCCCATTATAGAGTATATTCCTGAGAACAGAAAATGTAGCTAGAGAAGCTTCCATTGAACAATTTTACACACCTGATGATTAGACAAATCTTGATCAGCTAGCTTCTGACTCCATACATTCAAGCATCCACAACCCACATACTTCTGGCATGAGACATCTTAGGATGTACTCATATTATGAATGGTATGACCTCTGAGTCACCTCAGAGTTATGAGCTCTGGCCATACATCTTTGTGTTCTAACAGAGTGAGCAGTAGCAATTTTCTAGAAACCATTCCTATGTATTGGAGTGGTTATTGATAACTTAGATATACATGAGAATTACTGCAAGCCCCATAAACATCTCCCCCTAAGCCCAAACTAAGTGTATTCCCAGCTGAAGCTCCCCGTAATCAGTTCCAAAACTGCCCCAGCTCCTCTGACATCACGTGACATGAGAGGACATGTAATGGAGAAGTTGGAGTGGGAATAGAGAGTTGTCCTAATTGACTGTGCTTAAAATATCCTAGGTTTGCTAATCTGAAATACATATGGCCTTCAGAACTATTTCTGGGGCTACTCCCAGGGTTTCGGAAGTGGCTCATGCACATGCGGGGCTTGAATCTTAAGCTTTATTGATTTCACAGTAAATCTGCCTCTGTTCAAGGGTTACTGTGTGGATGAGGGACACCTGTGTTTTGTGCTTTTCTGTAGCACATGGGACTATATAGCTTGGGACAAAAATTATAGGCAAGAGGTTTCTGGTTCCATTTTAGAAAGAAATTACTAACAAAAAGAGGTGTCCAACAATATAAAGGGCTGCATCAAAAAGTTGTGAACTCCTGTTAATGAAACTAGTTCAACTGAAAAGTGCTATAATATCTGGAAGGGACGTTCCGAATGAGAGGTCAGGTCTGGAATCCATGCATGATCCTTACAATAAGTCACTGTGATATTTAGCTTTGACACATTAGCTCCTTTTTGCTTATTGTTTATAAGAATTTGGTTGAAAAAAAGAAAGCCAGTACCAAGAACAAATATCTAATAGAGTCAAGAAATTCAGTTATTCAAAGAAATTCAAAATCTTATGTTGAATTGCATTCTTTCTTCTCCTTAATTCAGTGACTCCTTTAAGAAACAAAGAAAAAATAGAAAAAGAAGATGTTTTGCAAAATAAAATCTTAAAAGAAAAGCAGATGGGAATGGAGCTGCTTAGTTTGAAGCAAGGAGTAGAAAACAAAGAAGTTACCTTCGCTCCCTTCTCTTCCCTGTCACCCTTCAGTGACCCTCTTGGACTCCAGCAGAATTTATAATTTAGGGTTTCATGAAAGTCAATGTTCTATCCCATACACCAAGGGCCTCCTTCTGAATCTGTACTATCCATGTGAATTTCTCTATCTGAAACATGTTTATAGCAAAACTTAAAGCAAAGGGACTTTTGTGAAACATCTCACCAGGGTTTCTTAAGCTGGAACACGCATGTTCCAGGGGTCACAGGTAAAGGAAAGAAATAATAGGACCTGCAAGATAAAAGTGGCACGGTTTCCGGGTATATCTGTTTTACTTGATGTTAAGTATATGCAATGGTATTTTTATGTTCAAATAAATACAACAACAAACACAATGTAATATTTACAGAATTTTTGAAGATAAAATACATAACTTCAAAGAAAATTCCAGCTGGCCACAGGCAACTGCTGTTAGGACACCAGGGCCTGCACAGAGAGGTATGTGTTTCATTCATGTCTGCAGTTAGGAGTATTTCAGGGAGAAGCCCTGCATTAAGCTACTAGTTCAGATTGGGCAGGAAAGCTGGAGACATGGCTCCTAATCTCTGCTCCAGAGTGTCTGACTGTCTTAAAGTCAGAGGAAATGGCACCTGTCTCCCGTACTTGGCTGCAAAGATAAAAATCAATCCAAGTGATTTTTATGAAACAACTTCAGAGTCCTTAGCATTTCAAGGGACACTATGGGGTAAAGATGTATAATGGAGCACACAGTCTGTGTCCTTTAAGAGCCTGCAACCTGGTACTGACAACAGAGACCAATCGATGACTAATCCGAAATGGTTATCAGATGAAGGAAGCCCAGGGAGCTTCATTTTGAAGAGCCAATTGCAATCATGAACTTTCTGGGGAATAAAGTTACTATAGAAATATATGGAGCTGTTTTTATTACTGATAGTGAACATGTAGCTATCTGCAATCTGAAGAAAACAAGCTTCCTGATAAGACTATTTTAAAAAGATAAAAATGCATGGGAGCTAGGAAATAATTCTAAAATGCTGATGGACAATGGAGGTAAACTGGGGGGTTGTAAGAAGCTAAAAGCTATGCTCGTAAAATTAAAATCCTAAATGCATTACTCTAAGGAAGGTGATAAAACATTTCTAATCCTCTTTAGAAAGTATTTGTTTTTAATTTTGTTACTATGTACTCATATTGACTTTTACTTTCAAGAGCTTTTGATAAGAATTGCATTATCATATTTTCATATAAGGTGTTTTCAGGAATATATTGCTGAGTACCCTATAATAAAATAACCAACTAAGTAATTCTAAGATTTATTAAGATTGTAGGTGATTTCGTCATTTTATTTGATTCCTGTGGATTATCCAGTCAGTCAATTTGTTTCCCTTTTTCTGGATGTCTGTTTGCTATCTCTAACACTTCTACTAAGGGAAATCAAAAAAAGAAAAAAAAAGCTGAAGTCAAATTTATCAGCTCTAAGTTGGTGCTTTTGTAAAATGTCCACTGACTAAATGCATGGACTAAAATAATATTACCACATTTTACATTATCCATGATGGTTTTCTCCTCAAATATATGAAAAGCCTTGGGATGTTCCAAGGTATGGTTTGCTACTAGGTCACTTAATACCCTGATGCACTGCTAATCACTGACCTGGTTTCAGAAATTCCAGTGCTGGCTTGCAGCAACAAATACTATAAAATGTAAGTATAGAACTGTTAGGGCTAGGAGAAAAGCAGCTTGAATAAGACAAAATCAGGAAGGTCCTAATAAATAGTGGTTAAAAGCAAGTTTGGGAATCTAACGTAACTGGATTAGAAATCAAATTCTGCTGCTTGGGATACCATAGGGTGACCTTGGGCAACTTACTTACGAGTCTCAGTGTCCTCCTTGGTAATACCATATCTCAGATTATTAAAGGAATGATTGAGTGTGTAGGTGTATTCCATTTACACACATATATGTGTGTAAATGGAATAATAATCTTCAGGATAATATTATATATAAGTATTTTCACATGTGTGTATGTATCTACAGGAAAATACTTTGGAAGTGAAATTTCTGGATAAAAAGTATATGCATTTGTATTTTTTATAATGCCCTCCATTGAGGTTATAACAATTTATATTCCTACCATCAATGTATGAGTGCTTATTTCCCCAAACCCTTACCAACACACATATCATAAACTTTAAAATACTTGTCAATATTATAGGTGAAAAAGGTGCTTTCTGAGGTTTAATTTGTACTTTTCTTATTATAATTGAAGTTGGTCACCTTTTAATATGATCAACATATATATGTACATATATATACATATATGGAGAGAGAGAGATTTTATCTATCTACCATCTATCTATATTACTGAGGTGCACATACTATTCTATACAGTAAAGACATATATTATCTACTATCTATGGGCATATATTTTGTTATGAATAGGATAATTAATAGGCCCAATGTTTGTTTTAATAATTTAAGGGTCTAAATATCTGTTTGGGTTGAATGTGAAAATCATATGTTGAAGTCCTAACCCTCAGTACCTCAGAATATGACCACATTTGAAGATAGGGTCTTTACAGAGGTAATTAAGTTAAAATGAGGTTATTAATGTGGGCCCTAATCCAATACGACTAATGTCCTTGTAAAAAGAATAAGTTTGGACACAGACTTCCCTTTCTAGATGAAGAACTGAAGCTCAAATTATGTAAATACTGTGACCAGGGCAAATTCAGTGGTTAGTGACTGAGCCAGGACTAAAAACAGCCCAATTATTCTCCCCTCAGCTCTAGTGCTGACTTTAATGAAATTATTGAGTTTAAAAAACACTGTTAGAGAACTTAGGGAGTTTTTCTTACTATAGTATTTTAAAGGTAGTAGAAAATGTTCTGGAAAGTCTTTCTCATTATTTAGAAATATTCTAAAAAGACGGAAAAACATAACTGTAACACAACATTTTTTTTTTTTTTTTTGGTACGCAGGTCTCTCACTGTTGTGGCCTCTCCCGTTGCGGAGCACAGGCTCCGGATGCGCAGGCTCAGCAGCCATGGCTCATGGGCCCAGCCGCTCCGCGGCATGTGGGATCTTCCCGGACCGGGGCACGAACCCGTGTCCCCTGCATCGTCAGGCAGACTCTCAACCACTGCGCCACCAGGGAAGCCCACACAACCTTTTTATACGAGTGACGGTATGGGCTGAATTGTGTCCCTCAAAATTATGTTGAAGATTTAACCACCAGAATCTCAGAATGTGACCTTATTTGGAGATAGGGTCTTTCCTTTCAGAAGTATTTAGTTTAAAATGGGGTTATTAGGGTGAGACCTAATCAATATCAATGGTATTCTTATAAAAAGAGGATATTTGAACACAGACACAGATAGAGGCAAGGCTATGTAAAGACACAGGGAGAAGACAGCCGTCTGCAAGCCAAGGACAGAGACCTGGAACAGAACTTTCCCTTATGGTCCTCAGAAGGAACCAACCCTGATGACCATCTTGATCTGAGACTTCTAGCCTCCAGAACTTGAGAAAATAATTTTCTGCTGTTTAAGCCACACAGTCTGTGGTACTTTGTTACGGCAGCCCTAGCAAACTAATACATTGTCTAAACTGACATCCTTGCTAAATGGATGGCCACTTACTTCTGTAAAGAGGTGAGCCCAGGGATGTTGTAAAACTAGGGTCAAGACTCTTAAAATAGTTTGGTTCCCTTCCTGCATAAGCCAAAGAAAACTCAGTTTTGTATTTTTTATCTACTAATGACAAATTATATAAAATATACCCAATGTGTGGTAGAAACACATGTTATGTCATAGGGCATGTCTGACATTGTTTTGCCCTGTATAATCATTGAAGCTGGAGTTACCAGACATTTATCTAAGGCACAAAATATTTTGAATAATGTACCCATAGGCCATCTCTTTGTGAGAAACATAGCTTTGCAGTTCAAGTTCCAGGATGAATTAATTGCAAAATATACTCTAAGTAATGGAAAGAGCTGACTGGCCATATGGTATAGTTATATATAAGCCAATTACATTTTGGAAGATATCTGCCAAAAACTACTTTTGTTTCAGAATAGCTGATATTAAAGAATTATTTCTGACAGTAGTAGTTAAACTGGACATAATTATTAGAGCAATCCCTAGACACACACACACACACACCACACACACACACACACACACACACCCCCCCCACAGCATAGGAGGACACATATCTCTTGCATATTTATGGTAGATGAAAACACTCTTAATAAGGTTTATTTTGAGCTCCCGAATGAACTTGCTGGAATTGTCGTCCAAATGAAATAAAAACCCCCAAAAGAACACAAGATTCAAGTTCTAACCGAAGTGTTGGTAATGCTCCCCTCAGGGAACTTTAAATGAACTTGTGCTGTTTGGGGAGTACTGGAATCAATAGAAAAGCCTAGTGTCTTTTTATCTCACTTCACAAAATGGCTTTTAATTGTTCCAGTAAGATGGCCTAAAAAAGAAAAAATTATACGATTCCACATATAAAAATTATGCACAAAATACATGCTTAAAGTTTTCCCAGTCCTCAAATATTTACCTAGGCTGATAGTTTTCAGCCTTCTGTATCCACAACATTCACATTTTGATTAAACTTCCATAAGAAATAGTTCTTATTACAATGCAGTATATTGCGGTGGGGATGGTGAGGAGGGGCATATGCTATGCTTTCACATATTAGACACTAACTATCTGTTGAAGAAATATTTAATACTATATACTTATGGTAAAAGTCTGAGAGCTTAAACATATATTATTTTCTACTTTACTTTTTGAAAACAATGGGGGTACTAACTATGGGGATAGGTAAGTTATTTTGGCCAGTAATAATATCCAGAGAGAGAGACTCAGAAAAATAAATAATTTTATAAAATTAGTAGAGAGTTTCAAGAAATATCAACTAACTTATACACTACTTAAGTATTACTTATCTACTCTCATGTAGTCTTTATTGTGATACAAAATGTCAATCTATTTCCCAATGATTCTTTTGTAAGTTATGTATGTCACTTCCTTGAATATGATGCTGTGAAAATATTTTGTATAAACTGACTCATGGCAAAGGATTCACTGAAAATTCTTGGCACTTTATAAGCATTTGGTCACTGTAGAAAGGCCAATGCTCATCAAAGCTTTTATTGTGTTATTGTAAAGTGAAATTGGTGGAATATGAACATATTAATAATTTAAGGAAGGTAGATCCCTAGGTTCTTGCCATATTATTTTAAGCTGCATCCTAGTATGCTGGACAGAAATTTCATTGATTATACATATAAATTGTGTTGCTTTCACACAACATGGTTCTTTTTAATAGAAGCTGCTGCTACTATATTCTAACAATCAAAAAGAATACTACAGTTCAGGACACTTTCAGTGCAAATGGAGACTATATATATCCCCAGTACCATTTCCATATCTGACTACATGCCACATTGCCTATTTTGATTTCCTACTTGCTTCAGGTTTACAATACAGATTTTAATAGGTTTTTATTTAATTAATTTAATTAATTTATTTAATTATTTCCAAGCAAAATATTTATTTATTTACTTATTTAATACTCATTCAACTTTTCAAAATCACTGAGGACTCATTAGGTAGTTGCAACAAAACAAAATAGGATACATAATTGGTCAATATACATGAGAGAAGGTTTACAGAAAGCTGTAGTTGTATAAATTATACTTTTAAATGTGGTTTTAAAAGTGATTTCATAACACACAAGCTAAAGGTCTCAAAATTTGGATGGACTACATAAACATAGATAAATACATACAAACACACATACACAGATAAACACACAGTCACTCCTACATCACTGCCACCACACACACAACAATTTTTTACTTTTTTAAATGAATATAATTTTGGAAAATAGATTATTAAAGCTTTCTCTAAAGCGAATCCTGGTTTTCCACCATATTCCATTAAATAAGCAGAGATGCTTCTTCACAGGAGAAAATAATATACCAAGTAGAAATGTGTAACGATAAAGGTACCAGAAGTGATGGCCAGGATCCTGGAAGGCTAGGAGTTTCAGCAAAGCTCAACTAATTTATCATGCCTGTTAAATAAGGGTAGTTGTTCTATTGACTTTCATTTGCAGCATTTTCTCAATTCTATGACACAATATATATTAAATACACTAGCTCACATATTTTCATAAATGGGAATGTTCTAAAATTCTTTAAAGTCTACTAAAAAGTAGACTGCCAGTTTTGCCTTCTTTTTCTCTTTTGCTTCATTTGACCATTTGTGTCTCTGCGTATTATATTAGCAGAACTGAATAGCCATAGAACACCATGAGAGAAGTGTTGAGTCAGATACAGTGAGGCCTTGTTTAGTGATTTTTTTGACACTTAACTTTCATATTGTGGAGAATTAATTCACAGTCTATTTTGTTATTTCATAAGTGTTAACTCCTCTAATGAATTTATGTTAAGGGGTACCTATGCACAGGAATTTTAATTTGTATGGTTTTTATTAATACTTAGAAGATTCAAACATCAAATTATTCATTTGTCACTAATAATGTTTCCACAATCCTAAAAAAACACTGCAAATTTCAAGTAAATCTTACTTCTTTTTAAGGGTTATGCACCAATATAAAAATTCAAAAGCCAGATAATTTTAGTGGACAAAATATAAAATTCCATGCCTTAGATGAAACCACATAGTAACTTAGTTTGGGCTTCATATTAGTGGTAAATTCCACTGCTGCCACTGTGTGTGTGTGTGTGTGTGTGTGTGTGTGTGTGTGTGTGTGTGTGTGTATAAAACAATGAAAATAAAAGAGATAAGCAAAGTATTATTTTGAACTTTAAGGCTATATAGAAATTTAACTCGCCTTTCTTTTCAGATTTATTTTAATTGAGGGTATCTTTATGAGAATGTTTCAAATATCACTAATTACGTAGAGTCTAGCTAAAAAGGAAACATAAAGTAAGGCCCAATATTAAAAATAATACGCAAAAGAGAATGAGGAAAAGAAAGAAATAAAGTTTTTTATTGTTAAAATCTGTTCTGGGGCTTCCCTGGTGGCACAGTGGTTGAGAATCTGCCTGCCAATGCAGGGGACACGGGTTTGAGCCCTGGTCTGGGAAGATCCCACATGCCGAGGAGCAACTAGGCCTGTGAGCCACAACTACTGAGCCTGCACGTCTGGAGTCTGCGCTCCGCAACAAGAGAGGCCACGATAGTGAGAGGCCCGCGCACCGCGATGAAGAGTGGCCCCCGCTTGCTGCAACTAGAGAAAGCCCTCACACAGAAACGAAGACCTAACACAGCAAAAAAAAAAAAAAAAAAAAAAAAAAAAATCTGTTCATGTCTACTTCTAGTATTTGGACTATTTATATATACTTTCAAGCTAGAAATTCATGGCAAAAGACTTCCTGAAGCTATCATCATGGCCACATGTCAAACAATCAAATTATAAAGAAAAAATACATATAGGGAAAAAACAAAAGAAGAATATTTTAGCACGAATTAAATTCTGCATCCAGTGGATGCTGTACCTGATAAAATTGGGTGGCTGTTATCCTTACACTTCAACTCAGACACAGTTGAGTGTATTGTATGGGCAAGAACCAGAACCTATTGCTAACAAATGTAAGTTCTATCCAATAGAGTTATCAGTGTTATTTCACTTCAGTGTGCAATTTCGGTATACATTTTTATTAACTAGAAGCAAATGATGAATATTTCAAAGAAAGATTATTATGGTATTCAGGCAGGAAAATGAGTAGAGTAGTAAAAATGCTGATGTAGGGCTTCCCTGGTGGCGCAGTGGTTGAGAGTCCGCCTGCCGATGCAGGGGACACGGGTTCGTGCCCCGGTCCGGGAGGATCCCACGTGCCGCGAAGCGGCTGGGCCCATGAGCCATGGCCGCGGAGCCTGCGCGTCCGGAGCCTGTGCTCCGCAGCGGGAGAGGCCATAGCGGTGAGAGGCCCGCGTACCGCCAAAAAAAATGCTGATGTAAGAGATAGGTTCATATTCAATTCAAGTGGCACTTCATAAAGACCTAGTATGTGAACTAACATTTCAAATCCTCTAAAGGCTGAAACACTAAAACACACAAGCACATTCCTAATAAATGACTTCTTAATGAAGTGTACACTAAAACACACAAGCACATTCCTAATAAATGACTTCTTAATGAAGTGTACTGTATCCGTACTCTGGACTTAGAACACTCAAGCTCAATTTCAAGTTTTCTCATTTATCTTGTGACTGAGTAAAATCACCTTATTACTTTTTGTCTGTTCCCTAGTCTACAATTGGAAATAATGATGCTTATCCTGTCTTGTTTACCAAATGGCTGTAAGAACACATAACCTTACCTGCTCATATTATGTCTGAGAAAATGTACTATAAACTGTAATGCAGAATAAAAGGGCTATGTAAATTAGCTATAGTCAAATCAGTAGGAAGATATTTGGGTATATATTTGGCTTGAAAAAAAAAGACTGGTATGTTTCTGAAAATTCTATCACCACACAAAAACCTGAGCAAGCAATGAAGTACAGTGGAAAGTATAGGGCTATGGAATCAGACAATCCTAGTTTTGAATCCCGTTTTCAGGCAACCATTGTCTATGCAACTAGAAAAATCTCAGTTTTGCTCTCTGTAAAATGGGGATAATAGTATTTTCCATGCAGAATTTGCTGGGTTGTTAAATCTGTGATCCATCATCAAGGAAAGACTTGTTTGATTCTTTTGGAATCAGAAAAGATTTTAATTCTTGGTGTCAAAAATAATCATATTGGACTCATTTCTCATACCATATTCAAAAATAAACTCAAAATGGATAAAATATTTAGATGTAAGACCTGAAATCATAAAACTTCTCAAAGAAAACATAAGCAGTATGCATTTGACACTGGTTTTAGCAATATTTTGGGGAT